>NC_080540.1:230327351-230643087 GCF_028640845.1 Ahaetulla prasina | reverse complement strand
GACAAACGTAAGGTCCTCCTTTCCGTTTCCCGGCGGGCAGATTTCCACCCACAGCCTAATTTCCGCCGCCAGTTCTTTAGACGGCCAGATAGCAGGTTTGGGCAGCAGAGACCACAGCGCCCCTTTGGGCAAAGGCAGGATCAGCAGCGGGATAGGGCAGGGAGGTATAAGCAGTTCCTTCCTAAACGGCCCTTTTGAGGGGGAGGAAGCCATTCTTTCAGGCACCAGAAGTAATTTCTTCACCAACTCTCCTATTGGGGGATGCCTAGCCATGTTTGCCAGACAATGAGAAAGCATTACTATGGATGCATGGGTTCAGGAGGCGGTCCGATTAGGCCGCTCGTTGGAATTCCTCTCCACACCCCCAAGGTTTTTCATTCCCTGCCCCGTTTCGGGACAGGGTTAAACAAGGATTCATGGAAACTGCTATTCAACATCTGTTGGAGACCTAGGCGGTTCCTGAGGACCAACAGGGAATGGGATTCTATTCCATCCTGTTTGTAATTTCAAAATCTTCGGGGGTGGGGTACAGGGCCATTCTGGACCTGAAACAGCTGAACTGCCTTGTCATCTACAAACAGTTCAAAATGCATTTGCTTCAGTCCATCTTGGACGGCATCGAAAAGGCGACTTCCTCACCTCTATTGACCTCATAGAGGTCTTCATGTCCCTTATCTTCATGTCCCGATTTTTCAAGGCCATAGGCAATACTTAAGATTTTTTTATGTGCGCCGTCACTATCAGTATATGGCACTGCTATTTAGTCTGTCTTCAGCACCCAGGGCATTCACAAAGTCACTTGCGGCCCTGGCTGCGCACCTACGGGCTCTCCACATATAGGTCCAGTGCTACCTGGATGATATTCTGATCCAGTCCACCTCTGAAGAAAGCTATGCCTCAGCTGAGGCTGCCTTTGGTAGGTGGGTCCTCCAAAGGGTGCATGCGGATGAGGGGTCCTCAGACCAGGCTGTGGCCCACCTGTGAGGACAGGATTGCTTGGTATGTCCCATTCTTGGATGCTATCTCTACTGCAATGGAGAAGGGGCGTTGGTCTTACCGGATACGCTCCTTGTTGAGTGAAAATAGCATCCAGTCCCACCCTGAGGCTGGGCTGGCCCTCGGTCTATCAGGAAAAGATCTTCTGACCATGGCACTTCGGGTCTGTCTCTATGCCTTCACCAAAAGCTGGGGACCCTTGGGGTAAGTGTGTCCTCACAGCTTTCACAGACTCAGTCTTATTGGCTAGCAGATGAGGACAACCCATTCCTAGATGCTATCTCTACTCAACTAGAAGGAGCATATCAGGTAAGACCAATACCCCTTCTCTCAGTTTGGTACTTTCCCCATCAGAGAGTTGTACAACATGTTCTTTCAACAATAAAAAAAAACTTTTTCTTTTCCTTAGAAGAGCCTTTCAAGTGCTTTATTCCAATCTTGACAGAATTTTATCTTGTATCTCCGTGTTACCTTTTTCTGTTGACATATGTCTGGTGGTTCACATCATAATTGTGATACAATCAAAATGTGTTGAGGGCCCCATCTGTTTTCTCAGGCCTTTTAAATATGATTAGATAGCTATATTCCTTCACTTTCCTGGGCCATTGGTTGGTGTCCTTTCTTAAATTGCCTACACATTTGCTTGTAAAAATAGTGTTATCAGAGCAGCATCAGTGTAAGAGATGAATGTAATGAGATGTGAAGAGAATTAAAAATAATGGCAATATAAATGTTTAAATGTAAGTTGGTAGGTAAAAAGAAATTAAGAAACTGTTATCAAAATACATTTCTGTTGAGGCTAAAGAATGTGGGAATGTTAATAGGAAAGATGATGTTTGTCATGCCTGGTTAATCATGCTAAATATACAAGGCACAAAAAACAGCAATATCTTAAGTGGAATAATGTTCTTGAGGGAATCATGATAAATGATTTGCTGAACAGATAACTGAATGAATATATGAATGAATATATGCCTTTCTGATTTTAAAGTGTATAAATTAAATAAATAGTTTGCCAATATAAATAATTGGCACTTGAGATTTCCCTGTTTTGTTACACATTTGTTAAATTGGGCTGTGTGATGCTTTGCAGAGGTAATTAAAATTAAATGAGATTTCATTGAATCATTCCAAATCAGATTGTTGAATAAGGTGTCTTTCAATCTCTTTGAAGGGATTTAAAGGCAGTCTGGAGATTTGATGCCTTTGAAGAGTTTCGGACAGTGTTTCAGCTTCCCTTATAAGTGTGGCAAAGTGAAAAATTACATGATCTGATGAAATTAGGGAAACAATAAAATATATCATCTTTGTTGACCCTATCTACATAATCGGTGTTTGTAAAGAAAATAATTTTAACCATTAAATGAGAGAGAGAATTAATTGTAGTGGTTAATGCATCAGGCTAGAAACTGGGACACCATGAATTCTAGACCTGCCTTTGGCAGAAAGCCAGGTGGGTGACCTTGGGCTAGTCCCTTTCTCTTAACCCTAGGAAGGAGGCAATGGCAAATCACTTCTGAAAAACCATGCCAAGAAAACTCCAGGGACTTGTTCAATCAGTCTCCAGAATCAGATATGATTGAATGAAGATGAAAGAAAAAATACTATCTACTCTACTAAATCCTCCCAGTGACCTAACCGACCCATTTATAAAAAAGGTGATTGGACTCTGCAACTAGTTACTGATCATCAGGCTCCTGAAAAGTACCTTACTGTTAAGTTTCTGAAATTAGATGGTCTAAGAGAACATATTGATCGAGAAACAAATTGATTGAGAATTTGACCTCCTTTGATCATGCTTTAATTCTAAAAAATGAGGCAGAAAGATTCTACAAACCAACAGATTTCACTTTTTACAGCTTTCATGGATTTTATAGCAGCTTTCAATCTGATTTCTTTTTTCACCCAATCGTTGGTGCAAATTACAAAATTCTTGTTAGACAGAAGGTGCTATCACTGTCCTTTAACTGTATGATAAAATTACCACAAAAATTAAATGCAATACCTAAGGAAGCTATGCAAATGACAAACTATATGCTATTAACCAAGAAGGCATTCTTGTGCCATTGTTGTTTAACTAGTATATTAATGGACTTGTTGCCATGATGAACAATCTTTTTCCTCAACCACCAAAACAAGCAGAAAAACGTATTTCAGTCCTATTATAATCAGATGATACAAAATCTCAGACTCTGATTGGCTGAAGAAGGGCACTGTGAACATTGGCTAATTATTAATTTCTGAAGTTCTGGAAATCACTTACAAGACCTTGTGAATATTCTTTGTTCATGGAGCCTCAGTTGTGGATTCTGATTTTTTCAGGTTATTAATTTGTGTAGAAAGCCTATAGATAAAGTGGATTCTTCACCATGAAAATGTACATTATACAAAAGAAGGACAAGTCTAATGTCTTGAAATTTACAGGATTCATTCTTGTCTCCTCTGAAGGATAATGGCTCTAGCCTCTCTAATTCTTCTCTCTAATTCTTCTGAGGAATTCTGGGAGCTGAAGTCCACAAGTCTTAAAGTTGCTAAGGCTGGGGACCCCTGCTTTACATAACTCCTGCAAATCTGCTTGCCTACAACAGCATTTTTCTCTATCATGGTGTTTGCAACAAATATAAATGATACCTTCCCCCTTCCACAGGTATCTTATTTCGGGGTATGCATTTTGAATAAGTACCACAGATAACTAAGAAAGGATAGATAACAAGAGATTTGAATTTGTGTATGAAAATATTCAGCTAAATTCGTTAGATGCTAAAATTGAAATAGATTTAGAAGGGTTGTGCCATGCCTGGGAACATTTTAAAAGTTCCTCTCCTCATTGTAACTATGCTTTATTGCTGGCCATTTCAGGGGACTAATAAGCTATTGGAAGGCATAATAGAAGAGAAGGCATGAATGAAAATCATTTTCAAAGTTCATAATTTGCAGGCCTCAAATGTATATACTCAAAAATAGTTCCCAAGGTAGTAGATTTGGAAAGTTCTTATTTGGTGTTGTACATTTGAGGAATATGATCTGATATAGAATAGAATAGAATAGAATAGAATAGAATAGAATAGAATAGAATAGAATTTTATTGGCCAAGTGTGATTGGACACACAAGGAATTTGTCTTGGTGCATATGCTCTCAGTGTACATAAAAGAAAAGATAAGTATTAAGACAGTATGTTAAATTGGGGAAAGCAATCTTAAATGCTATATACATTACTTGATACAGTAATATCAAATTATAGTGATTTTATTTTCATAGACGCTCAAAAGCCTAGACTTTAAAGGAAAGAGTACTAAATCACACCCATTTAATTTAATTCTTAATTTGCAGGCAGTAAAACATCTAGTATTTTTTTTTCAAAATTAGACACAGGCTAAATAACAATTCTTACTGTGTACAGGTGATCCTTGATATATGACTGTAATGGAGCCTGTCCATTATGGTCACCTGTTGTGGTAGACGTTAGGAAAAATGTGACATTAGGTAAAATTAATCACCACCTTCTCTCCCTAAAGAAACAAAATGAACCTGCGGATCATTAAGTGCAACATGGGCTGCCTCTTGGGTGGGGGAGGCCATTGGAGGCTTAGTAGAGGTGCAGGCTTGCCTGCCCTGGCTCTCCCAAGACTTCCCCCACTTCCGAGATACCCATGCTCCATTTCCCCTGTCCTGGATCCCAACAGGCCTTTTCCCACTCCCACCAGATCCTCCCAGAGCTTAGACCTGATTTCCATACCTTCTCCTTACTTACCTTTGAATAATTCCAAGGCCTTTTATGGTGCTGGAATGATTTTCTTCTTTGTGTGGCTACAGTTCTGAAAGTGGCTGCCATTTTATTCCACCCACATATGGAAAAACAGAAAAAATGGCAGCTGCATTAAGGTCACTGCTGCATAGTTCAGGACAACTGCTTTGTTTTGCTGCCTTACCAAGGTCTGCACAATGCTGCAGAAAGTTTCTGACCATTCAAAAGCTCCTACCGCACTGTGCAGACCTTCCTAAGGCAGCAAAATCAGCCAGTTTTTCTGACATCTGCCATTTTGTCAGGCAGTTAGTTGTATTTGGATTGTTGCCATGTGGCCTGGAAACACATGCCTGCATGCCTGCCTGCCTGCCTTTCACAACATAAGGTCCAGAGAGCTTCAGTGAGGCATGATGGACATGTGGGGGACAGGCTCAAAGTTGCAGGATTTTGGCAGGGTGGAATGGGGAAGAGGTGAGGCAACACTTCAGCGACTGTTGGTGGGTCATAAGGATATATGACCGCAAGCCCATTGCAGCCATCATAACTTTGATAAATATGTGTATATGAAGCTTTTGGTGGAGACTATTATAATTTTGAATGCTTATTAAATGGTCTGTTATAGCAGGGTATATACAAAGTTGAAAATGCATTGCAGCTTGATAAACCATCATATGTTGCATTCCACTGAACTGCAATCTGGAACATTTTTGTTATTGAAGAAAGAAATTTGCTAGCAATCTCTAAGTTTTAATTCTAAAATTAGGAAGCAGGTAGGGTTAGCAATAAAAAAATGTATTGGTAAGCTACCATCATGTTACCAGTTGCATATAAGCAACTGAGTTATTTTAATATAGGAGAATTGCTTTCATATTTTAGTTTAAACTACTTGCCAATTAAGTCTTAGTAAGATGGAAGACTGCAATGAAATGCAATTCAATTAATTGCTTGCCAAATGAGGCTAAAAAACAGAATGGCTCATGCTTCTCACTTCAAAATGCTTAATAAAAGGATGAAAAAACACTTTTAAGTAGCATCTTGCACTGATGTTTTATGAAATCTTAAAAACCAAAGAGTACTTTGATCATGCATACCCTTATTGTGTAAGAAATTAGACCTAACCACTGCAAAATGTTATGTGTGAACTGGAGTTCCTTCAGTTGCTATAGTGCCTTCAGCTTGAAAAATTACTTGTTGTTTGATATGAATCTGCTATAGGCTGTCCTCACTTAGCAACTACAGTTGGAACCAGCAACTCAGTTGCTAAGTGAAATGGTGGAAGAGTGAAACTGCATCTGTGATTATGATCTTACTTCAAATTTTCCTTTGCTTTACAAACCTGCAAAGGTAATAAATGCAAGGATTGGTCACATTTCTTTTTCATCGCTATTGTAACTGTGAACACTAAACAAATGCTGCCTGCATTCCTGTTATTTTCAAAAAAGCTGCTAGATTTTAGGCAGTTCATTCAGGAATAGATAAAAATTACCTTCTGAAAAAGCTATTCTGTGATATTTCAAGGTATATCTTTTATGGATAGCTTATACTCAATACTTATGCTTGATGGATATGAAAAGAGATATGCTTTGTAAAATGTCACTGGGCCCCTACTATTTGATATTTTACCATATTGTATATTTGCTTTTATACAAATAAAATATTTATTTAACAAATTTATATGGCTGCTCAACTCATACCTGGTGACCAGTGGTGGGATTCAGCCAGTTCGCACCACTTCGGGAGAACCGGTTGTTAACTTTTTGAGCAGTTTGGTGAACTGGTTGTTGGAAGAAATCATTAGGGCAGAGAACCAGTTGTTAAATTATTTGAATCCCACCACTGCTGGTGACCCCTTGGTAGCTTACAACATTAAAACCCACAACATAAAATGCATAACCTTATCTCCTTGCCCCCTGTGGCAGCAGCAATTATACTCATACCAGTTGATGGCTCTGTATCTGATGTGGACAGAATAACCTCTTTAGGGCCTTCAGGAAAAGTGACAAAAAGTGACATTCCTCTCTGAAGGAATGATATTCCATAGTGAGGGAACCACAACCCAGAAGACCCTTTTTCTCAAAGGAATCCGTAACATGCCCTGTCTTCTCATCCTCATGGACTGTGTAAATGTGACTGGGAGAAACCAGTCCTTTAAATAACCTGTTCCCAAGCCATGTAGGGTTTTAAAAGTGATAACCAGCACATTGAATTGCATCCAGAAACAAATCAGCAACCAATGCCCACAAAAGACACATGCATAAATCTTGGTTTGCACAAAACTTTGCGGGCCTCTGTGTTTTGAATCAATTGAAGCTTGTAGGTGACTGTGAGAAGGCCACACTTGTCCTTGAATGGATGTAAATGATCTTCATTTGAAGATCTTCCAAAGAATTTCACGTAATCTCTTTGATCCATCTTATTCCCTTCGTGTATATACCAAAGTTTAGGCCAAACAGTCATGTCCCATGTCTGTTGATCTAGAGCTTTTTGTTGCAATTCTGTTAGTAAAAATGTTTCAGTATAGTCTTCCCATCTTCTTAATTTCAATGCCTTTATTGGATCCTGTCTATGATTACTGTTGAGTATTCTTAACTTAGCTATAAATTTTCCTGCAATTCTTCTGAACTTCCTGAAAAGATCACTCATTTTCTTGTGTAATATAGTCTTCCAATCATTATTGTTGATATCTTCCCTTGTCTTTCTTGCTTTATGTTGAAAGAATGTGTTTGTCACATGTCCTTCTAATTGCTTATGTCTTTCACCCTCTGTCTTACATTGACTCTCATGACATGTGTTTGAAAGCCACTTGGATCTTTTTACTTTTTGAAATTCCAGGAAAAATATCTAGTCTTTGATTTCTTTCCATAATTATCTGGTTACATTTTCATAAGTTGGTTAAGAATATGAAATATGTTCCTTAAATTGATCTTTACAATCATATCAAACAGCTCATCCAATGTACAGTTATATACAATTAGTTGGGCTTGCCCAGTCACCCCCCCCTTTTTAACACTCTTCCCTCTTCTACCTTCTTCTACTTTCCAGACCTTCCTCTCCTTCTCTTATCTACATCCTCTCCTCCCTCCACCCTACACCTTCCTTCTCCCTCTTC
This sequence comes from Ahaetulla prasina, assembly GCF_028640845.1. Lineage (NCBI taxonomy): Eukaryota > Metazoa > Chordata > Lepidosauria > Squamata > Colubridae > Ahaetulla > Ahaetulla prasina. The sequence goes on along the minus strand of NC_080540.1, from coordinate 230,635,236 downwards.
TACCCCTCTTCCTTCCTCTTCTCCTCTTTCCTACCTCCTACTCTCTCCTTCCTTAAATTGATCTTGTATACTAACTGCATGTTTTCCAAATCATATGCTAAAAGCAAATCTTTTCTCCCTAACTGTTTGTTGGGAGAAATATCCATCTGGTTCAGTTCCAAGCCAGAAGAAAGACACTGGAAACATGGAGGCTGATTGGATCATTTAATGATGAAACAAAATCACCAATCACATGAGATTCTGGGTAGCTGACCACATGGAGTTGAGACTGAGGGTTTTTTATCCTTCTCTTGGGCTTTGCACGTGAACTTCCTGTTCCTGTGCAAGAACATTTATTCTATTGATTGTTGTCAAACTCCCATGGAGCCATGTGGGTTCATATTTGTCTGAGCCAAGTTTGGTTGAAGTGTGCTGGATGATGCAATGTCTTTAGGAGATTGTGCAATGTAGTATGCAGCAGCTAAATAATCCTATTATGTCCTGGAGGGTCATGTCTTAATCCCATCACCCTGAAGCTGAAGGTCTTTTATTTTGTATAAACACTGGCCCAGTCAGGGCGGGAGCTGGGTCTCTGAGTTTCTGTCTCCCTTAAGATTTTTATTTCTCTTTTAGGGAAAATATTTTATCCTGCCTTTTTATAAAATAATTAATATTATTTTATAATATTAATTACAATATTAAAAATGAGGGCATATCTAGCAAAGTAAGCAGTCAGTGCACAAGAGAAAAAAGAATTTGACTATTAATTTTAAAGTTTAATCTGCCTTGATATTTGCAATCTTGGCTGCTAAATAGATTTTTCTCTTGATTACTGATAAGTAATTTTCAGGCTACAAAAGTATGTATGGGGGAGCAGGAAATGTAAGAATGTACATGTCTTTAAAAAACAGTTTCACAAAGCTAACAAAATAAGTAAACACATTCACAGTCTACAGAGCTGTAGTCACTCTCTAATCTTCAAGCCATAGCATGAAGTATTAGGATTTTTTTTCCTAATGAAATTAAACAATTCATAGTGGAATAGAATATAGTTACTGAATAAATGCTTTATGTTATTTATATCTGTCTCATATTTATTATAGGAAGCTAAACTTGAACAGGATTTGTAATGTTGCTGGCATGGTTATAATTATTAGAAGATAGGATTTATTCCTTGGGGCATGACATCCCTGCAGGCAGATGATAGCATTTTTTTTTTTACCTATCTTATGTCAACACCTGTTGAGGTTTAATCAAGCAAACAATTTGTGTTACTTTGGCATTGTGTATTATATAGATACAAGGAACATGTCTCTTAAGTTATGTGGGGTCAAAATGATTAATAGATAGTAAGAAGGTTCTTTTTTTCTCTGGGACAAATAATAAAAAGAGAGGAGCAGAGAAGCCAGCCTTATTTAAATTGAGTCGAGATATCAAAGGTAGATTTAGCATAAATTGTAATAAAGATATTAATAAAGGAGAACCTTTGTAGCTCAGGCTTGATATGAGTTTGCTTGTTTTCTTGCAGACATTTCATCACCCAAACTAGGTAACATTATCAGTGCTAGTAAGGAGTGCAGTTTGCTGTCAAATGTGTTCTAGAAGATACCTTCTTGCCATACATATCTTCCTTGGAAGGTACGATTATAATTTTACATAGATCTAACTGGAAAAATATAATGATAAAATAATTACCAACATCAATCAAAATTGATGTTGTGGAAATTGATTATAGAAATAAAGAGTTTATCTCAAATTACTTTGGTGTAGATCCCTTAAGAGCTTACCAGAGTCAGAGAAATTATAAGACAACTTTTAATATTAGTGGGTATGATTCATAAGCTTCTGCTATCTGCACATTTTGTATAATAGAAAACAATGAATCATATAGTTTTAATTTCATATCCCATGAAAGTAATTCCCATAGATTAGTGGCACACACTGCTTTTATATATCAAAGTAGTGATATTGAGTGGAAAGTTAAACTACTGATGATCTCATCATAATAAATTTATAACTCTGCCCTACATTTACTGGTGCTTCTCCAGTTTTCTAATTCCTAGTCACTGCTCCTCCCTCTCTAGTGTGCTGAGGTAGAGAATCCAGGAGCGGGTGTTAACTCTGCCTCTCTGCCTGAAAACTGAGCCTGTCATCTTTTTGGTAATGCCTCCCTTGCCTGGTGACCTCCCAGTTTTGGCTCAGTCTTCAGCCAGTAGAGTCATAGAGAAGCAACTGCTTCACCTTTAATTTCTGGATTCTCTTCAACAAACTGTGAGAAAAATAGTGGAAATTCCTTAAAGATTGCAAGAAAGCAATCCGGGCGACTTTCTGGTCCGCTGGTTAGCTACCGTACCAGCTAAATCTGACAGCTGATTTTCCATTCCCATGCTTTAATTTAATGGCTTGACTCCGAGCTGGCTCAAGCTAACGAGCCGAGGCCCCTGGCACCGTCCCACGTCGCAGTGGAGCGGATTCAGTCACTATCCGGATCAGTCTGGTCACACTGGCTTTGCCAGATGGAAGCAAGATGCTCTGGCTTTGCCAGATGCAAGCGAGAATTCCCCCTCAGGATGTAAGATCCCATCAGAACATTAATAAATTGGTGGCTGCCAGTGAATTCTCAGTCAATGCCACCCTGAATGCAGCAAAGTTTACCTCTAGATCCATCGCTTCCTCAATGACAGCCCACCACCTGCTATGGCTTCGATATTGGCAGGCTGAACAAGAAGCAAGTGGAAGCTGGCCTTGGCTCCCTTCCAGGGCAGCAAGTTGTTTGAGGAGGCTCTGGACAACATCTTGGTCGAGACCAAGGACAGGAGCAAGGCCCTGCCTTCCCTGTACAGACGAGTCAAGCGTCGGCCCTCACCCTGTTTTTGGAGACAGCCCTTTTGGCTCATGGACACAGGACTCAATTCCAATCAGGTCCAGAGACCTTACCTTAGCAGGAAGGACAGATAGCTGAACAGGTATGGATTTCAGAACCGACAACTGTTCCAGGGCAAGCAGCCATTTTGTGGCTCAGGAAGTCATCCCTTTCGTTGATCCATGTGACTGCAAGTCTGACCCCCCCCCATTGGCGACCAGCTGGGCCTCTTTGCCTACCAATGGTTACAAGAATGGACTCTTGGGTCCTCAATATAGTGAGGTTTGGCTTTGCACTCGAATTTCTTTCCACACTCCCGAGATTCTTTATAGGTTGTCCCATGTCGAAAGACACAACCAAAAGAGGCCTCATGGAGACAGCTATTCGCCTGCATCCGACATTATTTGAAGAGCTGATGGGTCACTTCAGCCTTCTGGTCGTGGGCCTGTTCGCTACTCTGGACAACAGATAGCTACCCAGGTTCTTTGCCAGGTTTGCGGCACTGGGTGCAGAGGGGGTCAATGTCCTCCACAGTCCTTGGCCCTCCTATACGCCTTTCCTCCTCTTCCCCTCATCCCAAGGGTGATTTGGAAGGTGTTGGCGGAGAAGTCCAGTGCCCCCCACTGGCACAGAATGCCATGGTTTGCTGACCTTGTCAACCTGTTGGTGGCCAGACCATGGCGGATACCACCAAACAAAATCTCCCTCAATCAGGGGGCCTTGGTCTACACAGACCCTCAATGGCTCCAACTGACTGCCTGGCATTTGAATGGAGACTTCTGAGCTGGGACAATTACTCCTCCAGGATGATTCAGACTATACAGGCCTCCAGGAGGCCTTCCACCAACAGGATATATGATGCGACTTGGAAAGCGCTGAGATCAGTCACACTGCACTTCCTAACCTGCAAGGTGTCCTTCCTGGTAGCCACTACATCAGCTAGACAGATTTCAGAACTGGCAGCCCTCTCTGTGAGGAAGGACCTCTTTATCTTCCACCCTGACAGGGTGGTCCTGTGGTTGGACCCCTATTTTGTCCCCAAGGTTTATTTCTGATTCCATAGCGCCCAGGAACTGATTCTGCCTGACTTCTGCCCAGGGCCAAAACATATCCTGGAGAAGAGATGGCACACCTTGGACATTAGGAGGGCCCTCCACATATATATTAAGAGGATTTCCTTCCTCAGGAGAATAGAGTCCCTGTTCATTTCCTTCCAGCCCTCTATGCTGGACAACAGGGTCACTCCATCTACTGTGGGATGATGGATTCAGGCGTACATTGCCAAGGCCTATGAACTCAGCTGGTAACAGCCCATTTCACCAGGAGCGTGGTCATGATAGCGGCGTGGGCAACACAGGCCTCTATAGAGGAGGTCTGTCGAGCAGTGACATCGTCCTCTCCATCCCCTTTCATCAGAATTACAATCTGGATGCCTTTGCTTTGGCTGAAGCGGCATTTAGCAGGTGAGTCCTCCAGAGGGTCCACACTGAACAGGGGACTTAGGACCAGACTGCTTCCCATCCATTGGACAAACCGGCTTTGGTAGGTCCCATTCCTGGATTTTCTACCTCAGCACACTGGAGAAGGGGCATTGGTTCTACCTGATACGCTCCTCAGTGTGCTAAGAGAGAATTCAGCCCCACTCTGACAAATATCTGGACCACAGTCCAGGAGGGGCTAATGTTTTCATAGGTCACAAGCCTAGTCACTCGCTATGTCTTTGCCGAAACTGGGAGGTTACCAGGCAAGGGAGGTGTCACCAAAAAGATGACAAGCTCAGTCTCCAGGCAGAGAAGCAGAGTCAACACCCATTCCTGGATTCTCTCTTAGCACACCGAGAAGGAGCGTATCAGGTAGGACCAATGCCCTTTCTATAGTGAAGAATGCCTCGTAGATAATAACATCCTGTTACTATTTATAAACAACTGCTAGTTGAAGTATTTGAAATTATTCAAGTAAACGGTTCAGATAAAAATAGTGGGGATCTCTTCTGCATGGTACCCCACAGGTGTTGCATTATTCAAGAAGCATCCGGATGTTTTCCTACATTCAGAACTAATCTGAGCGCCTAGACCTGGCTCCGTGATGGCGAACCTATGGCACACGTGCCACAGGTGGCACGTGTAGCTATATCAGTGGGCACGCATGCACATGCCAGCCAGCTGATTTTCGGACCTTCTGGGCCCACCAGAAGTAGGGAAACAGGCTGTTTCCTGCCTCTGGGGGCCCTGCGGGGGGTGGGGAAGGCCCAATTTTCTTTCTCACCTGCCTCCAGATTCTCTCTATGCATCTAGGGAGGGCAAAAACAGCTTTCCCTAGGCCTTCTGGAGGCCCCAAACAGCCCATTTCCCAACTTCCAGTTGGACAGGAAGTGACTTTTTTGCTGTCCCCAGCCTCCAGAGACTCCTAGAGCGGCTCTGGAGGTTGGGGACAGCAAAAAACATCCAACCGGAAGTTGGGAAATGGGCCATTTTGGGCTTACGGAGGGCCTCCGAGAGGGTGGGGAAGGCTGTTTTCACCCTCCCCAGATGCATAGAGAGGACCTGGAGCCAGGTGAGAAAGAAAAACGTGGCTACCGGGCCATCACATGCCAGAAGCAGGGGGGAGGGGGGTTGCGTCCGCAGGGCGGGGGGGCATAGAATTATGGTTGTGGGCCTGCGCAAATCTTCCCCCCCATCCTGGCACGCAATGGCAAAAAGGTTAGCCATCACTGGCCTAGAACTTTTAAAAACATTTAATCAGCTTCTAAGGGTTGCAGAGGGCATGCATTGCCATCATTGGAGAAGGCAAGCTTGAGATTAAAATCTTAGCCTCTCTTTTTTCTCCAATGTATTTCTTTAGTAGACCATGTGATTAATTCTACTGGAAGCTTAATATCCATTAATATGTTCTGTGAAGAAATAGAAAGGCAAGTCCTAATCATTGTATTTACTACTACAGATTAGAATTTCAGTTGGGCTTTTAAAAAACCCCATCCTTCTTTATGCTCATTTTGCCATCAATTCAAAGTAGTTTTATATAGGAATCTTCTTGAATTTTAGCATCATTAACAACAAACAACGTAGGTGGGTAGGCAGGTAGGGCTGAAAGAGCTTGGGCTTTATTTCTTGAATTCTAGAGTTTTTTAAAACAAAAATCTACACCAGCTCTTTGCTATGCATGAATTGGAAATATTTCAAGCCCAGAACAAATCACTGGGTTTTGGAAGTTCTGCCAAACTGCTTGATTTGACCATATTTGTTTGATGAAACAAATAATATTTTGATTGCTCCAGGTTTCAGACAATGGAAACTGATGGTGGTTGCCAATGTAGGTCTTAGTTCTGCCTTCCTCTATGCCCAAACAACAGCATTGTTGCCGGTCCCAATGTAGTATATCCTCCCTCACTATTTTTCCCATTGTTTGAAGAAGTCTGCCTGATTACAAAGTCTGCCTTAGTTAAATACTATCTTCTGCTTCATACTTATTTGTTTAGCTAAGTTTTAATATACCTGGGTAAATTTTATAGCTTAGTCATATTTAAACTGTAGCATTTACCTATTTTTGCTTATCTCTTAACTTTTTAAAACTCTTTTTAAAATTATTATAACTTTATTGAATTTTCACTCATACTATTATATAATTCTTCCATATACTTCTGTTCTTGTTATTTATAGTTAAAATAACCCTGTTGGAAATTTATTTGCATTCTGGTATAGTTTGAAATTAATACAGATGTGATTTTGACTAGCAGTTTAACACAGCAGGAGAATTTGTGTTTTTGTACCATATTCTTCTAAAAAAATATTTTTGTTAAAGCAATAATTGATCTTGTTAAACATTAAGATAATTTTCTCTGTAAGGAAATAAGACTCAATACCATAATGCTGGTCTGTGACCATAATAATTATCTATATATCTATATCATAATGCCAAATAATGTGCTTTGTTACAGATTTTATTTCATCATTTAAATTTTAAGTTATTTCAGAGATGCTGCCAATTTTGTGCAAAGGCATCTATACTCTCTTTCAATTTCTTTTCTGTGTTGAGTTGTGGCATAATTTGAATAAGGATAAATATAATTTACATAAATATAAATAAAGATAATACAAAACCAAAGTTCAATTGCGGTATCATCTTTCTGTTAGAGTAGTCATTCATGCTAAATTTTTCTGATAAGCTTCTTAAAATGTTTTTGTCTAAAGAAGCATATTTTACTCCAGATGATAAATATTGCTTATTTTCAGGAAATGGAAACATACGTTAAGTTCTCCAGCTAGAACCTGAGTGTATTTCAATTGAGGCTCAAATATAATTCTGCCAGTAGAAATATTGGCTTAAAAAATTGAAGTGGTGGGGTAACTAGCCTTACAGACAGACACATATTGGAAAAAAAAGTAAATGACTAAACAATTGTAGTCACACTGTTCAGAGTTACAATGTCACTGAAAAAAGTAACTTATGACCAGTCCTCGCACTTACAACCAGTGGTGGGATTCAAATAATCCCACCATGGTTCACAGAAAATGTGCACACGTGCACACATGGCTTCTGCACATGTAAGTGCATGCACAGCTTCTGCACATGTGCATGCATGGACAGCTTCTACACATGTGTATGCATGCATGGCTTCTGCTCATGTGCACACATGTACAGCTTCCACGCATGCACACACATGCATGGCTTCCGTGCACGGCTTCTGCATATGTGCGGCTTCTGCCATGCAACTGAGGCTCGAATGAGCAGCCTTTCAGGGCCTGCTCACTTCCATCTCTGCTCTCTGGGGCAGTGGCTGCTTCTCTCCATACTACTGGGAGAGCGTCTTGTGCAATTTAGCAGCTATGAGCCACCACTTTCCTCTTAAGACCCATCATGGGACTCCACTGCTCCAAGAGCAGCAGTGGAGAGAAGCAGCTGCCGATCTGGAAAACACATGGAGCATCTCCGCAAGTGACCGAGGCTCGGCAAGGGACGGAAGAAACGGCTGCAAGATCTCTACTGCACTGCTTTCCGGATGGGACTTCTTACAGGTAAGAAGAACTGTCTGGATTCTGGTCCATTCCCAAACCGCTTTGGCCCTCCTGCGCCCCCGCAGCCCTTTGGCCTAGTGCGACAAGTTGCAGGCCGAATAAATTGCTTTGTCCAGGGGGCAATAGTTTGAGGCCAGAGTGGGGTGGCGGCATGCGGATGGAGGACTGGGGCAAGGCTGGAGTGGGGGAATGGCATGTTCCCCGACCTGGCCGAGGTGGCCATCGAGCGGGCAGAGGCTTCAGGGCAAGGCCAGAGCCGGGGAATGGCACATCCCTGGGCCCCAACCTGAGGTGAAGGGTGGCATGCTTACCTTTGGTGAGCAGAGCAGGTGAGGTGTAGAGGTGAGGTGGGAGATTAGCTGGGCCGCGTGGCAAAGGCAAGATATATAGGGTGGAGTGGAGCGAGCGGGTGGACAGGACGAGTGGCGACTGGGCAGGCAGAGCGAGTGGCGAGTAGGTGGGCAGGGGCGGGGCCAATCAGAGGTGGTATTTGCTGGTTCTCCAAACTACTCAAAATTTTCGCTACCGGTTTGCCTGGACTGGTCCAAACCGGCTGAATATTACCTCTACTTACAACCATCAAAACATACCCATGGTCACATAATCAAAATTTGAGCATCTGGCAATCGGTATGTATCTAGAGCAATTGTAGTGTCTTGGGGTCATGTTTGCATTTGCATTGCAACCTTCTCAACTGGCTTCTAATAAGCAAATTCAAGCCAGGAAGCAGATTTGCTTAATGACCACATGTGTTGCTTAACAACTATGGCAAAAAAGATTGTAAAATCAGGCACAACTCACTCAATAACCACCTTGTTTAGCAATGGAAATTCTGATCCCAAGTGTGGTTATAAGTCGAGGATAATTGTAATAAATGATCAAGCTCATCATAGGCTTACTCTCCAGTCTGTATCCATGCTAGGTTTGAATGAAGCCTGGAGACAGCCTGAAACTGAGATATTAGACCAAGTTATTTTGAAATGCCCCAACTACCACTTTTGGAGGGCAGAGTTAATCTCTCTTCTTATTACAAACTATTCAGAACACTTTCTATGGAGATTCTCAATCATCCAGGTCATGGTTATCCCAACGGTGCTTTTTTCAAGAGGCAACTGGACTTTCTGGTTTTTCTTTGAAGACATTTTGCTTCTCATCCAAGAAGCTTCTTCAGCTCTGACTGGATGGTGGGAAATTCTTGAGAGTATTCAGAACAGTCTCACATGGAAATCGTGAATTACTTATCAAATGTTCAGGATTTGAAAGGCTTTAGAATTGTAGCCAAATTCTGTACCATCACTTTTTGGAACTGATTGCTTTCCCAGGTGTTCCTAGTTCGGGCAAGTGATCTTGATGTTTAATCTATCACCAATGTTTTAATAAACTTGTACTGTACATACTAATCTGTTTATTATTTGGAGGGAATAAACTGTAGGCCTTGTACACTACTAGTCTGGGGATAAGACTTTCGTTTGAGAGAACAAAGGTGATATGAGTTTAGCCATCCTGATTGCTGCTTATTACTGGAACAGATGAGTGTTGAGAGACCTAACCAAATATTAACATTTCTTAATGAATGGACTTATTTTCTTCTAGCTTGTGGGGAAAGAAACACTTCTGAAGCAGGTTTATCTTTGGAAATGTTAAATCTTTGAAAATCCATGGAAGTTGTATGCAATTATTTGTAGTGTATTCTTTCCTGAAACACATGTTTCTTGCTTAAGTATAAATTCATTATTTTCATTCCATTAATAGGGACATTTATCAGGGCATTGGACTGACAGGCAGATATTAAAAGATTAACAGTAAGAATGTGCTGGCTAAAGAATAGTTAAGAGCACAGAGAATTCTGTACAAAGACTTCCATTTTGGGAGTTCAGCCAGGCAGAGAAGAATCAGAGGATGAAATTAACATCAGAGGCTACCCTATTTCCAACAAAATAAGACATCCCCTGATAATAAGCCCAATTGGGCTTTTGAGCACATGGCAATAATGCCAAGCGCTTATTTAAGGGTTCAAAAAAATATAAGACAGGTTCTTATTTTAGGGGAAACACGGTAGCCATTAAACTATATGTCTCCCTAAAGATGTAACTGTTCTATACAATGCAGAGAGTGTTACATGTAGTTTTTAATTTATGACCACAACTAAGCATGAAATTATGGTCCTAAGATGTGCTGATCATTAAGTAGGTCACCATGTGACCATTCCTGATTTTACAACTTTTTTCTGGTGGTTGTTAGCAAACATTATGGTCATTAAGTGAATCCAGTGTCTGCAATGGGCATTTTTTTTGTCAGAAACCAGAAGTAAATGCCAGTTTCTTGGGAAAAAAACACCATAAATTGTGGTCATATAACAGTGGGATGCTGCAAATGACTGTAGATGTGAACACCCAAAATGCAACCATGTCTGGGGGGAAGGGGGCTGGAGCAATCAAAACTTTGAATCCAGGTCATAAGTAGCACTGGGGAAGTCTGCTATAACTTTGAATGGTCACTAGGCAACCAGTCATAAGTCAAGAACTACCTGTTTAGAATATAATGGGATTATTCTCCAGTGCGCTGCTTGGAGAATCCAAGCATGGGTTGACTTCTGTCTATCTGCCCAGAGACTGAGTTGTTAGATTTTCTTGGCAACGCCTCCTCTGCTTGGCTGAGCCCCAATTTTTCAACTCAGTCTAGCCTAGAGAGACGTAAAACTTTTTGCTCTAACAACTCAGATATGAACTTGAAGTTTTCACTTGGATTCTCCAACAACTGTATTTAAGAGCTGATTATCACCAGGAGAGGGTTTAAAGGGGAATTTTACCTTTGCGCAGCCTTTGGCTGCCATAGCGGCACAGCAGCTGCCAGCGGGTGCGCTGGTCTCTCCCAGTCTGCCTGGAACGACTGCCACTGCCTCAAACCATTACTAGGCACCAGTCCGGATTTCAACTCATGCATTGGGGCTCCTCTGATAGTCGTGGGCACCTGCCTCCCCCACAATTTCTTGCCGCTGATGTATGCGCTGGTTCCCCCGGTCCACTGACACAACCGCCACCACCCAATCAGCTTAAAGGACCTCAGGGTGGCTCCAGAGTCACTGCCCAATTTGCTGTGGCAAACTGTTTTCCCGCGTGGCACTCAGAGAGCCAGATTCCCCACTCTCATGCCATTTTGAATTGCTGACAAGATGTGGCAAGGATTCTGGCGCAATGGCATTGCCACTTATTCACGCTTTGGCTTCTCCAACTGTTTTGGGTGTGCTGGCTCTTCCTGACTGGTCAGGTGTGACCGCCACCATTCTTCTGCTTGACAAAGTGACCAGCTCCAGACTGAAGACTGCAGAGTGGTCTGTACAAACACGGTTTTTCAAAATGGCAGAGAGATCCCTGTCCCCAGATAATGGGCAGGCTGATCTTTCTCCCAGGCCCCAGGAGGTCCAGGGCAACTGCCAGGGTGCTACAGGAAAGGGCAGATCTAAAACTGTCCTTCTCCCAAGAAGACTTCATCTGCCTTGGATAAGGATGCCAAAAGATACCACAAGGCACTGGAGAAGCTTTTCTCCAAAGCCCAGCAACAGGCACAGCCTGACAAGGGCCCAACTATCTCTCCTGCAGAGGCAGTTTTTTCCTGCTCTGTGCTACCTGAACTTTCACCTCGGTTTATTGAGGCCAGGCAACAAGACTGGTCACCAGAGGGCGCTGGTAAGCTGCAGCCTTCACTAACAGACTATTATGAGGAGGACTTTCTTCCACTGTCTTGCCTAGCAACTGCTGGCTTGAGATCAATGTCTACTGCTAAAGGCTCAGTTCCTGAAGTGACTTTCACTTCTACAGCAGCAGGGCTCCATTCAAAAGAGGCCCAAGGACCTGGGCTATCTCAGGATATAAGAAATTTCATTTCTGAGGCTATATCACAGGTATAGTGGCAGGACTGCAACAGAAGGGCCAATCTCGTCCCCTGCCACCCAGCCTGCATACTCAGATCCCAGCACACATTTCTTCACTGCTGGGACCTCCCTCCCCACATGCACCACTGCCCAGCGCAGATTTGCTTATGGGGGATGAGGATCAGGGGAACTAGAAATTTTCAGATGATATGGGGATGATACCTGACAGACCTGCCTTCACAGGTCTTTTTCGTCCCTCCTTATTCAGATCACTACTTTACAAGGCCAAGACAACGACCAATATGGGAGTAGCGAAACTTTCCTGCAGAAACCCTCCGGGGCCTTCAGAACCCACATAAGGGCTGTTCTCGGAACCAACTGTTGAACAGGACCTCATCCCTTCTCCAAAGCTGTTCATTGATGTAATTCAACAACAGTGGAACCAATCTGCTTCCTTTGCAGCTCTCAGTGGGCAGGATAGGAGACTTTACCATGCGGGCCCGGATCTTAAGGAGTTTCTACAGCTACCGATGGTGGATGCTCAGGTAGCAAATTTGACCTCCTCTGCAATCCTTCCTACAGATATTGCAGATAGCTTAAAAGCAGAGGCTAGGAAGGCAGAAATGGCTTTCCATAAGATGCATCAGGAGGCTGCCTGGGTGATTAGACCAGCAATATCTGCTCTTTCTTTAACCGTGCCTCTTTACTCTGCCTCCTGAAGAAACCAGGCTGCACTGCACCAAGATGTAAACAAGTTGGTGGCAGCCACTGAATTTTCAGCCGACGTGACACTCAATATGGCCAAATTCGTATCTTGGGCCCTGGCTTCCACAGTTATATCACACCTCCTCCTGTGGCTTCGCCACTGGCAGGCTGATAAGAGATCAAAGTGAATATTAACTTCAGCCCCTTACAAGGTCTCTAATCTTTTTGGGGAGGCACTGGATCCCATCCTCATAGAGAATAAGGACAGGAGGAAGGTGATGCCCCACATGCACAGGTGGGCAGACCGTAGACTCTCCCCTTATTTCCAAAGGTAGCCATTTCAGTCAGCTGACACCAGTTCCAATGCTCTGCAGTTTGAGTGGGATTACTTCCAGGGCCTCGACCATTTTCCAGACAGGTCTACCTTCCATGATAGAGGCAGGTGACAACCTCCTGCCAAGAGGCCATTTTGAGCAGCAGTGGTCCAGCAGCAGGACCTTTCACCGAAGAAAGTGACTACCAGGCCAATCCTCCCATTGGTGGTCAACTGTATCTATTTGTGAGCCAATGGGAGGGGACCACAACGGATATTTGGGTCCTACAAACAATGAAGTTAGGCCTCACACTGGACTTCCTCTCCACTCCTCTCAATCACTTCATCCATTGCCCAGTCCCAAAAATATTATGAAGAGAAACCTGATGGAAGCTGAGGTCCAACACTTGTTGGACATCCACGTCATCAAGTCGGTTCCCAGGGGTCAGGAGGGTCTGGGGTTTTATTCAATCTTTTTCTTAGTACCAAAGAGTTTGGGGGGCGGGGGCTGGAGAGGAATTTTAGATCTCAAGAAACTCAACACTCACGTAGTGTACAAACGTTTCAGGATGCAGTCCCTACAATCCATCTTGGGCTGCATCTGGGCAGGCAATCTGTTAACTTCTATAGACCTCAAGGAGGCTTACCTCCATGTGCCTATCTGCCCTTCCCACCGAAGGTTCCTGAGGTTTTCTTACACAGGGTGCCACTTTCAGTACTGGCCCCTGCCATTCAACTTATCATCGGCCCCTAGAACTTTCACAAAGCTGCTGGCAGCAGTGGCGGCAAATATCAGAGCACCCCCCATATGGGTGCAGTGCTACCTATATGACATTTTAATATAGTCATCTTCCCCATCTCAAGAGAAAGAGGATCTCCAAACCATGATCCAGACTCTTCAGAGACACGGTTTTTCAGTAAATATGGAAAAGAGCCACCTGGTCCCCACCATTCGCCTTCTTCATCTCTGCACGGTGATAGACTCCAGAGCATGTGAGGTCTACCTTATCCGGTCCTTCATGAGCCGGAGCTGGACACTACAGTCTGTGCCCCTTGCTCTTTTGTCACAGCTCCTAGGAAAAATGATTTCTTGCATCACAATTGTTCCTTGGGCATGTCTGCATGCCAGGACTCTTCAGTGGTTCCTCCTGCCACACCCGAGAGCTGGCAGCAGCAACTCCAAGACAAAGGTGCAGGTCCCACCAAAGGTTCTTCGCTCCCTTCACTGGTGGACTTCATGTGCCATGAAGAAGGGATGCGTATTCAAGGAGCCCCAGCACATCACTATAACATCAGATGCCAGCCTATTTGGCTGGGGCACCCATTTACAGTCCCAGGTGGCCCAGGGAAGGTGGTCTCTGGCAGATCTAACAAACAATATAAACTGGCTGGAGCCAGTTCATCTGGCTCTATGAAGCTTCCAAGAAGCCATTGCAGACTGCCATGTCTTGATTTTAACAGACATGTGGCCACGAAGGCCACATCAATCGCGAATATAGTCAGAAAGAAATCTTTCCCCCTTAAACTTGGATATTATATGTGATTTATCTTTATCTAAAGCATGCTTTTTCTGGAAACTGCAGATTTCATATTCAATTGCCTATTGCTGGTCAGAGAACAGGCTGTTATTTTTGGTAGATCTTGTGGCTAATCAGTAAGTCTATGGGTAAAACTGGGATTCAGACATTACCCTCCTATCTGTGACTAAAATCCTCAGGGGTGGAAACTTTTCAAGGGCCAAACTGTCAAATCCCAATCATGACCTAAATAAAGGAAATGATACACAGATGCTTTTGGTCAGTTAAAAAGTGGATCAAAGAAAGATTTGGCCATTTAGAGCACTATTTTAGAGGCAAATAAGCCTAATAAATAAATACTTCTCAGTCTTTTTTCAGTTATGTAATTGGCAGTTATTGCAGCTTACAGTCTACCCTGGTTAATGCAGGGTTGGACGTGCCTAATGCCACATGTTTTAAGACCAAGGCCTGTGGTAAAAGGGAGAGTCCACCAGGAGATAATACAGAAAAAAAGCCTACAACCTCACTTAACAGATTACATACACACATTACAAATTCCTCTAATCCACACTAAAATACATTACTATTACAATTACCTTCCTCTCCTGCCTTCACTATATTTCCTAAAGGTTCCTCAGCATATCAGGAAATTGGATAATGTTAAGACAGCTTGACAGATAAAGATACTTTTGTATCACTTCCTATGCTCGTATTGATATCAGATTGCAAATATTCTTTCAACCATTTTCCTTCTTTCTGTAAAACATATCAAATCAATTTTACATGCATATATTGACTGGATAGAAGCTAAAGAAAATCACATTTTTTAAATTGTGGGAACCAGAAATCTTTAAAATGTATTTCATGTATAACAGCATTACAGTATTAAATTGGTAACTTGATTTTCAGTCTCTTTCTTAATGATTCCCATATGGAATCCATCTCTTTATATAGCAGCTGCACACCTGATTGGCATTTTTACTGAGTTATCAACTATACCTATAAAATCCCAATCCTGATCATCCATTTACAGCTCTGGCATCATTAAGTCTATAGATATCGGTGTATGTATGTATGTATGTATATATGTATCCATGAAGGTATGCTTGCATAAACTTGTTGGTCTTTAAAAAAGTGCATAGTTACAGAAGACCTTTTTCTCTTTAGGATAGAATACTTAATTACACATGCTAAGCAATTTAGGGCAAAACTTTTAAATGCTTTTTCTCTAGCAATTATTTTTATTAGGTTTTGGTGGATGGGGGGAATTCAAATCAGTCTTGACTCCTGGCAACTGCCTGAACATGAACTACTAGTTTTCTTGGCAACTCATTCCAGAAGTGAATGACCATTGCCTTCTTCCCATGGTAGAGAGTTTTTGACTGGCCCAAAATCACTCAGGGAGCTTCATGCCTAAAGTGGGATTAGACTCATATTCATTTTTAATTTGATGCCTAATTGCTACACGACAGTAGGTATCTAATTAAAATTCCTGGAGACTAATTTTATCAGAAATGAAACATTTAGTTACTGATCTACTTTTCCAAGTTCATCACTGCCAGCATATGAGTGCTAATAGTCATTGTAGGAGACCTCAATATATTACTTATATTGTCTTGTGTTTTAGTGGTTTTGGCTGTACAATAAACCAAAAGGCAGTATTCAGATGTTCCACCTAAATGAAAAGGAATGAGGGAGAGACTATTATAGAAGAATCTCTCCTTCTTCCAAACAGAAGCATTCAGGGATAATTATCTGCTGCCTGGTTAATAAGTATCTGAAATTGCTATGGAATGGAGTTGCCCATGATTTCTTCTAGAATTAATGACTATGTACTAGAAGCGGGCACAGCAAGTATTCCTGGCTGCTTTCTGGACTATCTTATATAACACACACAATCATATAATGCCACAAAAGCAGAAGTTTATCACAGAACAATTTCAATAATGCAGATTGAGAGAATAAATTCATCATAAATTCTGCTTCAGAACGATAAGGAAAAAAATGATACATGGAAGTGCTCAGTAGGACTTGGCCCTAGGTTCCTACTTACTATGTAAATCATTTTGGTAAATTGCTATTTTGTAAGTCCTAGTTTCTTCATCTGTAAAACTGGAAATAATTATTTGCCTCTCACAGGATATGAGAGATTATGTGGAGACAGGGAAAGGAATGGAAGGGAGAGTAATCATAAACACCAAGAGACAAAAGGCAACTCCATTAGCAGCTTATCTTATAAATGACAACAGTTCATGGTGCCAGAAACCTGGGTAGAAGCTGTTTAAATATTCAGAGACCTCTGAACTCACTATAAAGGAGAGTGGGAATTCCTTATCTGATTTCTCAGATTCTGTCTTTAACTCAGACTTACATTAAAAATAATTTGCCAAAGTCTATGGAGTTTTTATTTCTTTGATCTTACCCATCTGTGTGGAGCTTAACCCAGGGATGGCCTGTTCATGAAAAGCATAATTATGTGTCTGCTATTCAATGAATTAGAGCATAGGAATTGACCATGTGTCATAATTTTTGTTGTTGACTCTTAGGCAACTAGATAGATTTCCCCCTGAAATCTGTCCCTAACCTAGTGTTTTAGGGCTTCTAAACTGTAACTGACTCATTTACCTTGATGTTAGTCATCTTTTTCTTCTCTTTCTTTCCACCTTCCCCAGCATCAGAGGCTTCTCCACAGAGCTAGATCTCAGATCATTATCCCAGCATAATGTGGGATAAAGTAGGAGCATTTGAGCTAGGTAATTTGTTGCTTGAATGAGAACTCTGGGTGCCGTGTTTGATGATCCATTTATTTATTTTCTGAAAAGATAGGATTAGCAGCTATATATTCTAGGATGTATTCACAGTGTTAATTTACCATATTCCTTTGGCTGAAGTGTGTGGAGCAGACATAGCCACATTCTCTTGCTTCATTATGGCAGAGATTTCTTCACATACATTATTTTAATTTTTCATAGAAATTAAAAGAGATGGTTCACTAGGAAATGAATGCAGTGCAGACAATGGAGTAATATGCTATAATGTAGAATAGCTTCCTGTAGAATTTAGAGGAAAGGTATGGCATGAAGAGCTTCAGTTCGAAACAGTCAATGCTACTGTGCATGATTATATTACAGCTACCATCCCACCCACAAATGAGGATGGGAGGGTTCTTCTTTCTTTTTAAAAAAAATCAATTTTACTTTATTTGAAACATTAAAATACAAAATCCACAAAAAGGAAACAGTACCAAAAAAATAAAGCTAGAAAGGACTACACAAAAAACTAAAACAAATATGTACATAAATCCCCCCAATTGAATACTTATATAGTTCAAAGATAATAACTCTCCTCCCTCCCCCTTGTAAAGCAGGCACACAATTTATGAATTTCTACAACACTATTTATCCAACTCACTTAGCCTGATATCTATCTACTTATATGGAAACATAGTTAACAGATAAAACCAATAGCTAAATTAAACTTCAAAACCCTCTGTTAAGAGTCAATTTATTGTATTTCACTAACAAATCCACAACAGCTTCTGGTGTACCATAAATTACCACAATCATTGCCTCTGGTCTATCCAGGATCAAATATCCTCAGTTGATTCTTAATGATAAAGCTTTTCCTTAAGATATTAATTGGGATCTTTCCTAACAGTTGGATTTTATTCCCCAAAGACATAAGCCTCTGTTATGTATACCGCTACAGCATTTGTTGTTCAAACAAGTCGCCTGTAAATTGTAAGATAACATCTCTTAACATTTATTGTCCGATTGGGTATAATAAATCTCTTCCCCATCTCCCTCAATTTTCTTGAAAAACTAGAGTTCATCACTGGTTAATTCTATCAGTTTTGAATCTTTAAAACCCATACCTCTCTTGGAGTCCTCTAACCAATTTATATTTTCCAATGCAACCTCATCTTTCAGGTCTGCCAGCAGCAAGTTATATCCCATATGTCTGGTTTTAATGCTGCTGTTTGCATCTGGTTATCATTTTCAAGTTGATTTAAAACCATTGTTACTTTATTAAGCCTTTATCCAAATTTTCAAATTAGGCTTGTAAGTTAAAAAATACTCTTTTTGCCCAACTTTCCCAATAAATTCTGTTTTGATATACTGCTTTGTATATACTGTTTTGATTTTACTATGTTTTGATACAGTCCGAAATTCTTCACTAGTTGAATTTTTACAGCCAGTGATACACAGTTCCTCTCAAAGACAGGAAAAGCACCATAGCAAATTAGCCTCAAAAACATTGAGAAGAATTTTCCCAGCATAAGAAAATGGGCTTTTAAAAATGGATGAAATATGAAATATTTGTAATGAAAGTTTGATACAAATGTAAATCAAAACAGATCTCTTTCACTACCTAGAATTTGCTGTGCCTTCCAGGCCCAGGAGGTGGAAGGGATTTACGACAGCTAATAAAACAATCAAAAGAAAATAAAAAAACACTAAGATCCAGCAAGAGGTTAAACTAGATCAGCATTCAGCCAGTGAATTAACATTTCAAAACATTAAAACCCAAGTGTGCTTAAAACAACAGGCAGATGGAAAGAAAAGATGGAGACCCAACCATCTAACCACTCCCACTGAGAATTGCTACCTTCTAGGTCTTCTTCTCAGGTACGTCCATAGTCATCCAAAGATCATCTTGAATCACTTTTAGTAGCTTTTGTTCAAATCCAGGAAGCATTCTGCCAAAAAGCCAGCTTTGTCAGCAAAACAAGCTGGCTGTCAGCAGGGGAGAAAAAATCCCTGCTGAGACAGGAGACAGAGTCCATTTTGTGGACTCTCCTAATTTATTTCTCATCAAAATATATATCTTTTTCTAGTTGAAAATGCCTTCCTTTGCAATTTTTTCTAAAGTCTAGATCCACCCCAACAACAGGACTATCTGTACTTTGGATTCAAATAATTGCTTTGGAGCAAACAAATGTAACTGCAGTTATCTGCAGCTCTTTAAAATAGCTGTATCAGTTCCTTGGATCATGTGAGAAAAGGCTAACTGCTTTAAAGAATTGCAGACAAATGCTGTGTTTGCATTGCAAAATGCTCCATTCAAGAACCCCTGCCTTTTGGAATTGAATTTGAAGTACTAAGCCTTATTTTAAAAAAACTTAAACCTTATTTTAAGAAAAATGATTTGGTACAGATAGGTTTTCCTTTTTAATAAATAATTCTAAATAAAAAGATTCCTACATCAATTCATATTAGCATTTAGAGAATTACATCCCTAGGAAAGAGAACAGACAGGAACATAGCAAAGAAGGTCAAGGGGGATGCACTTGTTTGTTGATTATTGGTTTGTTGCTGTTCATCAGAGGAACATAGGGACAGAAGAATTACTTTTATGACCTGCAGTATACATGCAATGCATTCATTCATTCCAATTTTGAGGCCATCCAACTCCTTGATAAGTCTGGGTGGCTTATAACTACAATAAATGAAAAAATGCATATAAAAGAGAACACAGAAAAATAGGACAACAAAATTAACCTGATCTAAAGGATATTGCGGTCACAGATTACACCTAGCTTGCTTAACTGCATCAGATAGGAGAAAAAAATGAAAATAGGTGGTCCCTCAGATAATCAAGCTTTATGCTTTATTCAACATATTGAATTGCACCTGGAAGCTAACTGGTAATCTTTGCAGGTCATAAAGCAGCAGGGTCACATGAGCAAAACACTGTCCCATCACTGCCTGTGTCTCTGCATTTTGGAGCAGCTGTAGTTTCTATACAGTGTTCAAGGAAAAGGTTCTGTAGAGCACATTGCAGTAATCAATTATGATTAGAGCATGAGAGATTAATGAAAAGCCTTTTGGTTCAAGATAGGACACAACTGGCTCTTCAAGAAGAAACTGTATGTCCAAGAGTGCTCATCTCAGCTAGCTCAGCCACAGTTGTGTCAGATGCCATGAGAAGAAACAAGCCAACTTGCTATGGATATAATTAGTCAATATGGGAAGGTATCTGGATTCAAGGTGAATCAACATAAGACAAAGATAATAACTAAAAATATGACTATAGTCCAAAAGGAAGAATTAGAAAGAGCAACGGGATTTGAAGTAGTGAAAAAGGTTAAATACTTAGGAGTTTATATCACAGCTTCAAACGTGAAATTATATAAAAATAATTATGAGGTGTTATGGCAAAAAGTGCAGAAGGAAATGGAGAATTGGAAAAAGCTACAACTATCATTGCTGGGAAGAATAGCAGTAATAAAAATGAATGTTCTGCCTAGGTTCTTGCTTCTGTTTCAAATGATACCAATACTTAAAAAAGATGCAAATTTACAGGAATAGCAAAAAGGGATTAATAAATTTATTTGGATGGGTAAGAAACCGAGATTGAAACTAAAAATAATACAGGATATACGTGAAAGAGGGGGTCTCAAAATGCCTAACTTAAGACTATATTATGAAGCAGCTGTTCTGTCATTAATCAGTGATTGGTTTAACCTAACAGAAGAAAGAATATTGAATGTAGAAGGTCACGATCTTTTATATGGTTGGCATGCTTACTTACTATATGATAAAAAAGTGGACAGGATTTTTAAAAGTCATATACTTAGAAGTGCTTTGTTGCGGGTTTGGAAAAGGTATCAATATAAATTAAATTATAAAATTCCCATATGGGCAATCCCTAGGCATGCGAGAGTAAACAACAAAATACCTTATTCCACCAGACTTGAAATCCTGGGATTAAAGAACTTAGAACTCTGCCGACTCTGACAAGACCTGTGTTTAACACACAGAATCATCTATTGCAATGTCCTTCCTGTTAAAGACTTCTTCAGCTTCAATAGCAATAATACAAGAGCAAACAACAGATTCAAACTTAATGTCAACCGCTTCAATCTTGATTGCAGAAAATATGACTTCAGTAACAAAGTTGTTAATGCTTGGAATACACTACCTGACTCTGTTGTCTCCTCTCCAACTCCTAAAAGCTTTAACCAAAAACTGTCTACCATTGACCTCACCCCATTCTTAAGAGGACTATAAGGGGCGTGCATAAATGCACAAAAGTGCCTACCGTTCCTGTCCTATTGTTTCCTTTCAATATATAATGTATATAATGTTGTGACAAATAAATAAAATAAAATATAAATATAGAACAAAAACAGGAAGTGGTTACCTATAAAGAGCTCCTCTTTATGCAAGAGGGTAAATTACAATTGAAACCTTTAAATATAATGAGAGAAGAAAGGATAAATTATACTTGGTTTCAATATGGGCAGCTGCAAGCTAGATGGAGAGAAGACCAAAAAAATGGTATTATGCAACACGAGGAAAATCTGGTAAAGCAAATTAGAGATCAAAGCCAATCGCATAGTAAAATGTTATATAATGCGTTGATAGAAATAGATTCAGAAGCAGAATTAGTTAAGGACTGTATGATAAAATGGGCACAAAATATTCAACAACTTATAATGATGGAAACATGGGAAACAATATGGGTTAGAAATGTTAAATTTACGCAAGCCCAAAACTTAAGAGAGAAAATTTTTATAAAATGTTTTATAGATGGCACCTAGATCCAAAAAAATTGGCGTGTATGTATCCGAATTTGCAAGCTAAATGTTGAAGATGTGATTGTGATGATGCTACTTATTATCATATATGGTGGACTTGTAAAAAAATCAAAGCATTTTGGATTAAAATTTGGTGGATTATGCAAAATATTTTGAAGAAGAAGATAAAATTTACCCCACAATTGTTTTTATTGGGTATAACTACGGACTGTACATCAATAGAGACTAAATTAATTTTAAACTTAATATCAGCAGCCAGACTACTGGTGGCACAATACTGGAAGAAGGAACAACTGCCTACTATTGAAGAATGGACACTAAAAGTAACGAACTTAGCAGAAATGGCAAAAATTTCAGCATATCTGAAAGACTATTCACAAGAAAGATATATAGTGGAATGGAAAAGATGGATAGAATATATTCAAAACAAATATCAGACTAAAAAGTATCAAATAGCATATGAATGACTAGAAAGTAATAATTGTATTTGTATACAGTATTCCTTTTTTTAATCTTTTTTAATGTGAAATAAGGGAGTTATGGTTCTAGGGGAGGGATGGGAGTTTATGAATAATTAGCGTATTTTAGCTTATGATTGGTAAATGCTATACCTTGTATTTGCTCTGGGAAGTCGGGGGAGGAGGGGGTTGGGTGAAGGGGGGAGGGTGGGAGGTGGAGGGAGGAGGAGGGTAATTATTTGTTAAAACTGTGGTAAAACTTTAATAATAATAAAAAAAGAAACAAACCAACTTGGTTTTCTTTTCCAATAGTGACTTCGTTTATTGGGTTTGCTACAAACTGGATCTCAGTAATAGTCAAGGTCTCTCTGTACAAAGTCAGCGCTGAGAGCTTCTGCCTCTCAATCCCTTTTAAACATCCCGCGCTGCTCATGCCCCACCCCATGGCTGAACTGCTCTGTTGATTGGACACCCAGCCGCTCTCTCCCTCCTTGTCTGACAGCCTCAGCTGCCATGTCATCTGCCAAATCCCGGAACTAAAGCAGCTCTTCGTGACGCCCAGCTCTCATCTCCCTCTATCCTGGCCGCCAGTGTGATGATCCCCTTTCCATGCTTCCCAAATGCAGATCCCTGCTCCCCTCGAACAAGTCCTTGATAATTCATCCCTTTGGATCTTTGATTAGGGGCTGCTCCCATGATCCAGATCCCTGTAGCATCATGTGTCGAGCTGGAGGTGGGCTCAACAGCTCAAGTCTCAAATGGAAAATATGAGAGTTCATGTTCTCCATTGCGCTGAGGAGAGAATCCAGGAATGGTGTTGCTCTTCTCTTCTGCCTGGAGCCTGAGCCTGTCATCTTTTTGGCAACGCCTCCCTTGCCTGGTGACCTCCTAGTTCGGTTCAGTCTTCAGCCAGTAGAGACATTCAAAAAGAAATGGCTTCACAGCACCATTGATTCCTAGATTCTCTTCAAAAACCGTGAGGAAAAAGGGGAATTTTCTTTCAAGATCATTAGAAGGCGATCAGGTCAGTTAACCAGTCTGCTGGTTAGCCACCTCTCCAGCTATTTCAAGAGCTGAGGTCCCTGCCATTCCCGCGACACAGCAGAGGGGGGCTTGATTTGGAGTCAGCTCCACGCCAATGAGCCGAGGCCCCTGGCATAGTCCCGCAATGCAGCAGTGGGGACTCAGTAACTGTCTGGCTTCGTCCAGACACACTGACAGCAGCTTGCGCAATCGGCACAAATCCTAGCCACGGCAACAGCAACCCATTGCAGGCCAGTTGGGCCGGATGCCGGGCTGGAAAGTGGCAGCTCCAGAGCCCTCCACCAGCCACGGGAAGGGGACAATAGGGCTTTCCTATATCCCCCCTCCCTGAGCTGCACACAGGGTTCCTCCAGCCAAAAAATGGCTGCCAATGGAGCGAAGGTGCAGAGCCATATTGCAGCCACTGTGAGCGCCAAAAAGCCATTGAGAGGGAACTGGCCAAAGTTGAAAAGGCTGGCAGGAGCCAGGGTCTGGGAAGCTCTCCCAAGGGAGGAGCAGTCATTTCTTGCCCTTTGGAGGAACAACCGTTAGAGCCTTGCAACAAGCCAAGCCTCTTGCAGCCAACTTGTTTTTGCACCTGGTTACCAGATGGCTCTAGAGAGCTAATTTCTCCAATTCAGATGGAGACATTTGAAAGACCTGAGGCTTCACTAGTAGAGCATCCAGTCTGTCTGCAACTGGAAAAGAGGGCCAAATTCCTCCTTTGAGATCAAGGCCAATACCGGAGGCTACTTTTACTCCCACTGCAGCGGAGATCCATGCCTTTGCTTTGACTGAAGCTGTTCTGTCCCCCACTTCAGTCCAGGAGGCATGCGAACTGACTCAATTAACCAGCAATTTAGTCCACGGCAACTATCAGCTCTGGCAGCAAACCAGCGTTCATCTGCCAAGGTTTTCTTATCTCCTTGATGCCGGCGTCGCAGAGCTCGTTACCGGAGCAACCAGGAAGTCAGGAGCAAACAGCAATTCAGGCCAAATGCTCAGTCAGATAGTTCAGCTCAAGTGTTCTCCAGTCAGTTGATTTGTTCATCACGAAGTAATATAGCAGCCCCTCCTGCTTTTATACCCTGTGGGGTGTGGCTCTGTGACTCAGCACTTTCTAGGCCTGCCCCACCCCTGCTTCTGTTGTTCCCACCTCTCCTGCCTACGAAACCTGGGATCTAACCAGGGCTGATTGTCCACAGGAGACAGAGGCCTCGTCACCTCCTCCACCTGGCCTGCCTCTGGCTCCTGGAGCTGAGCCAGAAGGGAGCCCTGACGGTCCTTCCCCCTCACTCTCTGAGTCACTTTCAGGCAGGGGACCAGGCCCAGTGGGGGCTGGAGCCACAACAGAAGCAGTCTTTGGCAGGAAAGTCCTCCAGAGGGTCCACACTGAACGGAGGACTGAGGACCAGACTGCTTCTCACCCATAGGACAGGCTGGCTTTTGTAAGTCCCATTCCTGGATTCTCTCTCCTTGGCGCAAGGAAGAAGGGGCGTTGATCTTACCTGACATACTCCTTCTCATGGTGCTGAGAGATAGAATCCAGCCCCACCCTGACAAATATATGGTCCCCAGTCTGGGAAGGGCTCATGTTTTCACAGGTCACAAGCCTTGTCATTGCTACGCCTTCGCAGAACTGGGGGGTCCTCAGGCAAGGGAGGTGTCACCAAAAAGATGACAGTCTCAGTCTCCAGGCAGAAGGGAAGAGCAACACCATTCCTGGATTCTCTTTCTCAGCGCCATGGGAAGGAGCGTGTCAGGTAGGACCAATGCCCCTTTTCTTCCCTGAAGTTGCTAAGAATTATATATGGGTAAAATGCAGAATAATTCCCTTTTTGGAAGAGAAAATGAATGGACCAGAGGTAAAATTGTCCATCTCCCTCCAGCTCAAAAGGAAGGATACATGGGAGTCCTTGGACTGGATACATGGATGAACAACTTGACAGAAAGAACAGATAGATGGAAATGCATAATGTAATAACACAAAATATATTAATAAGCGTTTCTATTGAGCCCTGGTGGTTCAATAGTTAAAATGCGGTATTTCATGGAAACTCTGTTACAGCCTGGAGTTTGATCCTACAGGGCTCAAGGTTGACTCAGTCTTCCATCTTTCCAGGTCAGTAAAATGAGATTGTTGGGGGCAATATACAGTACAAATACAATACACAAATAATACTTATATTGTAAACCAGAGTGTGCTGTAAAGCACTGATATATAAGCCTAAATGCTAATGCTATTCTATTCTCTGGAGCTTCAGAAAATACAAAATACAATAGAATGTATTTTTGAGATGTGCGACCCCTGATAAGTAATGAGTTGCTCCTTATGTGAACTGGGAAGATGTTTAGAAGGTAAATACAATGAATTAGGCAATAGTAGATAATAAAATGTGCTTTAACCAACTACATTTGGATGGGTTAGCTGATTTTGTGTATTTTATATAGCTGTGTTTGGATAAAGTGAAGGGAATGTTTTTCAGTTTTTTCTGCGTGTTTTAAAGCACAACAGTATTGGAAACTAAGAAATGTGGAGGGAGAGAACTATAATGTGTTGTACATATCTCTTACTATCAATGATTGCAGCTTTTGATTGCTATTGTTAAAGTGAACTGTGCAAAGTATAGCAGAGATTCCACTAGTAATAAGTCTATTCTGCTGCCCAAAAGTCCTATTGCCTGAACTGTGTAATAGGGTGGCTTTTAAGGGCCCTTGGGGAACTTTCACCTGTAGGTGGACCACTTAGAGAAATTGTAGCTGCCATAGCAACCTTTGGCCATCAAAGTTAAAATGCATTTTGAATTTTTTTTTAATGCTGGGAAGATACTGAGATTTATGATTACTCCCTTTGTTATAGTTAGTTTCTCACCAAGTTGGTTCAGATATTGTCAGGCCTAACCCCAAATTCTTTATTTACTTACACCTAAACTTGCCAGGCTAAAGCTATAACTTTCTAATATAATAGATATACCCTGGGAAATTTTAAGTTTTGACTACCCTGAACCTTTCTATCCCATTCATTTGAGGTTTGTGCAGTCTTCCAGGGGCTTCTCCCTGGAATGTCCTGCCTCCTTCCTGGAAGCCAAGATGGAATTATCCTAGATTTTCCCACACAACCCCAGCTGCACATTCCATCGCAGATATACCAATATAAGCTACAAGTGAAAAACTTACCAAAAACTTTTAAACCTAGTTGGAATGATAATGATAGTAATAATATCGTCCCTTTTCATTGAAATAGAAAGATATTTTATTTGTGGTAATTCCCTTTATCCTCACAATGTAGATCAGCCTAGGATGCAATCTTGCCTATTGTGCACTGAAAAGATGCCTTGAATTTGGATCTTCCCAGTTCAGGTCCCCTATCCTACCTAACCACTATACTGTCCTAGCTCTATGATTTATGACTTTCAGGAATTTTCTTGCATAAAAAACCAGGAAGGTACCGTGTTTCTCTGAAAATAAGACCTACCCTGAAAATAAGCACTAGCCTTATTTTAAGTGTGCGCCTAATATAAGCCCTACCCCAAAATAAGTCCTAGTATAGATCGTCATCAGCCCTGGGTGGGTGTGGCCAGAACTAGAGGGCACAGGGGCTGATGGTGCCCGGCAGTAGCCACAGCCTGCGCAGCACAGGTGAGTTGATTACCTGTCCAAGCAGCAGGCAGAGGCGGAGGGAAGGCAGGTGATCTGGACCTGGGCATGCCACATGGCCCGCAAGAAAGCTGATAGTTGATGGGATGGAGCAAGCTGGCAGCCGCAGAAAGAGGAGTCTCCTGCAGCTGCCTGCCCACTCCATTCCACTCAGCTTTCCTGTGGCCAGCGCGGCGCATCCAGATTGCATGACTCCTCCCTCGTGCCTCTGCCTCCATCTGCTGCAGATGCCACCATGAGAAGATGAGCCTCCCATGACTGCCACCCGCTCAAGCCCACTGACTCTTGGCTTTCCCACAGCCCACACAGCACATCTGGATTGCATATCTCCCCCCACGCCTCTGCTGCCATCTGCTGCTTGGACAGGTAATCAACTCACTTGCGCTGCATGGGCTGCACAGCCCCAGAGTGTGCCAACCAAGGGTCCAGCAGGCTGCTGCTGCTGCTAAACAATGTCGGCTTCTGCATGCTCACCACCTTTTGTGTGGTGGGGTAGGGCACCCAGCTGGGCTGATCACTCTGAAATCATGTTTCCCCGAAAATAAGTCCTAGTGCTTATTTTTGAGACCCCAAAATGTAAGACTGAATCTTATTTTTTGGGAAACTAAAACAAGATGAACAAAGATTGTTCTTTTTTGTTTTAACATAATGTATTTTAAAGAAAATATGTTCCTAAAGTGAAATGGCTTATTATTTATATTAATGAAGAGCCACTCCTTAAAATCTTTCATGGTTAAATTAGAATGGAGATTGTTTTTATTAATGCTATCTTAAGTTCTAATAATTAGGCATTCCCTTAGAACAATGTTGTCTGATAAATAATTGGCATTTTTAACATGGATGGATGGATAGTTCATTCACCTTGATCAACTGCTGAACTTATCATTTCACATTCCATGTTCCATGCTTCCCTCTAGTTGTGTTCCAACCAATGTCCTGTGTGCTTCATCATTCTCAGACTCTAGTTAACCGAGTAGTTGATTTAGTTCTGTGAGATGGAAGAGGACATTTAAAAGTAATATTTTTGGCTACTGAGACCATCTTCATATTTCACAGCTTTGACAGATCATTGCCGCTATTGCTGACAAATAATGCCAGTTGCATTTAGGAAACTCTAATTATCACATACTTGGACTGGATCATAGCAAGCAATATTTCAACCTTGCAGAGATTTAACTCACTGGAGATTGATTGGGTCATGATGATGAAATCTTATGGACCTCATCCATCAATATATCACAACTTCCAGGAAAATCAAATATAAAACATGCCCTATTTTATATATGGAACAAGATATTATTTGTAACTGGTCATATTAGAATATTTGAAATTCTGAACTGCTCTTGATTGGGCACTTTCAGTATGGATGTTATTTATTATTTGATTTGATTTTTGGTACTGCCCTACTCTGAGCAGTTCACACAGCAAGAACAACAACATAAAAATCAATGAAATTCAATAATTTAAGGTAAATTACAAAATAATTATAACATGGCAGTCCAAATGACACTTTATATATAAAGTGATATATATCACTTGATATATATATCAACACAAATACGGGAGTCCCATCTATCCTACACCAAAGCCTGGAAGGACAGTCAGATTTTGAAGGGCTTCTGGAACATCGTTATCATCAGAAGTAGAGACTTCATTCCAGAGACCATGGACTATCTACATAAAAGGTACTCTTATTCTCCAAAACACCAGAGGGCAGAACAAGAAGTAATGGAAGGACGTTTGTTAGAGATCGAACCTAGAAATAAGGAGAAATTTTCTGCCAATGAGAACAATTAATCAATGGAATGCTTGCCTCCTAGAGTTGTGGGTGTGCCATCTCTGGAGGTTTTCAAAAATAGACCGGACAACTATTTGACTAGGATAGACTATTTGACTAGGATAGACTATTTGACTAGGATATAAGACTCCTACCTTGAGCAAGGCATTGAACTACAAGTCTCTTTTAGATCTATGATTTTATGTTCCATGTTCTATGCTTCCTGTGGTCCTAAAATATGACTTAATTTAATCAAGGGGAATCATAGCACACCCACTTTGCCAGGTGGTATCAGCTGAACATAAACCACAGGTCTCTCAAATAACCAGGCTGTATGCCATGTAGGGCTTTCAAGCAAATAACCAGCACCTTGACGCACACTGACAACCAATCCAGCTTGCAAAGCAGAGGAGTCACGTAGGCATGCTAAGGCTAGTTCATTGCTACTTATGCTACTACATTAAATCAACTGGAACTTCTGAGTGGCCTTCAAGGGCAGCCCCATGTACCATGTTGCAATAGTTGAGCTGTGTGGTACAAGGGCCTAAGTGACTTGAATGGGAATTGTAAGTTCAAGAGTACTGCTAAGTTCTCATGAAAAAAAAAATTCAGGGAGCTTAAATTTAACTTGACTACTTCAGAAAATTGCTAGGCATTTAGATAGATGCATTAAGAAATGAATGGTTTACTGTCCTGGATTGTCAGACTGTTGGATGATGTATCTGATCACTGAATCATAGAATCATAGCGTCTGGAAAATAATTAGTAAACAACTTGATTGATATTATTGTTTATGATGAAAGAGTAGGAAAATCAATAAGAAAATAAGAGTGCTAAGAACTCTGAATGAGGGACGCACCATTAACAGTAGTTTCTAGAGTGGATCTTGGAAAATATAAACATGGAAGAAAAAAAGAAATGTGTAATTAAAGTAAGTGTAGAAAGAGAAAATATGACTGCTCCAACAAAATGAATTGACTGGACATAAGGAAAGAGCAGGGGGAAGGTGCCTGGTATAAAATGGAAAGAATTATGTTATAGATTTGCCATGTAAGAGTATGGTAATGGAAGTAAGAAATGTGGAAATTGAAAGACATGTTGCAGTGTGTCACAGAAATGTTTGGATCTGAATTATGAGAAACATGAGTATGAATGCTTGTGCAAAGATAAAGTCAAATAAGCCATTGATGAGAGGAAAATGAGAGGAAAATGATCATAAAATGATAATTGCAAAAATGAGAGTGGGAGATATCTCACTGTGAATATAGAGAAAAGGTTGCAAATAATATAGTCATAAAGAACAAGGAACAGCTAAAGTTAGAAAAGGCAGAGAAAATGTTCCGTCAGGCAGGCACCATGGCAGAGAAGGCCATGTCCTAGGATCCAGTAAATATTTTAATTGTACAATTGCTTTTCAGATTCACTTTTCAGAGTGATATGAGTGATATGAATTTATAAATAAATTATAATTATATTTATAAATTTAATAAATAAAAAAAATAAATGTCCCCTAAAGAAGGTTTCTGCAGCAAGCCCTCTCTGTCATACATATATCAAGAGTCCCTCTTTGAGAGGAGATGAGTGATTTAGGAATGTAAAAAATAAGTAAAATAAATACAAATAATAATTCTCTAAAATATCCCTTCCAACATTTCCTCACTTCAGTTTCATCCCAAATCATTTTATCATTTTTATTTTCAATTCCATTCACTCCACTGGGTATTTACTGCACAACATCATTCACTCATTTCCAAAACAATTGTTTATTTCCACTGAGATCTCTGCATTCTCTCCCCTACAGTAAGGTTAGCTCCATCCCTGTTAATGTTCAAGAAGTCCCTCAGGACTTGGTTATGTCACCAGGTTTGAGGTCACAGAAAAGTGGCAATATTTTAACCCCTATTGTAGTTGATATGGGGTTTTATAGGTGTTCCTTTTATTTATGATTTATATATTCTAATTTTAAAATATTTTTAATAATGTTTTCCCATACTTTATAATGATTGTTTTTACTGCTCACTTCTGTTGAGATGAGAGGCAGTATAAATTTGATAAATAAATAAAAATTTAAGTCTGGAATTAAAGCAAACGTTATGAATGTTATTGGTGAAAAGGAAGTGAGAATGTTGAAAAAATGGCAAGACTGCATCTGGAAAAATGTTAAGAAAGAGATGTGGGTTTGTTTATGTAAATTAATGTGTGTGTGAAGACCACATTTCCATCTGATTGGAATAATTTTGTAATTCTGCAAGAGGTGACAATCAGAAAAATTTGGGAAGTACAATGAGGCTTTGTGCAGATCAGGGTGTTTTTTTTTTCTTCAGTTGGTCACTGAGTATAAATATGAAATGGTACACTTCTCACATGTTTGCTGATTTAGAGAAAATGTATGATAAATGCATAGATTGAATTAATGGACAATGATTTGTTAATGTGTACAATTAAACTGGTATATAAGGGCAGTAAAGCATGTCTGAGAATGGGGAATGCTAAAAAATGGTTCAGTATTGAGAACATAGAAGGGAACAAAATGTATATTTATACTTTATTCCAAAATCTAGGTCCCTGGATATTTGATGGAAAGTTCAACATCATTCAAAGCATGAATAAAATATATGAACCTCTCAACATTTTATTTTCTATTTGCTTAATTCAGTATATATTTCTGTTCACCTTCAGCATTGAGGAAGGAATAGAAAAAGAATATGGAGTTATCCACTGCTTCTTTAATATACTTATGAATTAATACATGAGGAATGGGCATGGTAATATTACAGATGTTAACTGTTATTCTTCCCTGAATAGCAACAGGACATGGAATCTTAGGTACTGCTTTTAAAGATAACTAATATTGTATCGTACAATCTAAATAAAATGCATCTATGTAAACCCACATAAATATATAAGTTATGGTACGTTTATGATGATATGGTATGTACCGTATTTTTCGTTGTATAAGATGCACCTTTTTACCCCCAAAAAGAGGGTGAAAATCTGGGTGCGTCTTATATGCTGAATGTAGCCCTGCCCATCCAATGGCTGGCTCGGCTCCTGGGCATAGAGAGGGCTTAGGCGGTGGCGGCAGCAGTGGTTCCTCATGTTGCTGGGAAGTCATTGCAACCATTGCCTGGCCTGAGCTGCATGCTGGGCGGCCAGAGGGGTGACCAGCCGCAAACCGTGGAGCCCGCCTTGTTTGCCGAAGCTGCTGGGCAGATTCCCCCCCCCCCATCTTGAAGAGGTTTGTTCCTCAGGCTGTCCTCCAACCCTCCTCCCAGAGCTATAGGTTGGAAGACGGGGCATCTCGGGAGCAGAGCCTTCGGTGCCAAGTCCCTCTTCTGCCCCCATGAAAATCATCCCCCACCCAAAAACCAGATTCCCTGTCCCAGCATGGACTGCTTCATTTATCCACCTTATAGCATTTATCAAAGTTATGGAACCAGCTTTACCCCAAGCCACAATGTGGACTCGAGCTACCACCCTAGCAGAAGCAGCTGAGCTGGAAGCAAAGCAAGTGCAACAGCATCTCTAATCCCTATCGAGGGGTGCTCACGGCCCCCTCTGCGACTCCTCTGGTGTCTTTGCCGGATTACTTGGACACTTACAAGCGAGTGCAGCTAAAGGCGCTGCTGTCTCAAGTCAGCCTGGGCCTCATCCCGCAGCTCTGTCAAGCCAACACCAAAGAAGTGGGCATTCAGGTGAACCCATGGGTGGACGCTGCAGTGCAATGTTCGCTCGGATCCCGGCCGCTCCAGGCCATCTGACCCCAAAGCCTCTCGGGCTGGCTCAGCCGGGAGCCGCCGCTCCCAGGCTTCTACTCGCCCGTGCTCGGTTGCTGCCTCTTCACCTTGCCCAAAGCAGTGGAGAAACCGAAGGCGCATCCTGAAGGGCCGCCTTCCTTTCAGTTCAACCAGGAGTCCGAGAAACATCTGTAGAGAAGGGGGAGGGCGGTGCCGAAGAGAAGACGGGAGTGGAAGATGAACTACTGGGGCATGCCATCAGATACTTTTCACAGCAGCAGGTCAGACAAGGAGGCGAGGCTGAGGAAGGCTGAGTTGCCTCGATGAAGGGGGCAGAAGAACCACCTTTCAGTTCTTAGAACAGAAATATGGCTATTTCCATTGCAATGACTGTAAGACCAGATGGGAAAGTGCCTATGTATGGTGCATTTCTGGAACCAATAAGGTATACTTTAAGCAGCTTTGTTGCAAGTGCCAAAAGAGCTTTAATTCCTATAAAGTAGAAGCAATTCAATGTCATATCTGTTCAAAGACTTGTTGCTCCTGTCCTCAGAAAAAAAGGCACATTGACTTCAAGAGACCCCATCGGCAAGAGCTATGTGGTCGCTGTAAAGGCAAAAGATTATCATGCAACACC
Organism: Ahaetulla prasina; assembly: GCF_028640845.1. Classification (NCBI taxonomy): domain Eukaryota; kingdom Metazoa; phylum Chordata; class Lepidosauria; order Squamata; family Colubridae; genus Ahaetulla; species Ahaetulla prasina. The sequence goes on along the minus strand of NC_080540.1, from coordinate 230,602,144 downwards.
TACAGCTTCAAATACATTGTTTGATCTGTGCAGTTTGTGTGCTGAGGTTGCATTTAGCTATGTACTTTGTTTCATAATATGGATTTGACTTTAGGATTCTGACCTGGCAATGGATAATGGACTAAAGATGTTTGCAATGCTAAGATATATTTGTAATTTATCACTGTACTGCCTAATTAATAAAACTTAAATTCTAAAAAAAGAAAAGAAAATCATCCCCTAGCCCACTCATTCCAGTTAAAGGAATATAGAGTTATAGGGTTTGTTTTAAACAGATAACTGTGCTGCTCATTATCAAAATCTAGTGGAAGTCTGGACATCGCTGATCTTGAGGATGACAGGCAGAGTCAGAATTCTTTTTTTCTTGTTTTCCTCCCCCAAAATTATGTGTCTTATACTCTGGTGCATCTTATACACCGAAAAATATGATATATTAATGATTTAGGAATACTGTGAACAGAAACAAAAATGTATTTCCTAAGGAGATCTTTCCGTTCTGTTTTTCATTACATATTTTCCATTGCATGTAGCAATGATGAACTATTTTTTTTTCAATAACAATGTAGGTCCCTAACAATTCTCCAAAGATTTTAAAATATGTGGAATGTTTCCAGAGGTCCCAATAATCTTTCTTATAAAGGTCAAATTATTGTTCATTTTAGTCTAGTCCTGGTGAATCCCCACTGTCTTCTCATGTAAAAATATCAAGAGCTTGATAGATGCATGGTCACAAAGATAATTTTTTTAATGCATTTATTTATATTTGGAGAAATGAGAAGCTGGGTTAAAAGAAAGGATAACATATAAAAATAGCTAAAACCCTGAGAGACCTTAAAGTTGTTAAGATGGGACAAATAGGTAGAAAAACCTGGGGCTACAGAAGTATATGCAGAAATGCTAACTGTAGCACTTATATCACAGAGAAAATGTTATTCTCTTGAATATGGTAAATGTTAAAAATAAACAGTTTACTCCTGTCCAAAAGAGAGGGACAGAGAGAGGGAGGGAGGGAGAGAGAGAGGGAGAGAGAGAGAGAGATTTGCCACATAGTAATCCTCTGTTACTGAAATGGAACTCCCATTTTTTTCTGAATGCCTGCTTCTCTCTGAAATGAGAATGAAAGTACATGGATCTTAACATTTTAACAAAGAATGTAATTTATGGTGTGCTAGGTTTAAAGATAGGCAGTATTATTTTTCCAGTATGTAAGGTCTTTTTTCAGCTCTTAATGCAATTTAGAAGTTGAGTTTTGTATGCATCCAAATGTATGTAACGTTTATCCTCTGTAATTTATTTATTGAATTCCTGGAATTTTAATGTTTAAACTGGCAGCTTTTGTAGAGATAAATAATTTCTGTACAATAGAGTTGTCTTAAATGAATAATCCAAAGAAAACAGTGAAGTGTGACTAACTCTGATGAAATTTATTTCTAATTTGAGTTGGAGACGTACAGATGCTTCATATTTGTATGATAAATAAAAGCTATTATGAACAGTTAATTAATATAAACATTAGACATAATTGGAATTTTGTGAAAGGCCTACAAAAAGTCTGAGCTATTGAAATGAAGAAACAGAGGTAGAAATCAGTATTGTAAATCTGTATCTCAAATCTATTACCCAAATGAAGCTTGTACATCCCAGAGTAAACCCCAGTTGTGGTTGACTGATTTTACATTATTATTGTTAGTCAGAGGTAAGTATATTTCAGAGACCAGCAATATCTATAATACAGCCATTCCTTATCTACATCACTTTCTAATTTAAACATTCCATTTGGAATGTTTGTATCTTATGAATCACGTACACATGACTTATTTTTTCAAAGGACTGCACTGTATTACTTTTAAATGAAAAATCCTATAAACAGAAAGTATTTCTACAGATTTTCTAAATGCAAACAGAGTGAATGCAAAAGCAGGATATTCTTTAATCTGGAGCAGCATGCCTAATAAACAAGCTTTTGACAATGGAGGCATTTACAGAAAGGTCTCTTCTGCAGATACTGATAGCAAAACAAATTTGTAATGGTAGAAATGACACTTCATATTCTCAGGCCCTAGTTTGTTTAGGCCTTTAAAGAATAATGCAGTGCCTGAAGTTATGAGCAATTGACAAGTGATGTGGTAACTTGTTTCTGGAACTTTGCATTTTGCTTTATTTGAAACATCTAAACATTTTGAAAGGGTATCCTAGGGAGATCATATTAAAATGAGTAAGACAGAATGTAATTGAGGCATGGATAATGTTTGCCAAATATGACTGAGAAGTGGTCACAGATGATGATGTAATAGGTATGACTATGCAAATCCATTCCTTGCCATTGAAACAAGGTAATGATTTTTGTGCCAAATCTTTGACAGTCAAATTGTCCTCTTAGACTATGGCCTTACTGTTTAAGAAGGATTGAATTCTGTCTTCTTAAACATTGTTCCTTAAATCCAGTTTCCTACTGACTACCTAAATTGGATTTAATTTTAGCTTCAACAATCCATTCTCCAATATAGATGACTTTAAAAGATGCCAATTGCTTTCTTGTTAGACAGCAAGAAACAATAGGATTAGGTGGGAAATTGGTAAGAAGAATAGAATAGAATAGAATAGAATAGAATAGAATAGAATAGAATAGAATAGAATAGAATTTTATTGGCCAAGTGTGATTGGACACACAAGGAATTTGTCTTGGTGCATATGCTCTCAGTGTACATAAAAGAAAAGATATGTTCATCAAGGTACAACATTTACAACATAATTGATGGTCAATATATCAATATAAATCATAAGGATTGCCAGCAACAAGTTATAGTCATACAGTCATAAGTGGAAAGAGATTGGTGATGGGAATCATAGCATACTGCTATGATTGTATTATAGTACCCAACTTCAGAGTTTCAAAGACTTTTTCTAATTTTTTCATGAGCAACAACCTTTCATGAGCAAGAACCTTGTAAGACATTATTGTTAATCTTGTAGAAATAGTATCTGATAACACCACTTTCTATAAGTAGCCTGACAAGAACAGGAATCATTGTAAAATAATATCTCAAAGCTGAATATCATCAAAAAGCCTAGATTTAGACATTCAGTAACAGTGAATGCTGCTAAGATGCCCAGAAGGAGAAGCATGTCTCAATTCTTACCCTCCCTTCCAGTTTGTAATGTTGGTCACATATTAAATTTACAGAAGCATGTCCTGACCCAAAGCCTAATTACAATATCCTTGTAATCCAGATGCTTCTGGAACTATGAATTGGTTATCCGAGGGACCTCCTCTTCCTGATTATATCAGCTCTTATTAGATCTGCCAGAGAAGGGTTGTTGTAGGTGTTGTCTGCTAGGGATTAATATTTCATTGGTCCCAGGAGGTGGGCCTTCACTGCTATAATACCTACCTTATGGGACATTTCCTTCCCTGAAGTTAGGTTAGCTTCAGCTTGCTCAGAAAGACAGAATATTAGGCTGGATCGGTACGCCTTCAGTAGCATTCTAACCCAATATATACTAAATATAATATATCCCAAATGCAGTAGGATATAATGTATCTTAAACAGATCAACAATTCAATGGATTAACTGGCAGTAAAAGAATTTCCTGTAGACCATAGCTGTTCTCTAGGTGGAGGCAGCATCCAGGAATGGGTTGACCTTATCTGTTCAGTTGAAGGACTGAATCTGTCAAAGTTGTTAAGCTCTGCCTCCGTTGCTAGGGCTTCCCACTTTTGACTCAGTCCTTTAGCCTAGACGGATGTGTCAAAAGTTGGTCTTCCTAGTGCAAGTTTCCTGGATGCTGCTTACTTGTACTTGAAAGACTGTTTTTCTTGTGGATTCAGTAATGGATTGTGAGTTTGACAGTTCTCCCTAGGTGCTTAGGGAGAGTGCTTCGTTCTCAGTGGCAAGGGCTTTAGCTCTAGCTATTGGACGAACCCCCTGCCATGGCGTTTGACAGCTAGCAGTTAAAATCAGACGCATGTCTTCCGTTGAGCTGCAGGTGCTCTGGACAGGCTTGTGGTGGAGTCTAGTGCTCCCAATCAGTGCAGAGTGTCAGATTGAGGAGCTCTGCGCTCCTGAGAGGAAAGAGGGAAGTCACTTCTCAGAACTTTGGTGCTTCTTGCTTGGGCGAGTTGGGCGGGCATTTTGATAACTAACGAGCCGCCCAACAGTTTAAATTTGCACTTGGTGGAGCTTTTGCGCTCCTGAACAACCTGCCTGCTTTGCAGCTTCACCCAGCACTTCCCCCACTTATGTTACAGTGAGTGTTAGGCTTCCAAGCCTCTGGATCACCTTGAAGATCACTAATGGGTCAAGCCGCTGACAGGAGCTTTGCGCTGCTGGAGGCTGTTCTGCATGTTGACAGGCTCACCGCTGCTCAGTCAGGAGAGAGAAAGGCTGCCTTCAGGGCTCAAGCCAGTTTATTTGCCCAGCGATTACTTCTTTAATGCATTGAGTGTTTATTTCAGAGTTTACTTCCAGCTTTTTTGTGATTGTGCTGAACTCGAGCCAGCAGGATGCCTAAGGCTCTTTGTAAATCCAAAAATGGCGGAAAAGCCACAGCAGCTAAGATGGCTGAAGTTGGAGCTGCTGGTAATAGTACTCAGCCTTTAGCAGACAGACCCGGGGCACATTCTACCAAAGAGCACTCCAAGCCTGCCAAACATATTAAGCCATCTGTGCATCCCAAAGGGATGAGAGGCAGACAGATCAAGCCCTGCAAAAACTTTGCAATAGAGCAAATAAGAATAGTGCCTCTGTTTCAGAGAATATCTCTGGAACCAGGGCTACTGACAGCCTGCAATGCAGAGCCTTGTCACCAGAGGGTGCTGCAGACCAGCTTTCTTTGCAGAATTTTCCTCTGACTATTTCCTCTGCTGACCTGTGGGGCTCTTCAGATAAGGAATTGGAGCAGATCAACCAAGTTCCCAGGGCATCTACCTCTAACAACGTAATTCCAATTAATGCAGAGGTGAGCCCAGTTGTTGGCAAGGACCTGCCCTTACCTGAGAATTTAAAGGGCTTTATTATGGAGGGTATTAAAAGCCTTATTTCTGAGACTTTCCAACAGCCCAGAAGGGCCTATTCTCCTGTACGCTGCTAAGAGAGTCCAAAGCAATGGGTTGTTAACTTCATCTGATTGGCCAGAGACTGAGTTGAATTTGTTTAAACACACCTCCTCTTCCTGTTTAGCTCCAGTTTATTAACTCAGTCGGCCATAGAGAGACTACCTCCTTTAGCTCCATTGCTTTTGACTCTTTTATCAGCTCATAGGACTTCAATAAATTAGGAAAAATTCTTAAAAAAAGTTTTAAAGTGCCCAATTGTTTTTTCTTGACTGCTGGGAGCCGGAGCGGCAAGGAAAGAGGCTCGTGCTTCGCGCGCAGCCCAGTGCCGCTCAGCTGAGCCGCCCAAAGGCCGGAGGCCATTTTTTTCATATTCCAAGCCTCTCAAGCCTCGTAGAATCGCCGGTTTGAGGAACGGACATCGCTGGACCTCACCAAACTGTAAGTGGAGGCCAGCGGAGCGCAGGAGAAGCCGTGGTAACGGCTTCGCGCCTGCAGGGGTGGAGAAAAGATCCGTGGTGTCGGAGGCTAGTTCCCCCTGCCAACGCTGCAGTAAAAAGGGCGCTATAGGAGCAGTGGTGCCTGCTTCACGCCATTTGGGGACACCCCCCCCAAAGCAACCCCCCATGCAGCCTTTGAATGCTTTGAATCCGGCTGTGGTGTCAGCTTGGTGCTAACTGGCCCTTATTGTTTGACCTTATTTCAGGATTCTCAGATCAGGGCCACTATATTATTTGGGCATATATTCCAAGGCCTCTGATAACCACTAGGCCTCATTTCCAAGATGGCGGATCGCAGCAGATCTCCTTCCCGGGCTTCTGCCTCGCCCTCCCAAGGACACCTTACTAGCGTGGCTCCTCCCCCTCACAAGAGCAGATCCAAATCAAGGGCTTCTGCCACCAAATCTAAGTCTTCTACTTCTCTCCAAACCTCTGCTGCTGCAGAGAGATGCCTCAGAAGACAACAGGCCTTGGATAGGCAATTTGATAAAGCAAAACAAAGATTAGCAGAGGAAGGCAGGGAAACTTCTGTTCCACTAACTGAAGATTCTCCTTTATTAAATCAGCCTGGATGGTCTCCCACTATCCCTAGTGGTTCAGGAGAAACCAGGAAACAATTTGTACAGTTTTGGAGATTCTTCTAGAGCCATGCCTGAGCCCCACATCAGGCACCTTCTGCCACCTTCACTCCCACAGCAGCGGAGTCTCCCACAGAGGACAGTAATCCTGCCATTTCTCAGGATATCGTCATCTTATCATGCAAACCATTTCTCAAGGCATTGACAATGCCTTCACTCAGAGAGGTTTCCCAGCTCCATCTCCTTCGGGCAGCTCTGACCAAAGACCCCATTCTGATAGCCACCCACCCAGACTATGCGCGCTGCGCACACGCTCTCCAACTCCTTCACACCATAGTGAGGACTCCTTTTTGGGGGAGGAAGACATAGCAGAGTATAATCTGTCTGAAGACGAAGAGTCTGCCCCAGACAAACCTGCTCCCACCGGCCTTTTTCGCCATGAGCTTTTCTACACATTACTACACAAGGCAAAAGTTACGGCCAACATGGGGGTTGCCTTACACCAATCTGAGGGAGCTTCAGATCTGTCAGACCCCAACAAATTCCTCTTTACTGAACCAGTCTCAGAGCAACGGGTAATTCCTTCACCCAAGCTCTTCTTGGACACCATCCAATGTCAATGGGGTCACCCTGGTGCCATTCCTACTCCTAGTGGCTCAGACAAAAAGATGTACACGACGGATCAAGATCTTGAGGATCTCCTCAAGGTTCCTACCGTAGACACCCCAATTGCCACCTTGGCTTCTTCCTCCAACATTATACCTTCAGATGCAGCAGAAGGTCTCCGAACGGAAGACCGCAGAGCGGAACTCTCCACCCGCAAAACCCATCAAGCGGCTGCCTGGGCTATCAGATCTGCCACAGCAGCCTCATTCTTTGCTAGAGCCTCTTTGATATGGCTCAGACAAATGCAGGAGAGGATTCCTCAGGATGATTCCAGATTACATCAGGACATAAATAAATTGATAGCGGCTGCTGAATACACTGCGGATGCCACCCTTAATTCTGCAAAATTTGCATCCCGAGCCCTTGCCTCCAGCATCACCTCCAGGAGGCTGTTATGGCTCAGACAATGGCAAGCCGACATGAAGACCAAATGGCGGTTAGCGGCTGCCCCATTTAAGGGTGGATGTCTCTTTGGTGAAGCCCTAGACCCTATTTTAGTTGAGGGAAAAGACAAACGTAAGATCCTTCCCTACGTCTCTAGACGTTCAGATAGACATCCTTCTCTTCCTTACCGCAGACAGCCTTTTCGCACCCAGGATCCCGGGTTCCAATCCCCGGCCTATCAACGTTCCTCCCAACCTCCCCCTGACAGGTTTCAGGACAGACAGTCCTTTCGTGACAGGACCAGGCAATCCCAGACCAGACGTCCCTACCATGGATCCGGTTTCCGACCTTATCGCAGGAACAAATGACTATCCCGGCCAGGATCCCATTGGTGGTCTTCTCACCTAGTTCGTCCCTACCTGGTCCCGCACGACAACCGATGCCTGGGTACTGCAAACCATCACCCTTGATCTCTCCCTCGAATTCAATTCAAATCCTCCGAGGAGATTCATCCAATGCCAAATTCCCAAAGAACCCACCAAGAGGGCTCAAATGGAAGACGAGATTCAACACCTATTGTCCATCAGTGCCATAGAACCAGTTCCCATGCCTCACCAGGGGACCGGCTTCTATTCAATTCTTTTCCTAGTGGACAAAAAATCAGGCGGCACCAGAGCCATCTTAGACCTGAAGCAACTGAACCTTCACATCAAATATCGCAGATTCAAGATGCACTCCCTCAATTCAATCTTAGGAAGCATCAGAAGAGGGGACTATCTAACATCCATCGACCTCAAGGAGGCCTATCTACATGTACCCATCAGACCTGCCCACAGACGCTTTCTCAGGTTCAGTTATGCGGGCCCATTTTCAATACAGGGCCCTGCCCTTGGTCTATCTTCCGCTCCTCGTACCTTCACCAAGATTCTGGATGCTGTGGCGGCCCACCTTCGCACAATTCCAGTAAGAATGCAATGTTACCTGGACGATATATTGATTCTGTCGTCCTCCGCCCAGCAGGCGTTACGGGACTTACAGGTAACAATTCAATCCCTACAGGATCACGGCTTTTCGGTCAACAAAGCAAAGAGCCATCTAGTGCCTACGACCGAAATTGTCCATCTGGGAGCAAGAATCAACACCAGATCCTGCCAGGTGTTTCTTTCCCGAGACCGTCTCCTCAACATGAGAGACACGACAAAAAAGGTAAAGGCACTCAAGAGGGTTCCACTTTCACTGCTCTCACAGTTATTGGGAAAGATGGTCTCTTGTCTGTCGATCGTGCCCTGGGCACGTCTTCACTCATGACCCCTACAATGGCTACTTCTCCCACACCAAAGAACAGGCAACAGCCATACCGATATCAGAATTCCTCTGCCCCCAAAGGTCAGAAAGTCTCTACAGTGGTGGCTGTCTCCAGCCCTGACAAAGGGCTGCTCATTCCAGGAACATTGCCGTCTCGTCCTCACCACGGATGCAAGCCTCTACGGCTGGGGTGCCCACCTATCAGACCAGGTAACTCAGGGTCGTTGGTCCCCCAACGACCTCAAGAACGACATCAACTGGTTGGAAATGAGAGCTGCTCATCTAGCTCTCAGGTACTTCCAAGCGCAGCTATCAAACCATCATGTGCTACTGCTGACGGACAACACTACCACAAAGGCCCATGTGAACCGTCAAGGAGGCACCCGATCCCGCATATTGATGAAGGAGGCTGCAGCCATAGGCCTGTGGGCAGAAAAACATCTTCTCTCACTACAGGCAGCCCACATATCCGGAGTCGCCAACACACAAGCGGATTGGCTGAGCAGGACGACCATCGATCAATCAGAGTGGCAACTGCATCCGGATCTGTTTCTCACAATCACAAGATCAAATTCGGGCAACCCATAGTAGACCTCTTTGCCAGCCCGACCAACAAACAACTTCTCAGGTTCTTCTCCAGGTTCCAAACCCCAGGAGCAGAAGGAACAGATGCTCTACGATGTCAGTGGCCCCGAGGCCTTCTTTATGCCTTCCCCCCAACTCCCCTTCTGCCAAGGGTCATACGAAAGATCTTGGAACAGAAGGCAGAAGTTCTCCTCATAGCCCCTTACTGGCCTCGACGGAGTTGGTTTGCGGATCTGGTGAGCCTGTCCATCAATCCACCTTGGCGAATTCCACCGGATCAGATTTCCCTACGCCAAGGAGCCATTCTCCACCCAGAACCTCAATGTTACCAACTAGCCGTCTGGCACTTGACAGGGAGATACTAAAGAAAGAAAAGCATTCCATGGGGGTCATCTCCACCCTTCTGGCTTCTAGACGCCCATCCACAACGCGTATTTACGAGGCCACATGGTCATCATTCCATCGCTGGTGTCTTAGACATCGAATAGAACCTACCTCTGCCTCCATTAGACATATCCTGCAATTCCTCCAGGATGGATTGGACAAGGGTTTAGCCACAAACACCATCCGCCGGCAGGTTGCAGCTCTTGCCACTGTTTTATTCTGTGACGGGACCTCCACACTTTCTCAACACCCCCATATCCGACGTTTTCTGAGGGGAGCTTGCAATCTGCGACCGCCTCCGGTACACAGATACCCTACCTGGGACCTGACCCTTGTCCTTCAGAAGCTTACGTCTTCCCCTTTTGAACCCTTGAGCTCCTCCAGTCTCAAGCTCTTAACCTTTAAGGTCGCCTTTCTCATAGCCATAACCTCAGCCCGCAGGATCTCCGAGATCGCTGCCCTTTCGGTCAGGAAGGACTTGTTGATTTTTCACTCTAACCGAGTCATTCTCCGATTAGACCCTACCTTTCTTCCTAAAATAAACACAAGCTTTCATAGATCTCAAGAAGTCATCTTACTGGATTTTTGTCCTCATCCTAAGCATCCATCGGAGCGTCGATGGCACACGCTGGACGTAAGAAGGGCCCTGCGTATTTACCTCAACAGAACAGCTCCTTTCAGGAAGACAGAATCCCTATTTGTTTCCTTTCAACCAAGGGTTCTGGGCACCAAAGTCTCCCCATCCACCATAGGCAGGTGGATAAAAGCCTGTATTTCCATGGCCTACGACCAGCAGAAACACCATCTTCCAGGCCGCATCACTGCACACTCCACCCACAGCGCGGCCACCACAGCTGCCTGGGCCACCCAGGCCTCTATCTTGGACATTTGCAGAGCAGCCACGTGGGCCTCTCCTTCGCCATTTATTAAAAACTACAAGATGGACCAATTTGCCTTAGCCGAGGCCTCATTCGGACGGAGGGTCCTGCAGCGAGTTCTTCCTGTTGCTGAATCTTCCTAATCTTTCCTTTCCCAACCTAGGGATATTTAGCTTGGGTATATCCCATTGCTTTGGACTCTCTTAGCAGCGTACAGGAGAAGGAACATTGGCTTACCTGAAGGTTCCTTCTATGTACGCTGCGTGAGAGTCCAACCCCTCCCTATTTTCACTTATTGTTTTTGTCTATATACAGGGATCTGGAGGTTATTGTTCCATTTTTTCCAGTTTTCACATTGAGTTCGTCTTCTCCAATACCGCTTCTTCATTAATAAACTGTAGCTAAATAGGAAGAGGAGGTGTGTTTAAACAAATTCAACTCAGTCTCTGGCCAATCAGATGAAGTTAACAACCCATTGCTTTGGACTCTCACGCAGCGTACATGGAAGGAACCTTCAGGTAAGCCAATGTTCCTTCTGAGGTCTCTGACTATCTCAACAGCTGTGTGGATCTGGAAGGAGGAGTTTCCTCTCTGTCAGAGCCCAGGTTTTCCCATTCCTTCTAGGGAAAGTTTGCCATCTACTTTGGGAGAAGTGGAACAGTGAGAGTTGGACCTTTCAGATGATGAGGGTCTTGCGCCTGAACAACAGGCCTTTACAGGACTGTTCCCACCCAGTGTATTCAAGTCCTTGCTATTCAAGGCAACCAACGTGGCCCACCTGGGGTCCCGAGCTGAAGCGTTGGATGCCACCAAGGGCCAAGATTCAGATGACTTTTTTTGGAACTGGGTAAGATGGTGGACCCAATTCTGGCCCTGCGTCTCTTCATCAATGTGGTTAACTAGCAGTGCTCAGCTCTTGGCTCCGCCCTGATTCCTTCTGCTTCAGACAGATGCTATTTTAATGTGGCACCAGACCTGGCTACAGTGCTCCAGATACCTGCGGTGGATACACCAATGGCAGCATTGGTATCTCTTCCAATCTTCCCGGGAAGCCAGAGGAAGGTCTACGACTGGAGGATAAGCGCGCAGAACAGACCTTGTGGTGGGCCCACAAGGGCAATGCCTGGGTAATCCGCTCAGCCACCACGGCCTCCTTTTTCAATAGGGCCAAAACGGTCCATCAGGTCCCGGAAGATAGATGGGTGCAGGCACCACTCTGGGTGGTCGATGACTGTCTGGCTCAGCCAGTCCACCTGCACATTGGACACCCCAGGGATGTGCTCTGTTGTCAGCGACCGCAAATGTCGCTCTGCCCAAAGGCCCAGTCTCTTGGCCTTCAACATCAGATACCTGGACCTGGTGCCCCCTTGTCAATTTATGTGAGCCTTTGCAGCTATATTGTCTGTAAGCACCAAAATGTGCTTGTCCATGACTGACTGTCGAAACTGCAGGAGGATCCTGTAGAGGTAGACTTGTTTGTCACCCCAGAGAATTTGCAGTTCCTGAGGTCTTTTCTCAGTTTCTGATTCAAGGAGTGGAAGGGGTGGATGTTCTTTGTGCCCCATGGCCACCAGGCCTTATTTATGCCTTTTCCCCTCTTCCTCTCCTTCCGCGAGTCATTTGGAAGCTCTTGGAAGAGGGGGCGGAAGTGCTGCTTCTGGCGCCACATTGGCCCAGGATATCTTGGTTTGCAGACCTCATGACTCTATCGGTGGTTCCACCCTGAAGGATCCCTCAGGGCATGGTGTCACTCAGCCAGGGGGCATTGGTCCACCCAGACCCTCAACCGCCTGGTGCTTGAGTGGCGCGTTCTGAGGACAACTTCTCCTCCAGGGTTATGAAGTCTATTCAGGCCTCCTGGTGACCTTCCACCGAGTGCATTTATTCAAAGACCTGGAGGGCCTTTTGCAGCTGGTGTAATAAAGTAGGGGTGGTCACCATTTCAAGTCTCAACAGCCCAGATCCTGGACTTTTTACAGGACAGACTAGATGCTGGGCTGGCGCCTAACACCATACAGAGACAGGTGGAGGCTCTGTCCTCCGTTCTTACTTGTGGGTCACTGGACTCCCTTTCTCAACATCCCACTATCCGTTGCTTTATCAGGGGAATGGCTAATCTATGACCACCTGTCATACACAGGTACCCTACTTGGGACTTGTCAAAGGTGTTGAACTCCCTCACTGGAGCTCCTTATGAGCCGTTACGATCCGCCAGCCTCTGCCTATTATCATGTAAGGTGGCCTTTTTGGTGGCAATCACATCAGCCAGGTGGATTTCTGAGCTAGCGGCTCTGTCATTGAGGTGTGTGTTTCACGCTGATCATGTTGTACTAAGACTGGACCCTTCCTTTTTGCCCAAGATCAACACTGCTTTCCACAGGGCACAGGAACTAATTTTACCTAATTTCTGTCCTAATCCTGTCCACCCTTTAGCATACATTGGATGTGTGAAGGGCACTCCATATTTATTTGAAACACACTGCTAACCTGAGACGGACAGAATCTTTGTTTATTTTGTTTCAGCCTGCTTCTTTACGTTCCAAGGTCACCTCCGCTACCATAGGGTGCTGGCTCCACCTAACCATCATCAAGGCGTATGAGCTGCAGTCCTTGCCAACGCCTCTATGAATGACAGTGCATTCAACCCGCAGTACAGCTATGATAGTGGCATGGGCCCTGCAGGCATCATTGGTGGAGATCTGTAGAACAGCAACCTGGATGTCGCCCTCTCCATTTGTCAAGCACTATAGGTTAGACATGTACGCCTTGGCGGAGGCAGCTTTCAGCCATCTGGTCCTTCAAAGGGTCCATTCGGATGGTATGGCTACAGACCAGATGGGGGCCCGCCCGTAAGACTTGGGACAGTTAGTTTTGGTATGTCCCTTTCCTGGATGCTGTCCCCACCTAGAGGGAGAAGGGGTATTGGTCTTACCTGATACGCACCTTCTTGTCAGGTGGAGACATCATCCAGCCCCACCCTGGTGTTTGTCTGGTCTTCTGTTATATGACTCTGTTTTTGTTTCTACTGACACATCAAGTCTGTCACTTTGTCTTTGTCGAAAGCGGGAAGCCCTAGCAACAGAGGCGGATCTTAACAACTTTGATAGACTCAGTCCTTCAACTGAACAGATGAGGTCAACCCATTCCTGGATGCTGCCTCCACCTGATGAGAAGGTGCATATCAGATAAAACCAATGCCCCTTCCACATCTCAACACCAAACCTCCATATCCTGACTTAGTGCATACTTATTGCCTCAGGACAATGGTTCTTTTAAATCCTAGAAAGTCAATCAATTTTATGGTTTTGTGAGGAATTTCATGGTTCTTGTGAGATGTTAAGCTATAAGAAGACAAGAAGGCAAGTTGGAAAAGAGTCCTTTGTTAAAGGGTGCTACTTTTTCCTTCTTGCAGTATACCTGGGCAAGGTGATAATATTCTCTCACCTGACAAGGGAGTGTTTCTAGTGACAGGTCTTCCCAATCTGAGCTCTTTTTACTTCTTTATTATGGCCTATAATTATTGCTTATTGTTATTTATTTAGAAATTGCCTCTAAATCTCCATATAATTTGTAGAGCATAGTTCAATGCATATAGCCATGAATAAAATGCAATACAATTTAATATAATATAAATGCAAACACAAAAGCTACGAATAAAATGGAATGTGTTTAATAAAATACAGCTTAATATCCTATATAAATAGGGAAACAATTTGGCAATAAATCAATGTCAAAGTTGGCACAGGCTAGATATTCTTCATCTTTTATGTCATTTCTGACTGGAGTTTGACAGCTGTCAATGCTATTTGTTCTATGAAGATTATTATATAAAACAACAATACTGTTATTTTTGGCAAACTATGTACATTGATTTTTCCATCCAAGATATGCATAGTTTCCCAGTGCTGTGTTTTCCTTGGACATTTCTGAGTATAATTGCTTTTTTAATATTTCTCATAGTTATCATGGATCCTTAATATTCCAATTTCATTTTATTGATGGTATTTACAATTTTCATATCTTTGTCCTCATGCTGTGTATCAAAGTTGATTGCAGAATCACTTGACTATTTCCACAAGAATAAAATTATTTCATGTGAGTTAAGATTAAAAAAAAATAACTATATCATTTTTAATAATGATTTAATCTATAGGTGACAAATTTTGCAGAACTGCTAACAGCAAGCTTACCCATTCAAAGCTGGAATGAGATTTTGACAGGACTTTCATTTTGCCTTTGCAAGCCTGATCAACTCTTTTAAAAATCCTTCTAATTTAATTTACATGACTTAACTATAAACACTGTTCTTTTCTAACAGTTTAATAACTGTCTTTTTACTATCTGTGATAATTACTTCTACCGTTTTACTGGATGAGTTACATAGGATTGTAGTACTATTAACGCACTGCATTAGTTCTCTGAAGTTTACAACAATTGACAGTCTAAGCAATTATATAAAAGCAAATTCCAGCAAGCAAGAATAAAAGTAAACTAATTCATTCTTTAAATCCCAGTTATCATGTATCTTATTTAAAGTGCTTTAATCAAGCAGAAATTATTAAAGTTTTCATTTTTTAAAGGTTTTGTGTAGTTTAAACATTGTTTGGTGCTATAATATTACTGAAATAATTTTATTATGAACTTTCAGATCTCTTTGTAATTATATCAAGGAAATGTTCCAAACTAATGACTGGCGCATATATTTTCCACAAATCGTTAAATTAATTATCTGCCACTCCTAAATTGTCATCTGGAAAAACTCTGGATAATTTGTGAGACTGAATAGCAAACAACTCTTATCTATCATCTGTCTGTCTGTCTGTCTGTCTGTCTGTCTGTCTGTCTGTCTGTCTGTCTGCATGTCTGGCTGTCTGATTAATTTATATGGCCACTCACCTTATAAGTAGTATCTCTGGGCAGCATAAAAAAGCAAATAAAAACAACACACATATAAAACAATCATTATAAAAATATTAAAAGACATTAAAATTAATTATAGAAATTAAAAATATACAAACCCCAGGTAGAGGGAATTCTTGAATATGGAGTCCTCAGAGGTGCTGTGATTACCTGTGATAGAGTATTGTCTGGATTCCCAAGGGGGAGGGAGTGCATTCCAGAGCACCAAAAGTCAGAGCAGTTTAGTTTATGTGAGAGAAAGGGAGTGATGATGCTCCTCCCCAGTAGTTGCTAGAGTATATGTGGTATGGTGCAAGTAGTCTGCTTTAGATTTCTGTTTGTAAGTGAGAATAATAAAAGAAAGTGCTTGGAAGAATCTCAACATGTCTTTCTTGGTTTTTGTAGCCTGATGCTACCACATGTGGAATTCTCAGAAAACATGACGAGAACTCTGAGAATTAATAGCACCAATGCCACTAATGAGTAGCACTTTATCAGTGAAGAAGTAAAAGAGAAAATTTGAGAGAGAAAACAATATTGAATGGGCAGCATATTGCAAAGGATTCTAAAATGCATCTGCAGTTGATCAACTGCAGCTGATCAACTATTAATTTTTGCTCCAAAAGACACATTAAGGTTTATTTTCCGGTTAGGTCTTATTTTGGGGGAAATATGCCAGTAAATTAATCCATCTGGCTGACAATCTTAACCAGGGCTTATTTCTGGGGTGGGGTTTATATTATGAGCATCCTGAAAAATCATGTTGGATCTTATTTTCGGGGAAACATGTATGTATTCAAAATGATCTGTGAGTAATATAAGTTTTGGTTGCTTTTTATATAACTTGCCATTTTTGGCCCTGCTGCTGTTATTATATTATTGTTATTCTTGGGATGGTATTTTAGCTTAGCTTACTTTAGTTTAGTTTTGCTTAGTTTAACTTATCTCTTAGCTTCTTCTCATTCCCTATAACCCTTTGAAAAATCTCAGGATTTCTACCAATTTTTTTGCAACATAAGGATGATTATTTCTTTCTCATCATTCCAAATTTTTTTTAACATCAGCAATATATCGCATTTATATTTTGTGGCATACTGTATTACCTTTTACAATATTGCTCAGATTTATTTTCTTTGTTTTCTCTTTTCCTTTAAGATGAATAAGGAAAATATTACATTTTAGTATGCATTAGCACAAAATAATATTGTCTAATCCAATTAAATCATTTCTGACATTGCATTTCTAACATTCCCCAATTTAACATGCTTAAGACTGAAATTATTCTCTATCTTTTAGTAAACAGCCATCAAGAGAAAGAGATAAAAAATCCTTGTTCTTTTATTTGGCTTTGGCTGACTTAGGCTTTGCATTTGGTTCATCATGCTTCATTGGTTAGGTGAGCAAGTTCATGCTTACCTAACCAATGGAGACATCATAATCAGTGAATCTGATCATAAACCTTTCTAATATGAATCTGGTCTGACTCATAATTGCTGTTAAAAGCAAGTTCTCCCCCTTGATTTTTCCTCCAAATAAAAGCAGTGTGCACTAAACTCTAGTCTCACTCTATCTCCCAGCCATTGGATTCAGTGACCCATTACTTTCCTTTCCCCTTACAGGCACACAAGAGCTCTATTCTGCAAGCTACAACCATGGTCTCAGCTGTTGTGAAAAGTGCCTGGATCCACAAAGGCTGCCATGTACTTGTTTCAATATCACAGCTAGCAGAAGCTTTTTAACAGAAAAAGAAGGAAAGGCGCCTTCACACCAGGTGGCTTCCCTCGTAACAACTGTTCATATTTTTTTAGCAAATAGACAAATCACATATCATGCACTAACAAAGTGGAATGGGGCAGCAGAAGCTAGCAGCTTGTTTTCTTTGGGTGTGTATGTATGGAGAGGAATATTGCATTTTCTTTTGTGGCCATATATGTTGGCATCTCAAAGTGCTGTTTAACTCACGTGTTGGCATTCCTGGGGGAAAAAATATTGGTCTATGGCATTCACTGTCCTCAATATTTCAAGGCAAAAGTGAACTCAACAGATATTTAGCTTTAGACTAAAGAAGTTTTTCCCAAACCTACTGTAAGGGGTGTGTCTGTTTGTGTGTGAAATGGATTTGCTGACCTTCCCCAAAACAACATTAATTCAATTACTTAGGGCTACATCTGTTTATTAATGTCAGTGGGTTGACTTCATTATCTTTACTTTTGAAAATAATTTTTAAAAATATTGCTGTGTTTTTCTGCATTTGAATGTTTGAGCCATAATAAAATGTTCTTCCATTGTGTAGTTTTCATTTTTTCCTAGAATTTAATGGGAATAACTGTCACAGAAACAAATTTAGGAACACTCAAAATGCAATATTAGTATTTTTTTTCCAGACGTCATACTAATTTCATGATAAATTCAGATTGTAGTTCTGCTTAATGCTTGTACTATAAGATATATCTCAGGTTCCAATTAATGTACCCATCACAAATCAAACTCAGAGGCATTCCATTTCTTCAAAGAACAAATTTATTTAGATACATCATCTTGGCATGAACTGGTAGAAAGCCAGTACTAAAAGTTCCCAGGCTTTCCACCCCACTTAAAGTAAAAGTTTTTCATTTTTCCAAAACAAATTGTCACACTGTCCAATCAAGACAAGAGCTGGTTGCTTGCAACTTCTCTCCTCCTCCTCTGGCCAGCCAGCCATTGGAATGCATCTGACTCGTCGGTTGACTATGTTGTTTTGGCTGAAGACTCCATCTACCTCTGCTCTCCCCCTTCAGCTTCAAACTGTGTCAACCTGAATTCATGTGGGAATAACCCATGATAGAAACAACCCCACAACCTGGTCAGATTCAAGCTTGACAATATGTGTGGCAACAGGTTTAACAGGAACCTGTGGAATCTGTTGGGTATAGTAACTATGCTACTGCAATCGAATCTCCACCTATTGCTTTGATGGTGCTGGCATGTTTGCTGTCTTTTTTTTTTTTTTTTTTTGCCTATATTTTGTAGACACCATTGACAGGAATACAGACACCAACAGAAAGAGTTCAAATAAAAAAACCAACGATAAACAAAGTCAGTTAAATTCTGCTGGGCCCCTCCATGCCATTATATCAGTCATTGAAATTATTCTACTATTTTTATTAATGATTTTGAATAAAGGAAATTTGTATGTTTGGATGACTTGGAAGCCATTGCTTAATATATAAAACTTGAAAATTTATACAGGATGAAGTTAAGGTATTCAGCATTATGTAAGAATGTTGAATACCTTAACATTCCACTGATTTTAGATTTGTTGCTTTAGATTTTTCATTTTTTACATTAATTAGATTACTGATTACATATTGCACTAAACCATTCTTTGTTTTCACTTTTTAGATTTTTATGTTGTGTGAATTCAACTTGTATGATTTGGAAATTAGTTTATCCATAACAGCTGATTATTTTAGTTTACTTTATTGACATTGCACCTTGTACAACGAAATTAAATGCCATCTTCAGTGTACATTATAACTATAAAAATAAAACACAAACACACATCCTTCACATTCTACACAATTGAATTGAAAACCTGATAATTGCATTAATATTATACTATATTGTAGAATTCAGTATAGTTACTGCCCTGGGATAGAAGCTGTTTTTCAGCCTATTTGTCGTTTTTATTATCCTGTACTGGCTGCCAGATGGTAATCATTCAAAAAAAGGGTGCCCAGGATGAGATGGATCTTTAAGAATGTTTTGAACTTTCTTAAGACAGCGGGAGCTATAAAGCTCTTCCAAAGAGGGGAGAGGGCAACCAATGATCCTCTCGGCAATGACATTAACCTTTTGGAGTGCTGTCCTATTTGCCACGTATTGGCAAACCATACACAGGTGCAGTAAGTTAAAATACTCTATGGTGCAGCAGTAGAAGGTCACCAGCAATTTTTCATTCAGTTGTTGTTTCCTGAGAAGTCTCAGGTAATATAATCTCTGCTGGGCCCTTTTGATCAGTGCTGCAGTGCTGATTATGACTTATTCAACAAACCAGTGCACTAGTTCTTGACTGCAATAAAGCCTTTTAAATCACATCAATATACCTGGCTTAATAGATTTTGCATGATGTGTGCATTTAGTCATGGATATATAGCAGGAAAATCCATTGGCTAACCTGTATGTGATAACATACTCGAATTATGTTACCTACCATTAATAGTAAGGCATGCTGGGAGAGAACAAGCTAAATACAAATGGAGATACGTAAGAAAGGTCTATGAATCTTTAGGTTCTTCATAAATTTACTTGATGGCTACTAGATTAGGAATGACTGCTTAAATTGCTAGCTTTACAACAGAGTCCAAGGCATGCTAATGGTGAATTCTGGGAATGGGTTAACACATTTGAAACATAGGGAAGTGGACAATCTGATGCCTTTGTTATACAGAATGTTATAGTTCGTAAATCAAATAGCAACCTGTTTTCCACAATTTTGAGGAATTAACCTAACTCTGAATTTTCATCATTAGGTAAGAGTTTAAAACTGTATTCATATTTTAATGAGTACCTTGATAAGAAATGCAGCTAGAGACATCTAGTGGTTTGAGCATAACTTGTATTTAATTTAATTTTTTAGTTTAAAATAAGACCATTTTTTTTCTATTTTAATGAAAAACAAAAAGAACAAAGCTGTAATGTGAATGGGATATCTATAACCTTGGATAGCCTGTATTCTGTCTTTTATGGCAGAAACTAGACAACTTTAGCCAAGTGGGATCAAGCATACTTGCTTTTTGGACAGACACTGCCAGAGAATGTAATGTTGTAGAGAAAATTGGGTAATTGAAAAAAGAACCTGAAAGAAGGCAGCGGCAAACCTTTTATTACGGACCAAGATTAAGAATATTTAAGGCTTCAAGGGAATAAACCTACTCAAGAATATGTACTAAGCTTCCTCTCACTGCTCGGACTATATGTCTGCACATATTATGAAACAGTTATTTCAGCAAGAAAGCTGTTAAAATCAAAAATCTGCTGATCAGTAATAAATGGTAAAAGTGAATATTCCATTAATAAAGAATTGAGTGTATATAGTTCTGATATAAATATCTCTATACCTTATTTAGTCTCTACCTATTATTCCTGAATCTGTTTTAGCAAAGCTCTTGTAACAGTTTTGGTGGCATTTTGTTTTTCTATGCCAGTAAAAAAATGACAAAGTTTTTAATTCTGGTTGTGTTGGAAGAAATATCCATCTGGGTTCAGTTCCAAGTGGGAACAAAGATACTGGAAACATGGAGACTGCTTGGAAAGATGGTTTAATGGTGGCCAGGATCACATGGCTTGAGATCCTGAAGAAAAGGGCTGAGATCCTGTGTGCTCCCTGGCTTTATGCTTTTTCTGAGCTTTGAACTTTCTGGGGCACAGGAAGAGTATCCTGATTGGTTGTCACACTCCCAGGGGGTGGGAGTCTTAGCTAATGTTGTAGGTTGTCTCTCAAGCTTGCTTGAGCCTTGCCATGTGGTAAGATTCTGTTGCTAGATGGGTAGGGGCTAATCCTATCTTTGTCATGTAGACAATGGACTGGCTCAAGCCTTAATGGCCCATTGACAAAGGTGGGGGGGGGAGAGTCAGGAAGCAGCTTTGTCTTTAAAACATGTTTCTCCATTTCTCATCCAGGGAAATATATTCTGCCTTTTTAAATATTTTCTAAAATATTTTATTCTTCTAGGAGGGGGGTGGGTGCTAAATTCCTACAGTTGAATATATCAGTAATTCCACTGATAAAGTAGTACTAAAATAAGAATTACAGACAAATTGCCTTGTCTTATCTCCTGATTAGAATTTAATGTTGTGGGCTTTTCCCCCCCAACATTCTACATTTTTTCCACATTTATTTTAAATTCCAAAAGGAAAAAGGAAAAAACTAAAAATTCTGGAAAGTTTCCATTTAAAGTTAACTCAAAGATTACAGTTTTTACTAGGAGGACATTCATATGAACTGTTCATAGTCTCACCCTATATAACCTCTACAATATTTGAAAATAATTGCCACATAGTTCATAATGTTTGGGAAACCCTACCTCAGAACCAAAAGTGTATAAAATGAATGAAATTGAAATAATGTATTGAAGTGAAAGTCTGTTTTTGAATCAGAATGTTTTCCAGCAAAAACTTGGAAACATTTAATTGTTTTCAGAATTTAATAAAACATTTTAAAAACAAATACATACAGACATATGTAAAGCTGTTAAACAAATAAAACAACCAGAATATGGTAAAAAGATTTTGTATCTGATGAAATTCAAAATCATTTTGTGTTAGCATACTATTCTTCATGTTAGTCACACAGTCTCTAAATTTGCATTTGAGTAAATTTAAGTAGGCGTTAAACATTAGTTAAAAAGAACAAATTGTCCTACAATACAAAGGTTTTATTACTAGTTATTAGCTGTCTCTTCTAGGTAGGCTTAAGGATATACCTACAGAATTTCGGAAATCACATCAACATTTCTTTCATATCTTATCACGCTAGCAGGATTTTGTTTAATTTTACTCTGTGACAACTTGTCATTGCTTAATAGTGTATTTAAATTTATTATCATTATGTTTTGATATCATACCAAAAAAACGAATCCTTTTGTATAATAGTTTTTTTTTGTATTGAATGTGAAACACAGCATTTACAGTGTTACATTCATTTAAATCTTAAAAATCATCTCCCGAGGAAGATGCTGGAAACCAGATGCTAAGAGCCTATGTCCAGGCTTTATTGCTGCCTACTTTTTATATAAGAAAAAATTCTTTACATATGTCATATTTCACCCACCAGGAAGTCTAGAACCAGTTAGACAAGCTCACAAACATTTGAGAACATCTGATGAATAATCTTTGCTAGAAAAAAAAAATAGGAAGCTTTACTGAAAAAAAAGTTAAGCTATTACAAAACAGTTCTAATGACTGTTGGGTTTAAAGAGAAATCTTGATTTATGTATGTACATATGTATGTCTTTATTCCTATTCACCACCCAGGTTTTTTTGGTAGTTAGGTAGCCATGTAAAAAAAATTTTAAGAAAGAAAGAATATTTTAGCCATTCTGTGCTTCTTTCACTTTTTCAACTTATGAAGCCTGTCCTCCAGTTTTTTAAAAAATATTAAAGACATTAATATGGCTGCTCAACTCACTCATAGTAACTCACTCATAGTGACTTGCAGGAATAACCCCCCAAATACAAAACCCATACAATCTACCCCGCTGGCAACAACATTCAAATAAACCACTTGGTGGCCTCCATATCAACCTGGAATTCCCAAGCCACTGGCAAAACCATGTCTTAAGGACATTTCAGAAGAGTATCAAGAATATTAAGGTGGAGCCAGACTTATCTCCACAGGGATGATGTTCTTCAAGGAGCAAACCACAACAAAAAAGGCCCTTCTTCTTGGTCCCACTAGGTGGACCTCTTTGATAGAGGGGACAATAATCTGGTGGGATGAATAGATGTAATTGGGAAAATAAGGTAAAGGTAAAGATTCCCCTCGCACATATGTGCTAGTCGTTCCCGACTCTAGGGGACAGTGCTCATCTCCATTTCATAGCCAAAGAGCTAGCGCTGTCCGAAGACATCTCCGTGGTCATGTGGCCAGCATGACTAAACACCAAAGGTGCATGGAACGCTGTTACCTTCCCACCAAAGGTGGTCCCTATTTTTCTACTTGCATTTTTTACGGCTTTCGAACTGCTGAGTTGGCAGAAGCTTGGACAAGTAACAGAAGCTCACCCCGTAACGCAGCAACTAGGGATTCAAACTACTGAATTGCTGACCGTTCGATTGACAAGCTCAGCATCTTAGCCACTGAGCCACCACATCCCTAATTGGGAAAATACAGTCCTGTAAATAACATATTATTTGTATTCAAGTAATAGAAGACACATACAGATGTTTTAAAATGTGATGAAAGAAATTCTTAAGTTTCATCAGCATGTTGATTGGATCAACTAAAGGTGACTATTTAAATATTTGAGTTTAATTCTAGTTGATGAAATTAATATGTGCTAAGAATCTTTAAGGTCCCCAGTAAGAACTAGCTTTTGTTACCTTCTCTAGAGAAATTATTATCCAGAGAGATGGTAGAACAGGCTGAAGTATTTAGAACTTCTTAGACTGCGGAACTATAGCCCTTCAGCTAGGGCAATTCTTTCAAATTCATAGTTCTGCTTGGGAAAAAAGCAGTTTTTAAATTGTACCAACTTCAGCCACTTGATGGCAGTCCTCTGTTGCTTTCAATGATTTTCTCTTTAATAAAATTATCTAGCTTAGAATTGATGCTTTAGTGCTTTTTACATTTGTTTGTAAAATATGAAGCTCCTTTACTAAAACACACAATAAAACTCATGTATTTTTATAATCGTTTAATTCAATCCAGAAATATTTTATTATTTTTGTTGTGGAAAAGTATAGCATCCTTTTCAATAGGCAAAACAGTAGGATACTTGTAATTTGATGCACATTAGTTTTAAGCATATAGACTTTTAATAAAACTTTCTGTTTCTTGGGATTTAGTCTGAGCTTGTTTCATCCTATATACACCTTCCAGATGTAGTGGAGATTTTCATTACAAATCAATGAATTTTCCTTCCAGTGTTTCCGTGTAGATATTAAAATTGTTGTAGGAATGGAGGAAAAGAGGAGATTGCATCAGACATCCCACACTTGAGTAATCAAGAATTCAGTCACTCAATATGCATGTTCACTGCCTGGAACCACCCACTCAGAAAGGACACAAAAGTACCATAAAATGGTGCCCCATCCCAACTTTTAAAGGCAGCCCAGAAAGATACCAGGATTGGTGATATCAAACACACTGAGAAGTCTAAAAGAACAAGGAGGGATGTGCTACTTCCATCCAGTGGATAAGAGTCATCGCATACTCAGGTAAGAAATTCAACTGGAAGGGATTGTGATAATGGGCTTCATTCCAAATAACCAGAATTTTATTTATGTAATCTCATTTATTTAGATGTTTATCTTATATAATAACTCTGGGCAGCATACAAAGTAATAAACAAAAACCATTAAAATAACCAATTTAAATTAAAATGAATTTTAAAAAAAAACAAATGCCAGGAAAACATACATAGGGTACATTCCATGAACTGTCATATAACATCAAATAGCCTCCATTCTACAATGGGATCCCCAAGCTAGTTGACAAAACCATTGCTTTAAGGACTTTCTGAAGGTCAACATGACTTGTGCCAACTCACCTTGGGGGGAGTGATGTTCCATGAGTGGGGGCTAGGTCCTGTCTAATTACATTCCCCAGCCAATGGGACCAGCAACATAAATCTCCTGCTGGACTTGATGGGACAGGTAGATATAACTGGGGAAAGGTGGTCCCTCAAATATCCTGGTTCTATGCCATGTAGGGCTTAAAGGTTATAACCAGTATCTTTAGTTGGACTCAAATACAAATTGGACACCAATGCATCTTGCATAGCAGAAATGTAACGTGTGCAGATCGTGGAGAACAGATGACTGTTCACACTGCAAGCAGAATTACAACCGTTTTCCACTGTGTTCTAAACCAGGGAAATTAGAAACTAGATGGAAATTGTCTAGTACAGCTGGATTGAGAGCTACATCTTCTAGGAGGGCTATACTACATCTCCTTCAAGAAGAAGAGCAAGGACCTACCAATAATGAAGCATTAATTACTAGCCCCTGCCCTCAATAAATTCTTACAGCCCAAATAAGCCAAGTAATCAGGCCTGCAGGTTGTACATCTTTGGTGGCTATAGACTGAAATAGAAATAAGATTATACAGGCAGTGTTCTCTACCATCAGAGCCTGATTCATTTGTTCTAAGGTAGAGACTAGAGCACCAACAAAACTAATCTGTATGTCTGAAATCACAGTTTTCTTGTTTATCTATGACTGTGTTCCAAAAAAATCTTTCCCAGTACCCAGAATCTACTAACTTTAGTCATATCTTTCTTTCTTTTTGAGGTTCATCCCTTCCAAAGTACTTCTCCCCTTCACAGTCATGTATGCCTAGATTCTGTCCTTACTATTTCTACCATTTACTTTATTTCTTTCCATAGTCTTGGTCCAGTTCCTTATTTAACCCATAATCACAGACCTGTGGTCATGGTGACCGCAATAGTTTTCCAAAATGTTTGGAACACTCTTATTTTTAGAAATGGACCATTCCAGTTGCAAATAGCTTTTGTTTTCCCACCAATAAGAGTGTGTGCAGCATTGCACTTGCATCAGTTATTTGGTGTTTTCTCTAGCGGCATTTGAATTTGAGTTTCGGTCATTTTGACATAGATCTTTGTTTTTTTCATAAAAAAGTTTTATTTCCATTTTTCAACAACCTGTTCAATATACAGTCACTTATTCAACATTAGTCCTTAACTTTCATTTGTTACTTATTCGGACCTGCCCAGCTACCACTTCCTTCCTTAACAAACCTTTCCTCCTCCCTTCTCTACTTTCTTCTACTTTCTTCATCCTTCCTCTCCTTCGCTTTTCTACTTCCTTTCCTCCTTCCCCACTCTTCTCTTCCACCCTTTCTAACCCTCTCTCTTTCCCCTTTCTTCTTCCTCTCCTTTCTCCCTCTTCTCCCTCTCTGTTTCCTACCTACTTTCTTCCTTCACTCTCTCCTCTCCCTTTCCATTTCTTTCTGAAATGGCAGCTGAGCAGCCCCGATTTCATTTCAAATTATTTCTATTTCTTAATTACATATCTTCAATCATTCCTTTACATTGATCCTTCATCTCCCCCTCTCTCCCTCCCTCCCCTCCCCCCCGAGACTTCCCAGAACAAAGTACAGGGTATAAAATTAACAATCATAAATTAAAGTACAACATAAGTCATAATCCATAGTCACTCCTCTCTCTAAGATCTTAACTCCCTTTCCAGAAACAAAAAAGTACATTCTTCTTCCAATCCATTATATATCAGTCCATTCCACTCCTAAAATCTTCAGAATCTTCCAATTAAATTAGTATTTCCAGTTCATCAATAAAATACATAGTTTTTAATATCCAATCTTCATCGATTAACACCAAATATATATCAATCCATTCCACTCCTGAAGTCTTCACAATCTTATAGTTTTTAATATCCAATCTTCATCGATCAAGACCAAGATGATATTCCATCTTCCAGTATTTATCAGAAATTCTTTTATAATATACCTTTCTTCCTTAAACAGTCTCCCAAATATAATTCATATTTCCAGCTTAAATTCTTAAATTTTTATCCAATCTCCAAAAATAAACAATATTCTATCTTCTCATATCTTTAATATTACTTACATAAATCAAATAACATTGCTAATATTAATATTTCTTTAATTTACCTTACATCTGTCAAATAACATTATTAAATTATACTTATAACTTATATCCAAAATATATCAATTATAACAATTAAATTCTATTTAACCAAATACCAACATTACATCCATAAATTTTTCTATCTATCCTCCAAAAGTTAAACAATATTCCATCTTCCCATTCCTTTATACCTCACATATATCAAATAGAAACACCTTATACCCAAAATAGATCAGCTGTAAAAATTAAACCCTCTATATATATAATAAAAAAAAAACCCATCAAAATCACATCTTAAGCATTCTCCTTCCCCTTGTCTTCTATCTTACACATTTTCCACCATCTGCTCACCAATCAGCTTAACATCTAACAATAAAGAATTTCCAATCTTTAATATATTGGTGTAAAAATCTCTTGTTTAAAAACTTATTAAGAAAAGATAAGCTTCCAAAAGTTCCTATAAATTTTTTTTTCCATATTTGAACTGAAGAAGTTTCCAAGATTTTAGTAGTTAGTTCTGTTTGCTTAAAAGCCATTTTTAAACTGTAAAATCTACCAAAAAGAGGGAAAAAAATTCAATAAACTTTTCTTCTTAAACATTGTGATAAAGAAAAAGGTAAAAAGAAAAAAAATCATTAACAGTTCTTATTCATTTCATTTAAAAAGTAGCTTGTTATGTTCTTACAGATTCCACGCCAGCAGTTATAATAAGCATTTCCTTAACTTTCACTTCCAATACACAAAACGCCATTTGCTAAAATCTTCTTACAAGCAAATGCCAACACACTCCAACACTTTTAAAAGCAGTTGTTTTTAATTGCTTAATTGCCATCTTCTTTTAAACTTTATTTCTTAAAATTAACATTAATAAAAAATCTTTTTAAATTTCTCTACAACCACAGTCTTAAAATCTCTTCCTTTATCCTTTTGTAGTTTCACTTTCCTTTGTATATTGCAAACGCCATTTTAAATCCACTCAGGTTGAAAGTTAGTTCAAGGGAAGGCTATTTAAGAGCCGAAGTTAAGATTTATTATTTGCAAATTCTCGCTAGTCCTCCTGCTTTGTTCTGTCTGTGTTAAGTTCTCTTTAAAAATAAATCTTGGCACACGGAGCTTCATCAGGCTGAAGGGGAGCTCTCACCCTTCGATCCCCTGGTTAAATTCCAGGGGCTCCAGGGGAGCTCTACCCAGACCTGACCACTCTTCTCTCCCCCTTCTCCCGGGGGAGAGAATTCCAAACCGTTTGACAGCCCATTTACGCTGTCAGGGATGGTTTGACGAAACCCAGGGCAGATGATCCCAAAGGAACGTCCACGAAGCCTGCGTTGCCAGCGGAAGTCCGACATAGATCCTGCCAAAAAGTATATGATTTGGTGATCCAAACATCGAAGAAACTGTTCTAAAATGGTATGGAGAAGTAGAGAGTGATCTGAGTGAAGTGGAATTGAATTGTGACAAAAACATTGTAGTGGATGATGAAGAACCCACTGCTGCTGATACTGACATCACCGATGATGAAGCTCCCAATGAAATTGATGACCAGGTACAATCTACGTTGTGCAATAATTTATATGGCAAGAACAAATTCAAATGCTCTTCTGCATCTTTTGGAAGCAATAGATCCAGAACTGCTAGTCACAATATTGTTGTACAATTACCTGGACTACAGCCAGCAGCTAGAAATCCCGGAAATTCACCTACCTCCCCTAGAGATTTGGAAATTATTATTTTCTAAAGAAATTATTAGCACCATCATTCAGTGGAGCAATGTAAAAATTAGAGAAGAAAGATTGAAGTTCAAGGATAGAAAAAGATGCGTGATGTGGATTTGATAGAGACTAATAATTTTTTTGGTTTACTGCTCTATACATCAATTTTTAGATCCAACCATGAAAACATTGAATGTCTTTTTGTTACTGAGGTCATTATGACCTCATGTCTGTAATAGTGTAGCCGAAATAGTATGTCTGTGGTTAAGAGTTAAGGTGACACACATTGATGCAGCTTTCTGAACCCACCCATTTTGATCCATCACTTCCATCTTTTAACTTGAATGAACCCAGGTCTTGATATTCCCAATCTTTTTAGAAAAGAGCAATGCTTTAGACATTCTCATCTGGGACATTCCAATTATTTTACTTTTACTACTTATTTTATTTTAGCAGCTTGTTAGTGAGAAAAATGTACTCTTAGTTTTCTGAGAGATGCACCCTATTCTGTTTTCCCATATAGATAAACAATTGCCCAAAACAAACACAGAACAATTTTCCTCTGTGCTATATACAAAGGAAGGTGGTTATATAGATATAGAGGGAAATTGTTTCCTTCTGCTCATAAATAACAGAAATACAATAATTTTAAGACTCCTCATTGGAAGATCAAGGAAGTTTCTAGCTTCTCTTTTCTTGTAGCAATAGGCAATATCTTAAAATCTATTGACCAACTCATTGCCTTTTGCCTAAGACAGTGAAAGCCATGTTAAATGAAAGAATAACAATGACAGAACTAACAGAGGTGATTAAGAGACAAAGTAATAAAACACCAGGACCAGATGGGTTACTAGCAGAACTTTATAAGTATTTACAAGACACTTTAGGTCCATCAATGTTAGAGTTTATAATGTATTGTTAGAAACGAAGGTACTGAATACCAAATCACTCTTATACCAAAAGAAGACTACGGGCAAATATCTCTATTGAATGCTGATTATATAATATATGCTTCAATAATAGCAGACTAAAAAGATTTTGAATGAATTTATACATCCAGAATAGGCGTTTCAGGTGTTCAAAGGAACGTTGGCAGTCCATTGTCCAAGGTAGCGGTTGGTTAGGTTTGGGTTTGGCAGGTAATGGCCCAGTTTTTGGCAATTCTGTTAATGGTAGAGCTACTTCTGCGAAAGAAGGAATGAATTTGCGGTAAAAATTTGCGAATCCCAAGAAACTTTGAAGTGTGCGTGGCGGTTGCCAATCCAACACCGCTTTCACTTTTCCTGGGTCCATTTCGATCCATTATTCCATTTCAGTTTTGGAATAATGTCAAGGTTCCAGAAAAACCTCTTCTGCATAAAAAAACCTCAGAAGCCATTGTCTTTCAGAGTTCTTTACTAGCATAAGGAAACTGGCACACGATGAGTGAAATTCCAAAACTGAACTTCCGGATTCTTTTCCCAGTTATACAACCCCCAAGAGTCCCACCCCTCTAACCCCTGTGCTGGTCACATGGTCCCACGTTCTCCCAGTTCATTCGAATATCTTCTCGCCACTCCTCCTGCAGAAGTGAACACCATTCCGACCTTGAACGCTTGAAGAATGTTACCATACCCCTCAACCTCCCTTCTTCCCCTCGGGAAAAATGTGGCAGCGTCTGGAACCCTAAGGCCTAGTATGGTTTCCAGGCCTGACACTCGAATGAGACCAATCACTGTTGTGTCATCTGCGAACTTCAGTAGCTTAACAGATGGATCGTTGGAGATGCAGTTATTGGTATACAGAGAGAAGAGAAGTGGGGAGAGCACACAGCCTTGGGGGGGGGGGGCTGTGCTAATTGTACAGGTATTTGATGTGATCTTGCTTAGCTTCACCTGCTGCTTTCTGTTTGTTAGGATGCTTGTGATCCACTTACAAGTCTGTTCCAGTACCTGTAGCTGGTTTAGCTTAGTTAGAAGAGTGTCTGGACTGATGGTATTGAATGCTGAACTAAAGTCTACAAAGAGGATCCTTGCATAGGTCTTTGGAGACTCAAGATGTTGTAGGATGTAGTGCAGAGCCATATTAACAGCATCATCTGTTGATCTATTTGCTCGGTATGCAAATTGCAAGGGGTCTAAAAGCAGATCTGTGATGGTTTTCAAGTAGGAAAGCACTAGCCTTTCAAAGGTTTTCATGACTACAGATGTTAAAGCAACTGGTCTGTAGTCATTCAGTTCCTTGATGGTGGGCTTCTTTGGCACTGGGATGATGGTAGAGCGTTTGAAGCAAGAAGGAACATAGCACATCTCTAGTGATTTATTGAAAATATGGGTGAAGATGTAATCAGACACCAGGTTCATATTATCATATGTGGTGGACATGCCCAAAGGCAAAGAAATATTGGACAAAAATACATACATGGTTGGAAAAAATGACAACACATAGATCTAAAACAGAAATACATTTGTTGGGAATTTTACTGGAAAAATATAATAAAGGGAATGCATACTTAATTTTACATGTGCTAACTGCAGCTAGAATTGTATTTGCACAACATTGGAAAACTGAAGAGATCCCTACAGAGGAAAACATAATTTAGAAAATACTAGAATGTGCCGAAATGGATAGATTAACACTTAAAATTAAGGAAAAGGAAGAAACTGAATACTTTTTAACACGGGACTCATTTTATCAATGGCTAACCAGAAACAGAAGTTAGAAATATGGAAATATAAGAGAAGGATTAATTTTGTAAGGAAGGTTTATTAAAATGGACCAGCAAATACTACTATTATTATGAGATCAATATTAATGTGATGAATATTATTGTAACTATTATGATTATTCTCAAAATTATTTGTACGCAGATAACACACTTCATTCAGAAATAGAATTTTCTTTATTTAATAAAACGTTTTAAAACATGGGGGAGAGGAAGCTTCTAGTTTCTCTTTTCTTGTAGCAACAGGCAATATCTTAAAATCTATTGACCAACCCATTGCCTTTTGCCCCTCCATGAGACTATGCAACCCTTAACCCATAGAATGGGTCACCCATCTTAAGTTACAAATTAGGATAGGAATACTGCACACACAAAAAAAGTACTATGAAGAAGTTTAGAGAGAGCAATTCTTGCTCTCTACTTCATATTTCCATTATGTTGTTCATTTATGAGAAGGCAAGGACACATAAAGTGAACTGACTGTGTTTATTAAGGTCAGCTTAGATTCAACTCTGACCTAGAATGAAAAGGAACTTAACATGTTTGCTGTAAGGCACATATCATCATTCCACAAAATATGGGTAAGCTAAATTTTTGATAAATACCATTTTTTATACACTGCAAATCTGTTGTCTCCATGGTTAAACTGGAAACTGGCCGCTATAGAATTCCTCAGTTGCTAGTGTTTACATTTTCTTAAGCTAGAGTTACAGGTAGAGCAAAAAAAACAACAACAACCAACCTTCAAAGTAATCAGCAGCACACAATTGATGCCACAATCACTTTTCTTGAGTGATTTTTCTCAGTCCATCTGACCCACCTACAATCTTAATAATAAATCTTTATTGTCAATGCACAACATATGTACAATGAGATTGGTTGAGCTCCCTCAGTGCACCCCCCAATACAATACAACTCACAGTGAAGACAGAAAATCCCTAACCCGAATAAATCATATTAACAAAACAGTCCTATTGCACCAGTGTGAATATGTTACACTTTACGCCGGCCCTGCAGTCCATCATACTACATAGTTATGATGTTATTTTTATTCAGGAGTCTGGCAGCCCATGGATAAAAACTGTTCTTCAGCCTGTTTGTGTGGCTGGCTATATCTCCTTCCCGATGGTAGAAGGGTAAAGAAGTGATGACCAGGGTGAGAATCATCCATGAGAATTTTCCTCACTCTTCTAAGGCAGCGAGCCCTAGTGATCACATCTAGTGGTATCAGGGGACAGCCCACGATGTTTTGTGCTGTACTCACCACCCTCTGTAATGTTTTTCTATCTTACATCAAAAGCAGAAAAAGAATAGAAAGAACCAATTGTTACTTACATTGTAAAGATATAACAGTAAATTGATTATACTGGGTAGCTCTTTATCTCATGTCAATAATCAGTCATTTTTGTAACCAAGAATTACCTTTTAAGAGCTGTTTCACAGCAAACAAATTTCCCTAGAGCAAACTGTGATTTCCTCCCCCCAATTGGGCGCACTTCCACATTCCATCTTTCCACTGCTGCTGAAATAAGTCCAGTCCTTTGTTGGTATTTGGTAGCTATTGATTTACTTCTAACTCACCTACAGTGTATATGAAGCTGTTCTAAAGGTCACATTTCTGTCTGAAATGCAGAGATTGTGGCCTGGTGATTCTCTCATTGGTGGGACGCTTTCCTCACCTGACCCCAGGATTCCAACTAACAAGTTGAGCGGGTAGCCTACCATAGTAATTACTCGATCACCTCTACAAAAAATAGTTAATAGAGGAAGGAACAAAATGTATCATCCTTTTTTTGTGCGAAATGGAAATGAGAATGTTTTTTGTAGCTTCAAGACTAATAAGATTTTGGAATGGGATACTAATGGACGCCATTTTTTGAATGCGCCTTTAAGTCTACTGATAGGCGCTCTGAATAGTGTTCTACATACTAAATCCAACAGACAAGAAAATATCATTGTCTTCTTCAAAATGCTTCATAGAGGTCATTTAGTGTGTAAATGAACCTGATTTATGGAAATCAACTTAACTGGATTGTAAAAACTTTAGCATTATTGCCTCTTCTCCCTGGTTTATTGCTAAGAAAAAATGATGGGAAAGCCTTTTCTTTCTTATCTTCTGAAGACATTCCTTATGCAAACCTTCCTCAAACTAGAACCATAAAATATATAAGTTGAAAGGGGTCTTGGACTTTAACTCTTGTAACTCATAGCAAATGTATGTGGTATTAAGTTAGGAAAGATTGTTTTAAACGAACAGTTAAATATAGAATACAGAATAACATAATTGGAAAGGATCTTGTAGGTCTTCTAGTCCAACCTCCTGCTCAAGCAGGGGATCCTGGACCATTTCGGACTAATGACTGTCTAATCTCTTATGTGTCCCTGCAAGAAACACTTTTATTGTCAGGCAAGGCTGCCAAAGAAAATCTCAAAAGGATGAACTGAATTACTATGCAAATAGGCTGTTTTTTAGGGGAAACTATTCTCTCTCCCCTCCCTCCCTCCGTGTGTGTGCATGTAGTTTATACATTCTTATATAATTCCAAGAAAACAATGCCAAAAAAGTGCTTTTGGGTATTATCTTTTGGAAGGGACTTAGATATCTCTCTAATCTAACAGTTTTTGGAATTCATGAAATCATGAATTATTCATAGGGAAGGAAGCTCACCAGAAGGGGAACAATTCTTGCATTTGGCACACTGGGAAGGGAAGTTATCAATACCAGTCTATAATGTTAAGCTCTTCAGGCTTTCCATTTTTTCTCCTATTCTAGAAAAAAAGAAGTGCCACACACTAGATAAGAAATTCTTCTTCAGTCAAATGTTGAAAATAAAACAGGCTGTTTGGATAAATTAATGATGCAGCACTTTAACGCAGATAAAATTTAATCCTAAATATAAAAAGTTATGTACAGCTCAGAATTAAATTAATAGAATAATATATTTTGAATATCCAATTATATTAAGATTATACCATGCAAGTACTCTCATTATGATTTGAAGGGACATATTTAATCTATGAACTAGAAGCTTTAAAAGGATATTGTAGCATTCCTCAAGTATCCCTTAAGATAGTTGTAATCAAATGGGCATTACTTATATGACTATAGATATTAATTAATTAGAGTAGATAAAATAGCATTCAGCATTAGTTATTAAAGCAATGTTCCTGTGATGAGGACTGCATCATAATATGCAAGGCTATTGTTGCACACCACTGTTTTGGGGACAGGATTATATGGATTATCCTCACTTCGAGTTTAAAACACATTTTGTCCCTTATTCCATTTTTCAATGGTCTGAAATTGGGGAGAATGCTTCTTAATGCCTCACCTACCAAGACATCCAACCTTCAAAAAAGGCAAACTAAAAATTTTATACACTCCTAACTCTAAGTGTAATGTATTTTGAACTTTGAGAGGGAATTTTGGGCGGGAAAATTGCACGTTGCTGATTGGTTGAAGCCTCAACCAAAAGAATATTTAAAGAGGGGTTTTTGCCAGTTGTGTTCGCTGGGGTCACAATAAACTAAAGAGCTGTTGTCACTCACTGGTCTCCTGCCTCTTCATTGCCCAAACTTAACATTGGTGACGAGGGTGGGATGTTGAGGCAACGGGTACAGCGAGAAGGCGAATCAATAAGTGTGTACATGGCCACATTGAGGAAAGCCGCAAACCACTGTGAGTACAGAGATTTGGAGGATTCCTTACTCGAACAACTCATTTGTGGGGTCAGGGACATCAGACTACAAAGGCGGCTGCTGTCTAAAAGCAACCTGACTTTAGCGATAGCCCTGGACGAAGCCAGAGCTCATGAGATGTCCACCAAGGCGGCGGAGACCTTGCAAAAGCCAAACGCGCAGGGTGCCGGGACAAAGACTACACCGGTCCACAGTGAGGAAGTCCAGGCCGAATCGGAAGGTGAGGAAGAGGAAGAGGTGTTCCACACCGGGAGGCTGGAGAGAGGTGACCAAGACGAATGTGTGAGTTGTGGGGGGCAACACCAACGGCAAAACTGCAGATTCAAGGACGCAGTTTGTCGGCGGTGTGAAGAAAAAGGACACATAGCTCAGGCCTGCCGAGCCCCCCAACCTTCCCGCCAAAAATTCAAACCGACCAATCAGAGCGCGGGAGCAGCGAAGCGGCCCGGGATTGGTCCATTTAAAAAGGGCGCGAAGTTAAACCAGACCACTGTGAGAGTGGGCCACGCATCGACACGACTAGAGAAGAAAATATTTACCCAAGTCTACATTGAAGGGGTGCAGTGCCCCATGGAAGTAGACACTGGGTCGTCAATCACAATTATGTCCTGGGACACCATCGTGAGAGACTTGCCAGCGATCGCTAAACGTCAGCTACAAACCCAGAAGCTGAGAGTGCAGGACTACCAGGGGAATCGGATCCCTGTTCGAGGAGCCACATCCGTCCAAGTCAAATATGGACAATTCAAAAAGACCCTGCCGATCACCATAGTAAACGGAACTCTACCGAGTTTGCTAGGGCTGGACTGGTTCCGAGCTTTGGGCATGGGAGTGACCGGGGTCCACAGGAGCAACGTCATCCTCCGAGACGAACTACTGAAGGAGTTCGAGGACGTATTCAAGGATTGCCTGGGCAAGTACGTGGGGACCCCTATTTCTTTCAACCTTGACCCCCAAGTCGCCCCCATCTGGTTAAAGGCTAGGAGGGTTCTATTCGCCCTAAAGCCTAAAATTGACCGAGAATTGGACAAGCTAGTAAGCCAGGGAATACTAGTCCCCGTCGATCATGCAAAATGGGAGACACCCATAGTAACCCCAGTCAAACCGGACAGATCGGTCCGGATTTGCGCTGACTACAAAGCAACGCTTAACAAAGCATTGCAGAAAAGTGCATACCCCGTTCCAGTGGTGCAACATTTGCTACACTCATTAGGGCAAGGGCAGGTCTTCGCCAAACTCGATTTGGCCCAAGCCTACCAGCAGCTACCTGTAGATAGCAGCACAGCTGAGGCGCAGACAATTGTCATGCACCGCGGGGCTTTCAAATGTACGCGACTCCAGTTCAGAGTTAGCGTGGCCCCAGGGCTCTTCCAGAACCTAATGGAGCGATTATTACAGGGCCTGCCAGGAGTGGTACCATACTTTGACGATGTATTGGTATCAGCTGAAAACTTAGAGGAACTCGGGGTAAAACTAAGGAAGGTGTTGGGCATTTTTAGGTCTGCGGGGCTTAAAGTTAAGCTCAACAAATGCCACATTGGAGTGAAATCTGTAGAATTCCTAGGATACCGAATAGACAGGGAAGGGATCCACCCCACAGAGAGCAAGGTACGGGCCATTAGAAAGGCCCCAGCCCCCAAAAATAAAACAGAATTACAGGCATTCTTGGGGCTTGTTAATTTCTATGCGGTATTCTTGAAGAATAAAGCAACAGTAGCCGAGCCGCTACATAAGTTGCTAGCAAAGAAAGCTGTGTGGTCCTGGGGCAGAGAAGAGGCTAGGGCATTTGAGGGGGTAAAAAACCTTTTGTCCAGCGATAGCCTCCTCATCCAGTACAATGGCACGTTGCCACTAGTGCTAGTTTGCGATGCTTCACCATATGGGGTGGGGGCGGTGCTCCTCCATAGGTTACCGAATGGAACAGAAGCCCCTATAGCGTATTATTCCCGGACGATGTCCTCTGCAGAAAGGAACCACAGCCAGTTATATAGGGAAGCGTTGGCCATAGTCTCCGGGGTTAAGAAATTCCACGAATACTTGTTCGGGCGAGATTTCGAGATAGTCACGGACCACAGACCCCTTCTAGGGCTTTTAGCGGGTGACCGCCCAACACCCGTGGCACTTTCTCCCAGGCTGACCCGATGGACTATTTTCCTAGCGGCATACTCCTACAAATTGCTCCACCGCCCAGGAAAAGACTTAGGGCATGCGGACGCTCTGAGCAGATGCCCTTTACCAGAGACAATTGAAGACCCCACCCCGGGGACACCCGTCTTGCTAATTGACTCTTTGGACTCTGGCCCAGTCACATCCAAGCAGGTGGCTAGGGCATCTTATAGGGACATTACAATACGGACTGTAATTGGTTGGGTGCAAAGGGGTTGGCCCGCTGCGCCGGGTGAGCGTTTCAAAGACTTTGCGAAAAAACAATCAGAACTGTCGGTTCAAGGGGGGTGTCTGTTATGGGGGGATAGGGTAGTTATCCCAGAAAAATTATGCGAAAATGTGTTGGAACTGTTGCATGTGGGCCACCCAGGGATTATGCGGATGAAGAGTTTAGCGAGGAGTTATGTATGGTGGCCCTTAATGGATAAGGATATCAGCGACAGGGTAGGGAAATGCCAATCCTGCCAAGAGTCGAGGTCGCTACCCACTACAGCCCCAGTTAGAGAGTGGGAGAAACCCCAGGGGCCTTGGTCCAGGATTCACATAGATTTTGCGGGGCCATTCCATGGGCAGACCTTTTTAATTGTAGTAGATGCCTACTCAAAATGGTTGGAAATAATCCTCATGAAAAGCACAACGGCCGAAGCAGTAATCACAGTCCTAAGGCATCTATTCGTAACACACGGCCTGCCCAACACCCTAGTCTCTGACAACAGCCCGCAATTCACGGCAAACCAGTTTGAGGGGTATTTAGCGGGAGAGGGCATCAGACATGTCCTCTCGGCGCCTTTCCACCCGGCGACAAACGGACTTGCAGAACGTTTCATTTGGAGCACCAAGGAAGCGCTATCTAGGATAAGTCCAGGCGACTGGCAAACGAAAATAGACACTTTCCTGGCCGTCCAACATAGGACCCCTTGTGTAACAACTGGCTGCAGCCCAGCGGAACTCTTAATGGGCAGGAAACTCAGGTGCCCACTAGACCGACTAAACCCAACTTATACCCCAGACGGGTACAAGGGTATTCAAGGAAAAACCAGGGAAATGAAGGTGGGTGACCAATATGGGCACACAACTATAGCGAGGGCCCAACATGGTTAAAGGGGGAAATTCTGGGCATAACCGGACCCAAATCATACGTAGTAGACATGGAGGACGGCCGGGTATGGAAACGCCACATAGACCAGTTAAGAAAACGTATACCAAACAAACTAGAAACCAAACAACCAGGCCCTGACTACCAATTGTTTGAATCTGCAGCTGACTCAAACCCGAGGCGAGCGGAGGACTTATCTGATTCCGATGAAGTCCAGCGATGCCAACCGGTTCCTCCTGAAGGCAACAGGAACGACTCAGCCAATAATCCAGGGCCGGACGGCCTAGAGGAGGAGCTGGGAGGAACAAACAGTCCCTCCGACCAGCTTGACTCTCTCCCAGAGAATGAACTGCGCAGGTCAGAAAGAGTTAGGAGACGCCCTATCTACCTGCGTGACTACGTAGAGAAATAGCATGTAAATATTATGTAAATAGAGGTACAAAGCGTTCTGGGAGGGAAGGAGTGTAATGTATTTTGAACTTTGAGAGGGAATTTTGGGCGGGAAAATTGTACGTTGCTGATTGGTTGAAGCCTCAACCAAAAGAGTATTTAAAGAGGGGTTTTTGCCGGTTGTGTTCGCTGGGGTCACAATAAACTAAAGAGCTGTTGTCACTCACTGGTCTCCTGCCTCTTCATTGCCCGAACTTAACACTAAGGACATCCTAGACCTAGAAGCTGCCCTCCAAAACAAAAACCTGTGAATATTGGCCCTGTTTATTCAGGAAATCTCTGCAGACAAAAAGAAGAAGAGTTTCAAGACTGCATTCATCTCTGATCAAGAAATTAATGGACTTTGTCTCATTAAATATCTTCAAGCAGAATCTCTAC
This sequence comes from Ahaetulla prasina, assembly GCF_028640845.1. Classification (NCBI taxonomy): domain Eukaryota; kingdom Metazoa; phylum Chordata; class Lepidosauria; order Squamata; family Colubridae; genus Ahaetulla; species Ahaetulla prasina. The sequence continues at coordinate 230,563,380 of NC_080540.1, read as the reverse complement.
AGACTGCTCTGTTTTTTCATTTATGTCTTATTATTTCTCTTTGCAATTATTCCACTTTAATTTTCTTAATTTCTTTTTTTTTCATGTCCATTTTTCCCCACTTCTAGATTGCCAAGTAATAGTTTGTTGCATTTGGAACTATTAATAGTTTGTCACACATTCTGAACCTCTTAGCACTCTTGTGTTTTTCACTGAATTCTTTCAATCTTTCATCTCAAAGAATCAGATCAATAATACTTTTATCCATTACTTTTCCATATTCACTTAAGCTTAATCTATGAATTCAGGACAAAGAAAAAACATCCTAAGCAGATATTCATCATTGTCAAAATAGCTTATCCACTTTTTATGTATTGTTGTAACGGTGGTATATGGGAATGACCTTGGGAGACAGGAGAAAGCACTGCAGACTAAACAACCAAATTATTGACCTATATATTATATTAAGAGCCATGCACTTTTTATTTTTTTTTATTTTTTTTAAAAAAGTTTTATTTTTACATTCATATCAAATAATTCATCCAATGTACAATTATATACAATTAGTCGGGCTTGCCCAGTCACCGCCCCCCTTTTTAACTCTCTTCCCTCTTCTACCTTCTTCTACCTTCTTTCCAAACCTTCCTCTCCTTCTCTTATCTACATCCTCTCCTCCCTCCACCCTATACCTTCCTTCTCCCTCTTCTACCCCTCTTCCTTCCTCTTCTCCTCTTTCCTACCTCCTACTCTCTCTTTTCTCCCTCCTCACCATTCTAAAATGGTAACTGGGCAGACCCGACCCTACATTAATTATATTTATACATCTTCAATAATCCCTGTACATTCACCATCACTCCATCTCTTGCCTCAACCCCCAATTCCCTCCCCCACCCCCACCCCCACCCCCACCCCGACTTCCCAGAACAAAATGCAGGGTATCAAAACTAACAATCATAATCTAAAATAATTCCTAAATTATAATCTCTAGTCTCTCCACACTTAATCACACTCTCAATTCCCCTCTCCTTCAAAAATATATCTAATACAAAATATTTCCTAAATTTACTCATATGCTATTCGATATTTTTTTATCTGATACTTATTTTGAATATAATCAATCCACATTTTCCATTCTAAAATATATTTTTCTTGTGTATAGTCTTTCAAATAAGCAGAGATTTTGCCATTTCTGCCAGATTTGATACTTTAAGTGTCCATTCTTCAATTGTAGGTAATTCTTCTTTCTTCCAATATTGAGCAATCAAAAGTCTTGCGGCTGTTATTAAGTTCAAAATCAATTTAGTCTCTATAGCTGTACAATCCATAATTACTCCTAGTAAAAGAACTGCGGAGTAAACTTAATCTTCTTTTCAAAATATTCTGCATGATCCACCATACTTTAATCCAAAATGCTTTAACTTTTTACAAGTCCACCATATATGGTAATAAGTGGCATCTTCACAATCGCATCTCCAACATTTAGCCTGTACATTAGGATACATACATGACAACTTTTGGGGTCTAAATGCCATCTATAAAACATCTTATAAAATTTTTCTCTCATATTTTGCGCTTGTGTAAATTTAACATTCCTCACCCAAATTCTTTCCCAAGTTTCCAACATTATTGGTTGCTGAAAATTTTGTGCCCACTTAATCATACAATCCTTAACCAGTTCAGTCTCTGAGTCTATTTCTACTAATACATTATACAACCTCTTAATATGCTGTTGGCCTTGATCTCTCATTTGTTTTAACAAATTGTCCTCAGTTTGCTTAACACCTATTTTTTGATCTAGTTTCCATCTAGCTTGTAATTGTCCATATTGGAACCATGTATAATTTTCCCCTTCTTCCCCCATCTTTTCTCTGGATTTTAATTGTAATTCCCCCTTTTCCATACAAAGAAGTTCTTTATAGGTAACTACCTCCATCTTTTGATATATATTTATATTTTCTATCATGTGTCTCGGGATTGCCCATATTGGAATCTTTCCATCTAATTATATTGATATTTCCTCCAGACCCTCAATAATGCATTTCTAATTATATTATTTTTAAATATTTTATCTACTTTCTTATCATATAATAAATAGGCATGCCACCCATATAACAAACCATAACCTTCTATATTCAAAACTCTTTCCTCAGTTAAATTAATCCAATCAGTAATTAATGATAAGACAACTGCTTCATAATACAATTTTAAATTAGGCATTTTAAGACCCCCTTTCCTTATATCCTGCATTATTTTTAATTTTATTCTTGGTTTTTTGCCCATCCATACAAAGTTATTAACCCCCTTTTGCCATTCCTGTAATTTGATGTCATTCTTAAGCACCGGTATCATTTGAAACAAAAATAGAAACCTGGGCAAAACATTCATTTTATAGCCGCTATTCTTCCCAACAGGATAGTTGTAACTTCTTCCAACTCTCCATTTCTTTCCATAACTTCTGCCACAATACCTCATAATTATTTTTGTATAATTTAACATTTGAAGCTGTAATATATATTCCTAAATATTTAACCTTTTTAACGATTTCAAAACCTGTAGTTCTTTCTAACTCTTCTTTTTGTTGTATATTCATATTTTTAATTATCATCTTTGTCTTTTGCTGATTCACCTTAAATCCAGATACTTTGCCATACTGACCAATTATATCTTTTAAACCAGTAGCTGAGTATATTGGTTGAGATACAGTAACAACCAAGTCATCTGCAAAAGCTCTTAATCTGTAATCTTGATGTTTAACTCTAATTCCCTTTATTCGATCGGAACCACGTATTTTATTCAGAAGAATTTCTAAAGTTAAAATAAAAAGTAATGGAGACAGGGGACATCCCTGTCTCATCCCTTTCCCAATTTTAAAAGTTTCTGTTAACCCACCATTTACTATTATTTGTGCTGTTTGCTTCTGATATATTGCTTTAATTGCATGGATAAAATAATCCCCAAATTGCATTTTTTCTATTACTTTAAATAAAAACTGCCAATCCAATCTATCAAAAGCTTTTTCAGCATCCAAAAAAAAACACGCCGCTGAGACTTGGTTGTTTCGTTCCAAATATTCAAGTAAATTTACAATTTGCCTCACATTATATCTCATCTGCCTACCCTTAATAAATCCTGACTGATCATTATGAATTATTTGATTCATCACTGGCATTAATCTATTAGCAAGTATCTTGGCAAATATCTTATAATCAGTATTTAAAAGTGATATAGGCCTATAATTCTCTGCTTTAATACCATCTCGATCTTCCTTCGGTATTAACGAAATAAAGGCTGTCCTCCATGAAGGGGGAACATCTCCTCCCATTTGAATTTTATTAAATAACTCTTTAAGTGGTTCAACCATCTCATTTTGTAAATTTTTATAATAAACAGCTGTTAAACCATCTGTACCTGGTGCTTTACCGATTTTAATTTGCTTAATTGCTAACAAAATTTCCTCTGAAGTAATTAATTGATTCAGTTCTTCTCTTTGATTTTCTGTAAGCTCACAAATATTTTGTTGTTGTAAATATCTTTCTATCTCTGTATCATCAATCATATCCCTAGTATATAACTTACTATAATACTCTAAAACTGCTTTTTTAATCAAGTTCTTTTGATAAATTTCCTTACCCCTATATTCTATTTTATCAATCGTTCGTGATTTCTGTTTTTTCCTTATTAAATAAGCAAGCCATCTTCCTGACTTATTGGCATTATTAAACGTATTATGTTTTACATATTGTAAACTAATTGCTACTTGGTCTGCCATCAACATGTTAAACTGACCTCTTAATATATTTATTGATTCTTTTATTTTACTATTTCCTGGGCTATTTATCAATAACTGTTCTTTCTTTTTAATTTCCTCTTCCAATTCCTTTTCTTTTCTGCAATTTATTTTATATTTAATATTCATTTGTATAAGATTTCCTCTCATACGCCTTACTAGCATCCCAAATCATCTCTATAGATGTTTCTTTTTTCATATTCATAATAAAAAATTCTTTCATTTGCTTTTTACATTCATTTACATTTTGTTCATATTTAAACAAATTCTCATTCAACCTCCATGATCTCCTAGCCTCCTTTTCCCGATCAAATTCAATCCAAACCGGACTATGATCAGATAGAGTTCTTGAACAAATCTTCGTCTTCTTCACTCTAGAGTACAAATCATTAGAAATCAAAATAAAATCAATCCTCGAAAATGATTGATGCCTGTCAGAAAAGAAGGTAAAATCCCTCTCTTCTGTATTATGTTCTCCAAATATCTCTTAATTCCAAGTCCTCCATCATTTCAAAAAAAGCCTTTGGTAATTTCGCCCGGCTTGATATCTTCCTTAAACTTTTTTTGTCTTTTTGAGTATCCAACACACCATTCCAATCACCCATTAATATATATGATTTATAATCCCAAAATACTATTCTTTTATGTAAAAACTTGAAAAATTTTTCTTGTTGTTGATTCGGAGCATAAACTCCTATTAATAATGTCTTCTTTCCCTCCAACAAAAGTTCAATAGCAATGTATCTTCCTTGTTTATCCACCTCAATTAATTTTGCTGATATATCCTTCTTTATATATATAACTAAACCATTTTTTTTCTCCAAAGAGGAGGCAACAAAATGTACTCCCAGTTTTGAATTTATCAAATATTTCTGGTCTAAAGATCTAATATATGTTTCTTGTAAACAGGTAATGTCATTTTTAAATTGTTTCAAATAGTGAAATACTTTCCTTCTCTTCTGCAGTGAATTCAAACCATTAACATTCCAAGATAATAGTTTAATTGCCATTATCGGCCAAAGGAAACTTTTGGAACACTAGCCGCAGATCACATTTTTCTTTAGGCCTTGCTCCTCCCACTATTTCCGTTGTAGTAGTTGCCAATTGTTGTTGTGCCTTCATCTCTTGTTCCTTGCGTTTAGCAGCAGCTCTTGTCAGCCTTTGTTCTTTTGAGTCTGACCCCATCGTAGGTATTTCCAACACTTGTAATAAATCTTCTTCCATCACAATCTGTTCTTGTACCTGCTTCACTTCTCTTTCCTTCACTTCAGTCTCCCTTCTTCTAGCTTCCAATGGAGGAGGACTTCCAACTTTTAATGCCTCAACATAAAATTCTCTCGCTTTTCCAACTGTATTGAGACGATGTACTTTCCCTGCATAATATACTATTATACCAGTTGGAATATCCCATCTATATTCAATCTGACGTTTTTTAAGTTCATTCACCAGGAAGGCAAATTCCTTCCTAGCCCTTAACATTTTTGGTGGAATTTCCTTTACTATTAAAATATCTTGACCAGCAATCTGAATCTTCTCCCCCTTATATGAGGCTTGCAAGATCTGATTTCTCACTGTTCTATTTGTAAAATAAATAACAACATCCCTTGGCAACGTTTTTTGCCTTGCTATCCAAGAATTCACACGATATATTTTATCAATTTGATAAGCCACATCTGCTGGGCGAGCTGCTAATATCTCAGCAAATACTTCAGAAAAAATTTCCCTTAAATTCTCTTCTTTATTCTCTTTCAGACCACGGATTCTTAGAGCAAATTCCATATTTCTATATTGTATCAAAACTATTTCATCATCGTTTTTTCCATTTTACTTTGAAATTCAGCCATTTTATTATCTAATTTTGAATTATGTTGCTTAATTTCTTCCATCTCCTCTTCTAATAAAATCACATTTGTTGCCAAACTTTGTACTGCAATTACAAATCCTTCCTTAACTTCTTTATTTCCCACTTGAATTTCTGATATCTGCTCTTTCATTTCAGACATCTCATCAGTTATTACTTTAAATTTTTCTTGCATAAAGTCTTTTAAGTTCTCTTGTACCGCTTCTAAATTCAGTGTTCTAGTCTCTGCTGTATGAGCTGGAGAGGCACCAGCTGATGAAATTCCAGAGCCCTTTGTTACAGTAGACTTTAATTGTTTGGCTGCCATCTTCTATAAAATTATTTATTTATTTCCAACTTAATATTCACTTTAAATCTTCTTAACCTCTGAGAAACACAGTCTTTTAAAGCAATATTTAAAAAGAAAATCTCCCCTAGATTCTAGGCAGCAAAGAGTTAAAGAGTTGAAGTAGCAAATAACATGCAATTTACCAAGGGCAGACGGCAAGCGCTGAAAGTATCACTTTCGCTTTCCACTCGTTAACTTGTTAACAATTCGCTTCCATTTTCTTGCTGTTTTCAAACTTGTTACAAAGTATCGGGGAATTGGCTTGGCTACTTGCATAAAGTTCTCCCACTTTCGTTCTGTCCGGTATAATCCTTTATTGTCCAAATAAATCTCGGTGTTTGGTCGTGGTGATTGGTTCCGCCAAAGCAGAAAAATCCTCGGATCTGGAGCACTTCGGGTTGCTGGAGGGAACTTAACCCTTCAAACCCCTTTTTTCTCAGGGGCTTTAGGGAAATTCAACCTCTGCCCTCAGCTCACCATCTCTTCTTCTCCCGAAAAGAGGGTTTTTCGAACCGCTGGACAGCAGATTTAAACTGTCCTAGCGATTCCACATAATCCAGAGGTTGGTGATCGTAAAGATCACCGCCATCACCTACGGTGCCAAACCGGAAGTCAGCCATGCACTTTTTATTAATGAATATTATAAAGAAACACAAGAGAAGGCAATTTTAGTGCCAGAATAAAGAAGCTAGTGTCTGACTTATTGATGTTTTATCTTATTGCCATTGTTATTATTGACTTTCCAATGCAATTTACATCCCTGGAATTTCTTGTGGACCACTTAAAATTATTCAGTGCTGACCCTATTTAGTTTCTATATCATTCAGCTTCCTCTGCACTTGATTGCGTATTGTGTCTTGAGATTGATATTTTTGAAGTACAAATCACAGTTTGCCAATTTTAATTTAATTGTTAATTATGGCTTTGCCTACAAAACTGATTTGCAGAGTGGAAAAAAAGCAGGAAGACACACATAAACAATGTCTTTGGTACTCCATCAGCTTAATGACTTACTGTATATAAATAAATACAAAAAAGTGAATAAAGTTTTGAAGTTTTATTTATTTATTTAGATTAAAACTAATCTAGACATATCTTATTTAAAGCCAATATTCATTTGATTTAAACTTATAGGAAGTGAAAAGATTGTGAATGTCTACTTTTGCAGAATTATATTAATTTGGAGGATGAAATCATTTGCATTTTCTGTTCTTTTCTGTCCATTTTTAAAGGATTATTATCTATCCTCTAATAACAGCCAAGTGTTATAGAAACAGAGGCTTTGCTTGTTGAAACTAACATTTTTAAGAAGTGCAGGGATCATCATAGTAAGCTGATTTTAAGACTGATTTCAGGTGCCTTTTAAATAGTCCCATTGATGTTGAATGCTTTGAAGTAGGCTTATTTTTGTTTCTTCATTTAAGAAATACCTCCTTAATTTGAATTCCTTTTCCTACACTTTTTCAGTACTATGTTAGCAGTATGATTAGTACATTAATAAAGAAAGTAAATGCATATGCATAAAACCAGAATATTAATCATTATCTTTTTCTCTTAAGATGGCTTTGTCATTTTTGCTTACAAGGCCAGTTGTGTATAGAGCCCAAGGATTATCAGCCTTGTTTCCTTTTAACAGACATAAAAGTAGGGTTTGCAATATTTTATAATATATTAAACTTCTTTTTAAAAAATGGTATGCGTGAATTCTCATAGTTAAGTTATATTTAGTATACTTAGCATTTTTGAAAGCATCGTTATTTTGTAAAACTGCCCTAGAAAAGACAGAGGATTTTAGTACTTTGACACTGCGTCAAGCCTCTATTGTGCAATTCTTTTGTTGGAGGCCTTAAGCTGAACTAATTTCCTCTAGGGTCATTTTTATAGTGAAATAAATACACATAATAATAGTTCCTCATAGTGCAGCCACTTTCTTATTGTGATATGTTTTCTTATTTTTTCTTAAATGCCTAAAGGAGGTGTTAAATACTTCTCCCTACTTGTTTTACTCTGCTGGTCTCATAAAACTTTACTTTTAAGAAATGTCACATAAGTATTTCAGTAGTTTGGTTGTAATCTTGTTTACAGGAGATTACTTCTTACAATAATTCTTAACTTTGCCATTTTGCTGCCTGGAATATTACAATATATCAGGCTTTAGTGTGCCATCCTTCATCTTATAGAAGCAACATATTTTGTCTTCCCACAGACTGTTTTCAGTTTGGATACTAAGTGCAGCTTGTTGAGTACACAAAGATGACTACTGCATTAGTAATGCTTCAGCATGATTGCAGAAAGGTGATTTAGGGAGAATCATTTTAGATGTTTGTTGCAATAATGGGAAGCAGCAGAAGAGAAGACAAAGAACTGAAGAAGATCACAAAATGCAAGGATCTGCAAAGAGAAATAGAAGAATGATGGCAGAAGACAGTAAAGATAGTATCTGTTGTGTTCGTGAAATAAGGAGGCAGGAGACAGAATTGTAGTGACAATAGCTCTTAAGTTTATTGTGAGAACCCAGCAACTGGAATAGGAGAACAGTCTTCCTTATATAGCATTTGGGCTGAGGCACCAGCCAATTAGAAATGTGCTTTTTCCCGCCCAAATTTCCCTCCAAGAATTCAAATACATAACACCCCTCCCTTCCCAGAACACATTTAGCTAAAATTTACAAACTATTTACATACATAGTCACGCAGGTAACCAGGGCATTCCCTGTGCCTGGTTGACCTGTGCAACTCATTTCTAGGCAGGGAGTCAAGCTGGTTGGAAGGACTCTCTGTTCCTCCCAGCTCCTCTGATTGGCCTTCCTGACCCAGATTATGGCCGGACTTTTCTTCGGTGACTTCGGAAAGACTGGAGGGCATCGCTGGACCTCACCACTTTCAGATAAGTCCCCTGACCAATCTTGGCTTGAGTTAGCTGTTGGTATAAACAGTGGGTAGTCAGGGCCTGGTTGCTTTGTTTGTTGGAACTCTGTTTTGTCTGCCAATCTGTTTTGAATCTGGTCAACATGCCTTCTCCAGACTCTTCCATCGCCCATATCAATTTTGTATGACTTTGGGCCTGTAATGTCAAGAATTGTCCCTGCCAACCATAGGGGTCCCTCCCCAAAGTTTCTTGCGAATACTGGGGAGCCTATTGAGAATTCCCTGGTCCTGTTTTCTAGTGTCCGATAACTATTGAGGGAATAGTTTGGATTTAAATGATCCAGAGAGCATCTTAGCCTCCTTCCCATTAGTAATTCCGCAGGGCTGCAGCCGGTGGCTGTACACGGGGTCCCATGTTGGACTGTCAAGAATGTGTCAATTTTGGTTTGCCAGTCCCCCGGGCTTATACGGGATAGTGCCTCCTTGGCACTCCTAACAAAATGTTCTGCAAGGCCATTGCTAGCCGGATGGAAAGGCGCCGAGAGGGCATGTCGGATGCCCAGCTCAGCAAGGTAGTTCTCGAATTGGGTGGCTGTAAATTGTGGACTACTATTGTCTCGGACAACCTGTGTGTCACAAATAGTCGTTTTAGAACATGGATCACTGCCTCAGCCGTCGTGGATCGCATTAGGATTATTTCCAACCATTTGGAAAATGCATCCACTAAAATAAAAAATGTTTGGCCATGGAAAGGACCGGCAAAATCTATATGAAGCCTAGACCATGGTCCATGGGGCTTTTCCCACTCTCTTATGGGGGCTGTTGGGAACAGTGGTCTGGGAGTCCTGGCAGGGACTGCATCACCCCACCCAATCACCAATGTCCTTGTCAAGCTGGGGCCATGAAACATAACTCTGCGCCAGCCCCTTCATGCGCACAATACCAGGGTGCCCTGTTCTGTTTCCCTCCCCCCAATACTCCCAGCAAAGAGTCAGTCAGAGGCCTCCTTTTCTCCTTTTATTTACATAGATAGATGTCCTGGCCACGTCTACCCACGGGCCTGCCAAGTTTCTGGAGATAACGAGGAACTTATAGATAAGGCCAGAATTACTCACGAATATATTCTTCCCTCCATTGATACAGTTTGCCCGCGCAAATTCATTGCTTTGTCCAAGACAAAAAACCAGGAAGTCCCGCCTCCTATTTATAGTCTCTGCAGATGTCACTGCATGACAATTATTACTTGGCTTTATCCCAACGCTGCTTCTGCTGCGCGCGCCGGTCACGTCTGCGCAGTCTTGCATCACTCCAAAACTGTTCTTGGGGCGTTGCCAAATCAGAAGAAGGCTCCAGAGAATCAGGCCTTGCCGGCCCCTCCTCCTCCCTTTGAGTGGGTGCCAGGGAGGGAAATGGCTCAAGAGAAGCAGGGCTTGCCAGGTCTTCTCCCTCACTTTCTGAATCATCCGAGTCCAGGAGTCCGGGTCCAGGAACCTGGGTCACAACAGTGCCCCACATGCAATAAATCCAAGACATTTTCCTGAAGACTTGATGGAACAACCACCCTATCTCCCCACAACAAACACCCCCCTGGCGTACACAATTCAAATCATTTTTTTACAAATTGCTTGAACTCCTCACCAGTAGAACTGGGCCACCCCCTCTGCACCCAGGCAATAACAGTTCTGAGAATAATGTCTTTGGCAGAGGCCCTGGCAACTTCAGCAGAAGTAATTGGGGCAGTGTCTAGAGAGTCAATAAGAAGAATAGGGGTGCCCAGAGTGGGGTCCTTGATGAATTTTGGCAACAGGCATCTGCTCAAAGGATCCATGTGTCCCAAATCTTTGCCTGGTCAGTGGTTTAAACGGTAGAAATAAGCGGCCAAGAAAATGGCCCATCAAATCAATCTGGGGCAAAGGGCAATAGGCGTGGGATGGTCCCCTGCCAATAGTCCCAAAAGGGGGTGATTGTCCATAACAATTTCAAAGTGTCTGCCAAATAAATATTCATGAAATTTTTTCACCCCTGAGACAAGTGCTAGGGCCTCTCGATCTAACTGGCTATAGTTCCGTTTGGCTCCTGATAGAGTTCATGAGAAATAAGCAATGGGAGCTTCAGCTCCATTGGGTAGTTTGTGGCTCAAAACAGCCCCCACTCTGAAAGGGGATGCATCGCACACAAGAACTAATGGCAAGGTCCCATTATATTGGATCAACAGACTATCCCCCAACAACAGTTGCTTTACAACTTGGAATGCAGCTGTCTCGGCTTTTCCCCATGTCCAAAGGGTCTTTTTGGTGAGCAGCCTGTGTAAAGGTTCTGCCACAGTAGTTTTGTCTTTAAAAAAAACTGAGTAAAAGTTCAAAAGCCCTAAAAAGGCCTGCAGTTCTGCCTTATTTTTTTGGGACGGGGGGTGCTTTCTGAATGGCTCAAACTTTGCTTTCTGTTGGATGAATTCCAGCCACATCAATTTGATATGAATTTAAAAAACTCGACTGAGGACACCCCAATCTGACACTTGTTGAGTTTAACTCGTAGCCCAGCAGTCTGGAAAATGGTCAACACCTTTCGTAGTTTCTCTTTTAATTCTGGTAGGTCATTTGCTGACACTAAAACATCATCAAAATAGGGTACTACTCCTGGTAGACCCTGCAACAGTCGCTCCATCAGATTTTGAAATAGCTACGCTTACCACAAATTGTAATCTGGTGCACTTGAATGCACCCCTGTGCGTGACAATTGTTTGTGCTTCCGCTGTGGCAGCATCCACAGGTAATTGCTGGTATGCTTGTGCTAAATCCAGCTTTGCAAAAATTTGACCTGGTCCCAATGAATGCAAAAGGTGTTGAACTACTGGGACAGGGTATGCATTTTTCTGTAAGGCTTTGTTTAGCGTTGCCTTATAATCAGCACAGATTCAGACAGAGCCATCTGGTTTGACAAGAGTCACAATGGGTGTCTCCCACTTTGTGTGGTCGACTGGGATTAGTATGCCCTGTTGCAATAATTTATCAAGTTCTTTGTCGATTTTCGGTTTAAGGGCAAATTGGACCCTCTGTTGTGTCTACGCCCCCCGAGCTGGGCCCCCTGCCAGAAAGTGACTCAGAAAGTGAGGGAGAAGAGCCTTCAGGACTTACCTCTGGAGCACTGGCTTCCCTGGCTCAGCTCCAGGAGCCAGAGACAGGCCAGGTGGAAGAGATAACGAGGCCTCCATCCCCTGACTCTTCCCCCCCCCCAGGCCATGCCTCCAGACCCGGCTGATGGCAATCAGGCCTGGCTGGACCCTAGGTTTTGTAGGCAGGAGAGGCGGGAGAAGCAGGGGTGGGGCAGGCCTAGGAAGTGCTGAGTCACGGAGCCACACCCCACAGGGTATAAAAGGAGTCCTGGCTGCTCTTCTGCTCTGTGATGAGCAAAAATTGAGCTGAACTCTTTGACTCAGAGAAGTGAGCTGAACATTCAGCCTGGACTGCTGACTTCCTGGTTGCCTGGCAACCCCAAGATAAAAGAGAGACTTTGGCAGGCAGCTGCAGATTCCCTGCCAGGACTGATAGCAGCCATGAACTCAATTACTGGCTTGTTTAGCCAGCTCTTGGCTGAGGCTGGGAGGGGACAGAACACCCTCCTAGCCTTGAGTCATATTGGGGCAATCGCAGGATCTAAGTTAAACGAAATAGGGGTCCTCACATACTTGCCCAGGCTGTCTTTAAATACATCGTGGAACTCCTGCAGTAGCTCCTCCTTCAAATTGCACCTGATGATGTGGACTCTGGAGACTCCCATGGCCAGGGGCTGGAACCAATCAAGATCCAGGAGGCTGGGGAAGTGTCCTTTCACAATGGTGATTGGTAGAGTCTTTTTGTGCTGGCCGTAGGTGACCTGAACTGTTGCGATTCCTTTTACGGGGATAAGGTTTCCTTGATAATCTTGGATTCAGTCTTTGAAGTTTGAGCTGACCCTTTCCGATGTGCGGAATGGCTGTGATCAGTTTGTCCCAGGACATGATGGTGATCAATGACCCGGTGTTGACTTCCATTTTACATGGAACGCCTTCAATGTATGCAATCGTGAAGATTTTCCTCTCTGGGCTGGCAGAAGATTGCCCTATCCTTACGGTGGTTTGATTCGATTTTGTGCTCTTTTGGGCTGGACCAATGGGAGCTCTTCAGTTTTGAAATGGCTGCGGATTGGCTGGCTTGAATTCTGCTCTGTGTTTTTGGTGGCTTGGCTGCATGGCTCTGCATACGCATGCTAGGTGCCCCTTCTTTTCACAACTTCTACAGATGACATCCTTAAAACGGCAGGATTGTCTTTGATGGGCTCCCCTGCAACTAACACAGCTCTCTCTCTCATTTCGTTCTGGTTTCTCGGTTCAGAATACTTCTTCTTTGATCTTGCCGTCACTCTCGGGTTTGGCTTCCTCGCTATGTACTGATGCTGTTTTCGATGCATTGTCGGTCATAGTGATTCTCTGCAATGTCTTGGCAGCTTTGGAGGATAGTTCGTGAGCCCTGGCTTCGACCAGGGCTGAGTGGAGCGTTAGGTTTGTTTTGGCGAGAAGTCGCCTCTGTAATTGAATGTCTCTCACTCCACGAATTAGTTGCTCTAGGAGCGCATCATTGAGGTCTTGGTACTTGCAGTGCGTGGCTGATTTTCTCAGGGCAGCCATGTAGACACTGATCGGCTGACCCTCACATTGGATTCTCTGGCAAAACTCGCATCATTGCACAAATTTCGATGGAACTGGGGCATAGTGTGCTCGGAGGGTTGCTTGCAGTACCTGCCAGGGCACGGACTGGACAGGCGTCGGCTCGGAGAGCGCTTCAGCAGTGTCAAAAACCTCCGGTCCACAGTGGCTTAGAAAGAATGCCCTCTTTCGATTATTGGAGAGGCCTTGGAAATCGTTGGCCTCAAGGAAACACTCGAATCGAGCCATGTATGACCCCCCACTTCTCTCTGGCTGGGTCAAATGGCAATGGCGGCGTGTAGGTAGACATGTTCGGTGTCTTCCTATCATAGTTGCCCTAACTGGTTGGGTTCAATAGCTAAATCCAATTCAGCTCTTTTCTGGTCTCTCTGCCAGCCTTATCCCATCCTCATCGCCAATGTTGTGTTCACGAAATAAGGAGGCAGGAGACAGGACTGTAGTGACAATAGCTCTTAAGTTTATTGTGAGAACCCAGCAACTGGAATAGGAGAACAGTCCTCCTTATATAGCATTTGGGCTGAGGCACCAGCCAATTAGAAACGTGCTTTTCCCTGCCCAAATTTCCCTCCAAGAATTCAAATACATAACAGAATCAATAGTAATAGTGCCTTCGCTGCAGTCCCAAAATATCTGGAGCATCACTTAAACACCCTTAGCATTGACAAAGTCACTTCAATCATTGCAAAAGGCAGTCTTACTTGAAACACCTTACATTCCATGACATCATTAATACCATCAAACAACATTTGCCTAACTCAGATTCTTGGGAAATCTGGTGGATAAAAATGCCAAATCCAGTCAGGATTAGAATAGAATAGAATAGAATAGAATAGAATAGAATAGAATAGAATAGAATAGAATAGAATAGAATAGAATAGAATAGAATAGAATTTTTATTGGCCAAGTGTGATTGGACATACAAAGAATTTGTCTTGGTGCATATGCTCTCAGTGTACATAAAAGAAAAGCTACTTGACACCCAGAGTGACTGGATTACAAATTGTTAAAAATGTTTTAAAACAACAACAAAACCAAAAAAGAAAAGAAAAGATGGCAGAAATTTCAGAAATTACAAAACCATATGGGAATAAAGAAAAAAAGAGGCATCAATCATCCTCACCGCAGGCCTGCCAAAGTGTCCCAATGAATGACATTGTTTAGATAAGATAAGATAACTTTATTGTCTTTTTTTTTTACTGCAAGCACACCGACCCACATTAAAAATGAAATTCTGTTGCCTGCTCTCAAGAGAAAGTATATATCTATCTAAACACATACATAACAACATATACACATGCTATATACATACATAAATATATACTTGCACCATACATATATACATACATACATACATACATACATACATACATACACGTATATATATTAATCAATGTCCATTTTGAATACATAGCAGAAAGAAGTAACTTTATAGTTCACACTGGAACGAAACTGAATGAATCTGGATGTTCTGCTTCGGACACTACAAAGTCTACTCCCAGAAGGTAAAAAGGAAAACAGGTTGTGAAGAGGATGTGTAGTGCCCCAAACAACCCTGCAAACTCTGCTCAAGCATTACTTATGTGCTATGTCCTGGATAGAAGGAAGTATTGAATATTATTAATATTTAATAATAATAATATTTAATAATAATAATAATAATAATAATAATAATAATAATAATAATAATAATAATAAGCATTGAATATGATGACTTAACCCATATAGATTTCACAGAAGATAACGTTGAAAAAGCTCTTCATAACTTGAAACCATCGCTATCTATTGGACCTGATGGACTATGCGCATACTTCTTAAAAAAACTTTCCAGTAATATAGCAGAACCCCTAAGCATAATCTTTGACAAAGCTTTCACTACCAGTTCCCTTCCCAAACTTTGGTCACTAGCCACAGTCATCCCTATCTTCAAAAAAGGAGACCCCCAGCTTAGTTGAAAATTACAGACCGATCTCTCTGTGCTGCATCACCTGCAAAGTCATGGAATCAATCATCAACCAATCCATTACCTCACACTTAGAAACTAACAACCTACTCTCCAATAAACAATTTGGTTTCAGGAAAAAAATATCATGCAACTTACAACTTCTTCACTGTAAAAACATATGGACTACAAATCTTGATCAAGGCAAAACAATAGATGCAATCTACATAGACTTCTGCAATGCTTTTGACTCAGTAGTACACGATAAACTTCTCCTAAAACTAAAATCCTATGGCATTTCAGGACCCCTCCACAAATGGATATCTGCTTTTCTGTCTAACAGACAACAAGTGGTCAAAATTGGCAATGCTCTATCAAATCCTGTTCCTGTCAAGAGTGGTGTTTCTCAAGGCAGCGTCCTTGGACCAACACTCTTCATACTATACATTAATGATCTTTGTGACCATATCGCAAGTAATTGTGTTCTCTTTGCTGACGATGTCAAACTATTTAACACCACAGACAATGCATCTATCATCCAAAAAGACCTTGATCATTTAACCACTTGGTCTAAAACTTGGCAACTCCAGATCTCAACCAGCAAATGCTCAGTCTTACATATTGGAAAAAAGAACCCAAACACTAAGTACATACTTGATGGACATTACCTTACAGATGACCCCCACCCCGTTAAAGATCTTGGAGTTTTCATGTCAAATGATCTAAGCGCCAAAGCCCACTGTAACTACATAGCAAAAAAGGCTCTAAGAGTTGTAAATCTAATCTTGCGTAGCTTCTTTTCCAAAAACACTACACTACTAACCAGAGCATATAAAACATTTGCTAGACCAATTCTAGAATACAGCTCTCCTGTTTGGAACCCTCACCACATCTCTGACATCAATACAATTGAACGAGTCCAGAAATATTTTACAAGAAGAGTTCTCCATTCCTCTGAAAACAACAAAATACCTTATCCGACCAGACTTGAAATCCTAGGCTTAGAAAACTTGGAACTCCGTCGCCTTCGACAAGACCTAAGTTTAACTCATAGAATCATCTATTGTAATGTCCTTCCTGTTAAAGACTGCTTCAGCTTTAATTGCAATAATACAAGAGCAACCAAAAGATTTAAACTTAATGTTAACCGCTTTAATTTAGATTGCAGAAAATATGACTTCTGTAACAGAATCATCAGTGCTTGGAATACTTTACCTGACTCTGTGGTCTCTTCCCATAATCCTAAAAGCTTTAACCAAAAACTTTCTACTATTGACCTCACCCCATTCCTAAGAGGACCATAAGGGGCGTGCATAAGCGCACAAACGTGCCTACCGTTCCTGTCCTATTGTTTTTCTTTTCTTCTTCCTATATATATATTGGTGCTTATACCTCCTAATATTTACTCATATATATGTTTATATACTATATAATCCTTTTTATATGATGTTGTGACAAAATAAATAAATAAAATAAATAAAAGAAGTTAACTACCAATGATCTTTTCTGCCATCCTCACCACTCTCTGCACCGCCTTCCTGTCTGAAGCGGTAATTCTTCCAAACCAGACAGTAATGCAATATGACACTATGCTCTTGATTGTCCCTTTATAGAAAGTGGTAAGGACTGGGGGAAGGAAGATTAACTTTTCTCATGCAATGCATAAAATGTAGGTGCTACTGAGCCCACTTCACCATGTCTCACTGTTGAGCAACCAAACTAGCCTGGAATGAACTAGAATACGCTAACCCTCCAAGACTGAATTGGCCAGACAGTTGGTAAGGCAGATATGTGGTCCCTCAAGTAAACATATCTGTCAATAGCTTTTCCTTGTCCTAGAAAGTATTTATATTTATATTAACTCTTTTCCAATCAGGTGTACTGAATTATATTCCACAATTTCCCAGAACCATGACCAAAGACACCAAGTAGAAGAGGCTGAATTAGAATACATCTGATATAGAATAGAATAGAATAGAATTTTATTGGCCAAGTGTGATTGGACACACAAGGAATTTGTCTTGGTGCATATGCTCTCAGTGTACATAAAAGAAAGAAAAGATACGTTCATCAAGGTACAACATTTACAACACAATTGATGATCAATATATCAATATAAATCATAAGGATTGCCAGCAACAAGTTATAGTCATACAGTCATAAGTGGAAAGAGATTGGTGATGGGAACTATGAAACGATTAATAGTAGTGCAGATTCAGTAAATAGTCTGACAGTGTTGAGGGAATTATTTGTTTAGCAGAGTGATGGCCTTCGGGAAAAACTGTTCTTGTGTCTAGTTGTTCTGGTGTGCAGTGCTCTATAGCGTCGTTTTGAGGGTAGGAGTTGAAACAGTTTATGTCCAGGATGCGAGGGATCTGCAAATATTTTCACGGCCCTCTTCTTGATTCGTGCAGTATACAGGTCCTCAATGGAAGGCAGGTTGGTAGCAATTATTTTTTCTGCAGTTCTAATTATCCTCTGAAGTCTGTGTTTTTCTTGTTGGGTTGCAGAACCGAACCAGACAGTTATAGAGGTGCAAATGACAGACTCAATAATTCCTCTGTAGAATTGGATCAGCAGCTCCTTGGGCAGTTTGAGCTTACTGAGTTGGCGCAGAAAGAACATTCTTTGTTGTCCTTTTTTAATGATGTTTTTGATGTTAGCTGTCCATTTGAGATCTTGCGATATGATAGAACCCAGAAATTTGAAGGTTTCTACTGTTGATACTGTGTTGTCAAGTATTGTGAGAGGTGGAAGTATGGAAGGGTTTTTCCTAAAGTCTACCACCATTTCTACGGTTTTGAGTGTGTTCAGTTCCAGATTGTTTTGGTTGCACCACAAGGCTAGTCGTTCGACCTCTCGTCTATATGCGGATTCGTCATTGTCTCGATATAAGACTCGATATAGTCTCGATATAAAGACTTCTTCCAAGGCCAACATTAAAAATATTTTAAAAAGATTAAACGGTAAACATTAAAAAAATAGAAATATCTTTAACCTTTCACTATACTGAACATTTCGTCACGAAATGTTTTGTTAGCCATAAAGTAAGATGTAATTTGTAATTACACTTGCTGTAAAAGAAATTGAAGCAACTCCTTTCTGTTTCTTTTTCTTTTTTGCATATTTCTTTTTTTCCTTTGTTTTTCTTTTTTGTTTTCTTTATCTTTTATATTAGTTTGTGTGTGTGTGTGTGTGTGTGTGTGTGTGTGTGTGTAAAGAGAACCAGGCTGTGGTGAGGCAAACTGATCTACATGAAGAAAGAATATATTACCATAGTTTTAACCTGATGAAACACAGCCTTTTCTGAAGGAAAGCCTCCTTTACTGTATGAATAATTTTATCTTTAACATTTGTTTTTCCATAAAAGTGATTTGTAATTTTGATTTCATACTTTAATTAGTTGGCATATTTTGCATATTTGAAGACTGCTCAATCTGGCCAATTAGGCAGAGTAGGCCCACAGCAGTGATGGTAAACCTTTTAGGGACCGAGTGCCCAAACTGCAACCCAAAACCCACTTATTTATCACAAAGTGCCCACATGGCAGTTTAACCTGAATAATGAGGTTTTGTGAGGAATTTCAATCACTCTTTCACAACTTGACTTCTCCCTGGTGGCACTGGATTTCTTTAACAGCACAAATCAGGAATGATGGTAGCGTAGTGCAGTAGCCTCTGGAGGGCAATCACATCCTTATTCCTTCCTTCCTTCTTTTCCTTTGTTTTCTTTTTGTTTTCTTTATCTTTTATATTAGTTTGTGTGTGTGTGTGTGTGTGTGTGTGTGTGTGTGTGTGTGTGTAAAGAGAACCAGGCTGTGGTGAGGCAAACTGATCTACATGAAGAAAGAATATATTACCATAGTTTTAACCTGATGAAACACAGCCTTTTCTGAAGGAAAGCCTCCTTTACTGTATGAATAATTTTATCTTTAACATTTGTTTTTCCATAAAAGTGATTTGTAATTTTGATTTCATACTTTAATTAGTTGGCATATTTTGCATATTTGAAGACTGCTCAATCTGGCCAATTAGGCAGAGTAGGCCCACAGCAGTGATGGTAAACCTTTTAGGGACCGAGTGCCCAAACTGCAACCCAAAACCCACTTATTTATCACAAAGTGCCCACATGGCAGTTTAACCTGAATAATGAGGTTTTGTGAGGAATTTCAATCACTCTTTCACAACTTGACTTCTCCCTGGTGGCACTGGATTTCTTTAACAGCACAACTCAGGAATGATGGTAGCGTAGTGCAGTAGCCTCTGGAGGGCAATCACATCCTTATTCCTTCCTTCCTTCTTTTTCCTTCCTCCCTCCCTCCCTCCTTTCCTTCCTCCCCCCTCTCTGATTTCACCTTCCTTCCTTTAATCCTGTATATTATGCTTCGTTATTGTTAGTATTTATTAAAGAATGCCGTGTAGCTTAGAAGCTCTCAGCAAAAATAACAGCAGCTGTTGTTTGTGACTAAAGCTATCCCGGGCTGTTATTTACACACACACACACACACACACACACACACACACACACACAGTTATTTTTATTCCACTTTCCCTGGATCCTTGGGAAAGGCATCTTTTCCCCATTCCCATCTTTAATAATCAGGACTTTGTACCAGCGCAAGATTTAAGCACACATTTTGCAGGAGAGTCTCTCCTCTCCCCCACCCCCAGAAAAAAAACCAGGATTCAGAAATGTGAACTAGGAAACCTGGGTGGGGGACCCTCTGGACCTGGGGGAGTGGAGAGAGAGAGAGAGGCTCAGAGGGCTACCAGTCTGAGAACTTGGTGCGGTCTGGAGCTGCTGATGTGTTTAATCCTGTTGCCTCCAACCAAGGCCCTTTGCTTCCCCACGGAAAATGCTCTGAAGCGGGTGGGGAGGCAAAGAGCCAGTCAATATCACAAAGGGGATTCTCTATCCACTCTCACCTCACAGCCTTTTACCTACTATTGTCCCACCTTGCTTCCCCCGCCCCTTAAAATGAGGCTAGGGAAGAAAGCCGGGAGGGGGGAATCTAAGGGGGAAGGAAGAAGAGATCCAGGCAGATCCCTCTCTGAATAGCGTCCTGCCCAGATTTCAACTGATTTCCTCTCCGATCCTTCAATGAACAGACCCCACCCCCCTTTTCAGACTCAGGACCGCCAGGCCTTTATTTTCCCCATTTATTAAGGGAAATTGGGTTTTAATTGCGTCTCCCCCGCTCCCCATGCCAAAAGAAAAGCCAACCTGGCTTCTCCTCCTAGAAGCCCCCCTACCCTTACCCCTGGTCCCTTACCCCTGCCTCCCACTCAATTCCACTATGGGACAGAGAGGACGCACTGGATATGTGTGTTGGGGTGATGTGAGAGTGTGCCTTCTGACCCTCCAGTGCTCAGCCCGCATCTCTCCGTGCTCCTTCAGGCCCAGCATGCTGAGGGGGGGAGCAGCCCTGATGTTTCTGCTGCCCCCCCAGCTCCAGCCATCGCTGCCCAGCTTTCTCAAAGGCACAGTGCATTTCAAAGGTGGCAGCTTGCATCTGGAGTGCCAAACAGTGTCTTGCTGAGAGAGCTGGGCCAGGCCTCTCCACCATCTGATTCACTAATGGGGGCACTTCTGTTGAGCCAGTCACCCCCCACTGGGCTTTTGTACTTGGCTTCCCCATGCCGCCCCCTTCTTTCTCTTGGCCCCCTGACAAGGGAGGAAGGCCAGGCACCCTGCAAGATCCATCCCGCCGTTCTCTCCCAGCCCTTTTTGCTGGCGGCAACAGCAAATTCCACGAAGAAGGTGGAATCCTGTTGCCGCGCAAAGGCAGGTGCAGGGGCACTTCGCTCGTGCATTAAGGCTCCACCCATCACCACCGCCGTGACAGGGCAACAGCTCTTTCATCTCTGCCACGACAGGGTGACAGGAAGCCGCAGCAGAGGGGTGAAACAGCTGCATGGGTCACATTGTGGCTCTGCATCATAATGGGCTTCAGGAGGAGGACGGAACCCCATCTCCCCCATTGTGAAACGTGTGAGTAAAAAAGTTCACTCAATCATTTCCAACTTCACAAGATCTTTTTCTTTTGCGAGACATTGGAATTGATTGAGTGAAACGCGTTGAAGAAACGCAATTGGAGCTGGGCTGGGGCGTCTGGCACGCGTGCCCTAGGTTCACCATCACTGGCCTAGAATTTCCCATTTCTGTCTTGGAGAGAAATTTGAAAAGCCTGAGAATGATGAATTGCTACAGCAAATACTTTTGGAAGTATAAGAAGATTCATATTTTCTAAATAGTTATTTTAAAAAAAATAGTTGTGGGACAATGGAAGAAAACTAATCATCTCTAATCACTAATCTTAATTTACTTTCCCTGTTCTAGGATGTTTAGTCACAACTTTAGATTAAACAATATTTCTATATTTATAATTATACTATCAAATGCACTTCAAACAATGAAACCTTTTTACTGTTTTTTATTTCTTTATGGAACCAATAAATTTCTATAAAGATTTCACATCTGGTATTTAATATTGCAGTGTCTGTAATTATTTTATTATTTTCATTGTCACTTCAAGATTAATTTGGTTAACCCAGCAAAAATTAACCTAGAAATTAGCATTCCACATAAATATTGGAATTCTTTTAGGTAGGTTTTTTTTAGAATTTCACTGAGAGTTAAAATTGTATTGCTAATCCTTTCATAGCCCTTTAATTAACACCATTTCCTATTCACTGCTGTTCAAATACTAATTTTTGCT
Source organism: Ahaetulla prasina (assembly GCF_028640845.1). Taxonomy (NCBI): domain Eukaryota; kingdom Metazoa; phylum Chordata; class Lepidosauria; order Squamata; family Colubridae; genus Ahaetulla; species Ahaetulla prasina. Next base: position 230,541,199 of record NC_080540.1, on the reverse strand, counting down.
GCTTTTACATAAAAAAAGAAACTTGTCTTTTAACCAAACCAAACTGAAAAAATGACACTGCTTTCACACCAAGCAATCTTTAATATTTCCAAAATAATTTTTTTATTGTGTTCTAAATAAAAACAGCTGTCACATAGTTCAGCAGATAAATACTTGCTTTGAAAAGATAGCTATAATAAAGTAGAAAACAAATTGTTTTCTATATTTAACAGTGCAAACATTTGCAGCATATTCAAGTGCGAAAGTAATATATGAAACTGTATATATCTCATGTAAGGTGAAAAAAATATTTACATCTGTACCAGCAGAAGAGAATATTTGTTATTTTCTTGTAGACATTCTATTACCATATTTGGTAACATCGTCAGTAATGCTACATAGTTTGGTAATGAAATGAAAACAAGAAAACAACCAAGCTCAGAGAATACTAAACTTTCCCCCATTAATATTTATAAACATATACATTATAATAATCTGAATTTTTAAAAAATTGCCTTAGGAACAATCTGACCTCCAATTGTTATCTTTCTCTCGTCCATTAGCATATCAACAAAGGCTAACTTCTCCTGGATGAAATGAAATGAAAAGTTAAACTGAAAATATGACTACTGTCAACACTGAAGATTCTGTCCAATAAAACATACAAATGGCATCCACTTCCATCAATTTATTAAAGACATGTTTTTTATCATATCAAACTATTGTTTTTAATACTGGAAAATCAGGAAATCCAGGTGGTTCTAATGAATATAAAGGTTTAAAAGCAAGCTTATGCTCTCTACAAGAATCTGAACTACTAACAGTCAAGGGAAATTATTGATAGGAATTCAACATGGATTGGACTTAGATGTCTTGTGGGCTTGAAGAGACTCAATACTCATTTGAGCCCTCCCTTGGCTTAGCCTGTTCATTTCCTACAACCGCTATAATTTGTTTAATATAGTGTACTTCATGAGATGGAATGATGAATTATTCTGAGATTTATGATGAATAAATGATTTATTCTGAGATTTATGAGTAAAACATATATGGTGCAGAGAATCATGGGAAAGATTAATCAGTGAAGTTAGACAGAAATGAAATATAATTACTATTAATCTGTATACCTTTGAATGTTTATTAAAGATAAGAAAATGGATGGAGAAGCTGTATGCTGATAATGATAGAAATGTAGTGTTAATAGTCTGTTGTGAGGTTTAAATGCTTGGTGAAAAAAACTAGAATGGCCATGGATAAGATTGTCCTTTTGTTCACTGTTATATACAGGAGAGAGTATATATCAGGAGAAACATAAAATCTAATTGAAAGCAGTGTAAATGGTTACTTAAGTATTTAATTGTTTAACTACTTAAACGGGTTAAATACTTAAGTTATGTACTTATTTAAATGGGTTACTTTTGTTTAATGTGATAAAACAAAAAGAAGTAGGGTCAAGAATGAGCAGGTTCTGAGTAAATATGCTCAGACAAGAGTGCTCAGAGCTCCACAGAGGCAGGAAGAGAAGGATTCTAACCTCCAGCATGCATGGACACAGGTTGTCAAAATACAAGCATGCACAGAGCCCACAATCCTACTCTCCTAATCTCCATGGAGAGTCCTGCAGAGGCAAAAAGAGAGGCATGGAGAGGGACTCCTTTTGCTTAGTGACCCATGAGATCACATAACGACTGCCACAGGAAGTACTGGAACCATGTGTTGTGGCTCCGGCCCCCGAGCCGGCCCCCGAGCCTGCCCTCATGGAGGAGAGTGACTCAGAGAGTGAGGGAGAGGAGCCAGCAGGGCCTCCCTCGCCAGGACCCTCCTTACTGGCACTGCCCCAAGTTCCAGCTGCAGGCCAGGAGGAGGAGCTGACAAGGCCTCCCTCTCCCGGACCCTCCTCTTCCTCCCTGGCAACGCCCAAGTCCCAGCTGCTGACGATCAATCCTGGATCGACCCGAGGCAGCGACATAAATATAAGCATGCGCAACAGAGGAAAAGGTGCGGCAGGCTCAGAGAGTGCTGAGTCACGGAGCCACACCCTATAGGGGATAAAAGCGGGTGGAGCTGCCGTTGGGCTTTGTGACGAACAAAAAACTACCCAGCGTGTGTTGCAGCTCGGTCGATCGGGAGCTAAAGGCCTTTCTTTTCTGTCAGCTTGGCAACGGGACTGGGACACGAATGCTTTTATCTCCTTCTGAGATTAAGACTTCAGAACTTGGCAGGCCTCTGCACGGTCGCTGCCAAGTCTTGTGCTTCCTACAGAAGAATCAGGTCTGTGTAAACTAAAAGGACTGTGAAACTCGCGTTTCTCCATGATGTGGAAGGGGGGACAGAACACCATGGTTGTTGAATGAAGCGGTCATGGTCACCTGGGAGTCTCAGTTTTTATTGAATTGAATTTATTTGTTTGTTTATATGTCCCCTTTCTTATTTTATAAATAACTCATGGTGGGAGACATCCCTAATAATCCTTTCCCACAACAAATCTGTGAGATGGGTTGGCTGAGAGGGTTACTCAGCTAGCTTTCATGCTTAAGGTGGTGTTGTGTCTTGCCCACCCTCAGAGCAGCCGGGGCCTTCTTACCTGCTCCCGAACACTGAGGAATGTATGCCTCCCGGCCCAAGTCCTGGCTCCATGCCCACACAAACTGCAGAAGAAGGAGCATCTCCCGGCCCCAGCCCTGACTCCATGCCCAGGCAAACGGAGCAGCTAGACCCCTCCCCCTCCTCCACAGCATGTGAGCCTGAGGAGGGTTTATTCCCAACAGCTGCTGATTGGTGTGACCCTCGCATCAGAAGGCTGGATAGGCGGAGGCAACAGAAGGAAGGGAGGGGCAGGCCTTAATGAGTGCTGAGTCATGGAGCCACACCCCATGGCCTATATAAAGGATCTGCTTTCTGGCAGTCTCTGAGTCAGGCAAAAGTCGAACTTATCTTGCTGAAGTCACTTACTGGTCTCCTGCCTGCTCTGAGGACTTTGCTAGGACTTTGGGCAGAGCTGCAGAGGCAAGCCTGATTCGGATTTCCCTGACCCGGCCGTCAGCGGAGGAGTGGGACACGACAGGTGGGGGTAGAATTCACTGTCTTTTTTGTTTCTAGCCTAGTGCCTTAACCATTAGACCAGCGGTTCCCAACCTTTCCAGCTTTGCAGACCAGTATTGGTGAAGGAAGAGAGGGAATGGTTTCATGCAACCAGCATGCGAGCGTGCTCGTCCGCCGCTTGCATGGGCTGGTTCTGAATGGGCTGAGACCTGGGGATTGGGGACCCCTACATTAGACCAAACTGGCTCTTTGACCACTTCAGTCAGTGCCAAGATTCTAGCCCCAATTGTGTTAATTAAGCAAGGACTAGGTTGCTAAGTGAGTTTAGGCATGAATGATAGCTAGTGACTTTGGGCCTGTCACTCTTTCAGCCCAGCTGATCTCATAATGTTTGTGATTGTGGGGAAAAAGGCAGGAATATTAGATATGTTAACTGCTAAGAAAGAGGGGAGGGAAAGACAGACAGGATAAAAAATGCTTATCCCTAATTAAACAGCAGGGTATGTAGGCATGTATTGAATTCAGTAGGACATACGTAAGTAAATATACAGGGGCTCAGGTATAGTATACTAAATGATGATGTTATCCATTCTGTTGTGACCAACTCTAACATTCTAATGGCCAGGTCTTGCCACATCTTCTGATCTTGTATTGATTGTACTAGATCAGGCGTGTCAAACTCAATTTCATTCAGAGCCGCATCGGGTTGTGTTTGACCTCAGGGGGCCGTGGTGGGCACGGCAAGCTCGGCGTCACTTGTGGAGACCTGTGGAGGCCCGAGCCCTCTGCCAGCGAAAACAGGCTCTCAAGCTCCATTTTTGGCTGTGACGGCCTCCTACAAACCTTTGCCAGCTGAGCTTGGGAGGGCCACACACAGGTCTTCTGAGCTCCGTTTTTGCTGGCAGAGGCACCACGGACCAGTCTTTCACAATTTCCAGGGCAGCCCCACGGGCCAGATCTAAGCAATCCTCAGGCCGGATCTGCCCCCTGGGTCTTGAGTTTGTCACCCCTGTACTAGATACAGAGAAATATTTAATTTCTTCTGAAGTGCATTTCATTTTAAGATTTCTTCCTTGTCTAAAGTTATTTTGTAAGACTAATCTTACTCAACTACCTGAAATATTTTATGAGTCAAGTTTTGGGAAAAGAGAGGGAGGATTTATGCTTTTTATAACAACGTGTCTAAAACTGCAATAAATCTCAATTGTTTTTAAAAGGTTGAGATCAAGCTTCAGTAACAGGACACAATAAAAACCAAAATAAATTAGAGACATAATCATTTTTATTTATTTTAAGTGGTACAGTTTGTTATAATTTAGGCTCTTGTATTTTAATGCTACTACGAATATTTGTCTGATAAAATATATGACTGAATAAAATAATTCTGAGTAAAACGGTTCTGATCAGAATATTAAAAACCTACATTAGCTTCCAAATATCTTGCAGGGAATAAAATAGAAGTGTAATAATTTGTTCATACTTCCTAAATATGATGGCCTTAGGCAGCTCACTGGAGGGAATCAAATAGATTAATTAACTTGGCTTTATAGCAAGAAATTCTCTTTTAAAAAGTATAACAGTACATTTCTTCAAAGAATTTTTGCCAGTATAGTACAATAGGGAAAAACTACAACAGAGATAGTTCACAGTTCATTTACTATACTGTATGTTGCTGACAAGGTATTGTATTATCATTTCAGTGTTTCAGGCAAAATGTTTCATGCACTGCTGTTCATATAAATAATACAAATTATATAACCTAGAATCAAAGTGACTTAACAATTCTTAAATATCAGGAATAGGAATGTACTACCTTAGAATGAGTAAAGTTGCCTTGAAATGTTCCCTTGAAATAAAATTTCAAGATTCTGGCAATTTTTTTTCAGCCGTGATTACCTCCTGCAGCCCTCTGCCAATGAAAAAGGAGGTCAGGGGGCTGCGCGCGACCCACCAAGCTCCGTTTTCGGCTGCGACGGCCTCCTGCAGCCCTCTGCCAGCAAAAACGGAGCTCTGTTTTCACTGGAAGAGAGCTGCAAGAGGGCACCGCGTATGACCCCTCCGAGCTTTTTTTCACCGGCAGAGGGCTGCAGGACGCCATCACGATGAGTGACATTGAGCTGGCCACATTTCCTGGCTGGCCACCCACCCCACCCTCAAGGCCAAACACAACCCTGATACAGCCCTCAATGAAATCGAGTTTGACACTCCTGATTTGGAGGAAAAATCCATTTTCAAAGTTTATTCCAATTTATTTTGTACTCTGAAATAGCTTAAGACAAAATTAAATCTGGATTGGCAAAATGTTCTCTTGCTGTTATTCCAGTTTTAAGAAAATAGAACAGTGTATTGGCAAGCATAAAAATGATGCTAATAATGTCATTTTGAAACATCTTTTTATCTTTTTTCATCAGATTTTTTTTCTTTATTAGGTTAAACAAATCTTACTTTAAATGCCTCCCCCCCAACCTCTTGGGTATATTTAACAATAATAACAAGTAATCACACTAATTTGCTTGTTGACTTGATTATGTATCCATACAAACATACAATGAATGGATTCAAACAAAAGGTATATTTTGAGCAGCTTTCTTGTTGATTGCCTTTACTGGTTAGAAAGAAGCTACTGACTTTTATGTTCACAGCCTTATATAAGTGGGTAAACAAGCCAGGGAAGACAGAAGTTAGATTATGATCTCCATCCAAACAAGCAAATATTTGTAAACCAATAGATCTCCACTTGAAGCTTGCTAAGGTTTGTTTACATTGTCATCGACTTAAAAGTGATGTACAAATGAGGACATTAAAGCTGTGTTGCCCAATGAATTGGGATGTTCTTCATGCCAGGCTATTCTGTAGTAAATATTGCCGAAAGCCATTGGACTATAAGTATGTAATGGGATTAAAGCCTCATTCTCATTCTTTCTCTCCCTCCCTCCCTCCCTCCTTCCCCATGTGTGTAAAGTAATACAATTTTAGGACAGCATTTGGAAGGTTAACTAATCTAATTTGCTGGTCAGTACAAATTCTGCAGTGTAGAGTTGTTACAGTTAACAGTTATAAGGACATTAAGAAAGAATAACGGGATTTGAAATAGTGAAAAAGGTTAAATATTTAGGAGTATATATTACAGCTTCAAATGTGAAATTATATAAAAATAATTATGATATGTTATGGCAAAAAGTACAGAAGGAAATGGGTAATTGGGAAAAGTTACAACTATCTTTACTGGGAAGAATAGCAGTAATAAAAATGAATGTTTTGCCTAGGTTTTTATTTTTGATCCAAATGATACCTATACTAAAAAAAGATGTGAATTTACATGAATGGCAGAAAGGGATTAACAAGTTTATTTGGATGGGTAAAAGACCAAGAATAAAGTTGAAAATAATACAGGATACACGTGAAAGAGGGGGTCTTAAAATGCCTAATTTAAGATTATATTATGAGGCAGCTGTTCTGTCGTTAATCAGTGATTGGTTTAATTTAACAGAAGAAAGAATATTGAATATAGAAGGTCACGATTTGTCATATGGATGGCATGCTTATTTATTATATGATAAGAAAGTGGACAAGATTTTTAAAAGTCATATACTTAGAAGTGCTTTGCTGCGGGTTTGGAAAAGGTATCAATATAAATTAAACTACAAAATACCTATATGGGCAATTCCTAGACATATGATAGAGAATATAAATATAGAACAAAAACAGGAGGTGGTTACTTATAAAGACCTTCTTTTTATGGAAGAGGGTAAATTACAACTGAAACCTTTAATGAAGGTAAAGGTAATGAATGAAGAGAGGATAAATTATACCTGGTTTCAGTATGGACAGCTGCAAGCTAGATGGAGAGAAGACCAGAAAATTGGCATTATGCGAAATGAGGAGAATTTGGTAAAACAAATTAGAGATCAAAGTCAATCGCATATTAAAACGTTATATAATGCACTGATAGAAATAGATTCTGAAAGGGAATTAGTTAAGGACTGTATGATAAAATGGGCACAAAATATTCAGCAACCTATAATGATGGAAACGTGGGGAAAAAATTGGGTTACAAATGTCAAATTTACTCAAGCACAAAATTTAAGAAAAAACTTCTATAAAATGTTTTATAGATGGCATTTAGATCCAAAAAAATTGGCATGTATGTATCTGAATTTGCAAGCTAAATGTTGGAGATGTGATTGTGATGATGCTACTTATTATTATATATGGTGGACTTGTAAAAAAATCAAAGCGTTTTGGATAAAGATTTGGTAGATTATGCAAAATATTTAGAAGAAGACAAAATTTACCCCGCAACTGTTTCTTTTGGGTATAATTACGGACTGTACATCAATAGAGACTAAATTAATTTTAAATTTAATATCAGCAGCCAGACAATTGGTGGAGCAATATTGGAAGAAGGAACATTTGCCTACTATTGAAGAATGGACATTAAAAGTAACGAATTTAGCGGAAATGGCAAAAATTTCAGCGTACTTGAAAGATCATTCACAAGAAAGATATATATTGGAATGGGGAAGGTGGATTGATTATGTTAAAAATAAATATCAGACTAAAAAGTATCAAATAGCTGATGAATGAATAGAAAGTAATAATTGTATCTGTATATATTTTTCTTTAGTGCATGGGAAAAGGGAGTTATGGTTCTATGGGAGGGATCGGAGTTTATGAATAGTTAGTGTAATTTAGCTTATGATTGTTAGATGTTATACCCTGTATTTTGCTCTGGGAAGTCCGGGGGTGGGGGGTGAGGTGAAAGGGGGAGAGGGGAGAGCGTGGGGGGTGGAGGGAGGAGGAGGGCATGTATTTGTTAAATTTTTTTGTAAAACTTTTTAATTAAAAAAAACAGTTATAAGGACATTTATTTTAATGTTTAAATCAAATCCATTCCTTAACATTAAGTCAAGGCCTGGCCACTGCAATAAATGAGAATGATTTTACTCCCAACGCTTGCAGGAAAAATATTCAGAAATTTGAAGAGGACAATCATACAAGCATCTCCTCAGAAATTTACAGGTACCCTTTAGGACCAGAATTGGAACCAGAATTTCTTTTCCTACCCAAGGAGGTTTTTAAGGGAGTCATGCTAAATTTTATGACTTTTTTTTTTTGCCACAGTTGTTAAGTGAATCATTGCAATTGTTAAACATATCTGATTTCCTCCATGGACTTAGCTTGTTGACAGCTGGCTGGGAAAGTGCAAATGACGATCTCATGAATCCGGGGTACTGCAGCCATTCTAAATACATTCTGGTTGCCAAGCATCCAAATTTTTGATCATATGACTATGACAATGTGCAATAATCGTAAGTGCGAGGAAAGATTATAACTCATTTTTTCAGTGTGTTGTAACTTTGAACAGTCGCTAAACTAATGGTTGTAATATGATGCCTACTTTCTTGGCATTCCGTAAGGTTGTTAATAGGGGCTGCAATGTGTTATGTTTTAAATTGTTTAAATTGTATTTCTTCTTGTAAGCTGCACAAGGTCTATTGGAACAGGCAGCCTTGTTAAATGTAATTAATTAATAATTCTACATTGATCAAGTTGATGAAAACTTCTCCCCCTGAAGATCATTGGCATACTGCTTCAACATAATGCTATTCCACCTTCCTTTTCTCTTGGATCTACTCATTTTAAAGAAACACTTAAAAATCTCAAATCAAATAATGAGTCTTTTCCTGCTCAGTAACACTGATAAATGTCACATTATATGTACTGTTTTAACTGCAATTTCAGCATGGCATGGTAAAACTTAAAAAATTTAAAATAGATACAGCAGGAAAGCAGAAAAGTGGAACATGCTAATTTTCTAAAATGTAATATACTTCAGCTGATCTGAAAAAGTCTAAATTCCTTCAAGCTCATGTTACTTATCTTAATTCCTCTAAAATTTGGCTCAACAGCTGGCTTGTGAAGAACTTAGTTTAAGGATCAAGTGTGGTAAGTTTTCTGCCAAATATTCTATGTATTTTACTGGAGATGAATTGGTTTAATTTTAAATAAATAGCCATAGGGTTAAGCTATAACATATGAATATTATGAATATTAAAGCTCTGTAAAAATACTCTAAGGGTAAAAAGTTTTGACCTTGGAGCATCATATTGATCTCATGAGAAACAGGAAGTTGGACCCTCTAGCCGTAAAACTGAAGTGGGAATGGCTGTTTGAAATTAGAGCAAAATATTTCAGGTCTGTAGTTTTTAGACTATAAATGATAATGAACATTTCTACATAATTCTATTCAGTGCCAAATTTAAAAATGGCAGAAAAATGAGACAATTTCTTACAGAAAGAAATTGTCCTATGGCTATAAGGTCATACAAAAAGGTATTTAATGCACATTCTTATTAACTTTAACCTTGGGGAAATAATGTATATTTTTTCTATTGATCTTTTAAATGTTAGAATAATAAAGCCTGTTGAATACATTTCTTCTTTTTTCATTTTTACTTTTTTCCACTTTCACCTGAAAAAGCAATATGGGAGAATTGCTTCATTTTCCCAGCTTTTTTGTGTTGAATAGATACTCTAATATGACAAATTGTATAGGAATTCAGGATTTGTCCATAGCTTGTCAATGCCTATTAAGTGTGTAAAAATCTTTTTTTTTAAAAAAAGAAAAAGAAATGAAAGATCATTGGATGTCATTGCTGAGCAGCAATAATATGGTTACTGATTATTGCAAGACGTTAACATTCTTTTCTTTACATACAAGGAAACATTCATAAAAGAAATGTTTGTAATAAGGACTGATAAAGTTGTCAATTTTTCCCCTTTTTTGTTCTTGCTAATTGAATTAGCAGGAAATAAAATTCATTAGCAAAGGATAGGTGCCTTTCTCCTGTAAGCTGCTAAGAGAGTCCAAAGCAATGGGTTGTTAACTTCATCTGATTGGCCAGAGACTGAGTTGAATTTGTTTAAACACACCTCCTCTTCCTGTTTAGCTCCAGTTTATTAACTCAGTCGGCCATAGAGAGACTACCTCCTTTAGCTCCATTGCTTTTGACTCTTTTATCAGCTCATAGGACTTCAATAAATTAGGAAAAAATTTTAAAAAAAGTTTTAAAGTGCCCAATTGTTTTTTCTTGACTGCTGGGAGCCGGAGCGGCAAGGAAAGAGGCTCGTGCTTCACGCGCAGCCCAGCGCCGCTCAGCTGAGCCGCCCGAAGGCCGGCGGCCATTTTTTCACATTCCAAGCCTCTCAAGCCTCGTAGAATCGCCGGTTTGAGGAACGGACATCGCTGGACCTCACCAAACTGTATGTGGAGGCCAGCGGAGCACAGGAGAAGCCGTGGTGTCGGCTTCGCGCCTGCAGGGGTGGAGAAAAGATCCGTGGTGTCGGATGCTAGTTCCCCCTGCCAACGCTGCAGTAAAAAGGGCGCTATAGGAGCAGTGGTGCCTGCTTCGCGCCATTTGGGGACCCCCCCCCAAAGCAACCCCCCATGCAGCCTTTGAATGCTTTGAATCCGGCTGTGGTGTCAGCTTGGTGCTAACTGGCCCTTATTATTTGATCTTATTCCAGGATTCTCAGATCAGGGCCACTATATTATTTGGGCATATATTCCAAGGCCTCTGATAACCACTAGGCCTCATTTCCAAGATGGCGGATCGCAGCAGATCTCCTTCCCGGGCTTCTGCCTCGCCCTCCCAAGGACACCTTACTAGCGTGGCTCCTCCCCCTCACAAGAGCAGATCCAAATCAAGGGCTTCTGCCACCAAATCTAAGTCTTCTACTTCTCTCCAAACCTCTGCTGCTGCAGAGAGAGATGCCTCCAGAAGACAACGGGCCTTGGATAGGCAATTTGATAAAGCAAAACAAAGATTAGCAGAGGAAGGCAGGGAAACTTCTGTTCCACTAACTGAAGATTCTCCTTTATTAAATCAGCCTGGATGGTCTCCCACTATCCCTAGTGGTTCAGGAGAAAACCAGGAAACAATTTGTACAGTTTTTGGAGATTCTTCTAGAGCCATGCCTGAGCCCCCACATCAGGCACCTTCTGCCACCTTCACTCCCACAGCAGCGGGAGTCTCCCACAGAGAGGACAGTAATCCTGCCATTTCTCAGGATATACGGCATCTTATCATGCAAACCATTTCTCAAGGCATTGAAAATGCCTTCACTCAGAGAGGTTTCCCAGCTCCATCTCCTTCGAGCAGCTCTGACCAAAGACCCCATTCTGATAGCCACCCATCCAGACTATGCGCGCTGCGCACACGCTCTTCAACTCCTTCACACCATAGTGAGGAAGACATAACAGAGTATAATCTGTCTGAAGACGAAGAGTCTGCCCCAGACAAACCTGCTCCCACCGGCCTTTTTCGCCATGAGCTTTTCTACACATTACTACACAAGGCAAAAGTTACGGCCAACATGGGGGTTGCCTTACGCCAATCTGAGGGAGCTTCAGATCCGTCAGACCCCAACAAATTCCTCTTTACTGAACCAGTCTCAGAGCAACGGGTAATTCCTTCACCCAAGCTCTTCTTGGACATTATCCAACGTCAATGGGGTCACCCTGGTGCCATTCCTACTCCTAGTGGCTCAGACAAAAAGATGTACACGACGGATCAAGATCTTGAGGACCTCCTCAAGGTTCCTACCGTAGACACCCCAATTGCCACCTTGGCTTCTTCCTCCAACATTATACCTTCAGATGCAGCAGAAGGTCTCCGAACGGAAGACCGCAGAGCGGAACTTTCCACCCGCAAAACCCATCAAGCGGCTGCCTGGGCTATCAGATCTGCCACAGCAGCCTCATTCTTTGCTAGAACGTCTTTGATATGGCTCAGACAAATGCAGGAGAGGATTCCTCAGGATGATTCCAGACTACATCAGGACATAAATAAATTGATAGCGGCGGCTGAATACACTGCGGATGCCACCCTTAATTCTGCAAAATTTGCATCCCGAGCCCTTGCCTCCAGCATCACCTCCAGGAGGCTGTTATGGCTCAGACAATGGCAAGCCGACATGAAGACCAAATGGCGGTTAGCGGCTGCCCCATTTAAGGGTGGATCTCTCTTTGGTGAAGCCCTAGACCCTATTTTAGTTGAGGGAAAAGACAAACGTAAAATCCTTCCCTACGTCTCTAGACGTTCAGATAGACGTCCTTCTCTTCCTTACCGCAGACAGCCTTTTCGCACCCAGGATCCCGGGTTCCAATCCCCGGCCTATCAACGTTCCTTCCAACCTCCCCCTGACAGGTTTCAGGACAGACAGTCCTTTCGTGACAGGACCAGGCAATCCCAGACCAGACGTCCCTACCGTGGATCCGGTTTCCAACCTTATCGCAGGAACAAATGACTATCCTGGCCAGGATCCCATCGGCGGTCGTCTCACCAAGTTTGTCCCTACCTGGTCCCGCACGACAACCGATGCCTGGGTACTGCAAACCATCATCCTTGGTCTCTCCCTCGAATTCAATTCAAATCCTCCGAGGAGATTCATCCAATGCCAAATTCCCAAAGAACCCACCAAGAGGGCTCAAATGGAAGACGAGATTCAACACCTACTGTCCATCAGTGCCATAGAACCAGTTCCCATGCCTTACCAGGGGACCGGCTTCTATTCAATTCTTTTCCTAGTGGACAAAAAATCAGGTGGCACCAGAGCCATCTTAGACCTGAAGCAACTGAACCTTCACATCAAATATCGCAGATTCAAGATGCACTCCCTCAATTCAATCTTAGGAAGCATCAGAAGAGGGGACTATCTAACATCCATCGACCTCAAGGAGGCCTATCTACATGTACCCATCAGACCAGCCCACAGACGCTTTCTCAGGTTCAGTTATGCCGGAGCCCATTTTCAATACAGGGCCCTGCCCTTCGGTCTATCTTCCGCTCCTCGTACCTTCACCAAGATTCTGGATGCTGTGGCGGCCCACCTTCGCACAATTCCAGTAAGAATGCAATGTTACCTGGACGATATATTGATTCTGTCGTCCTCCACCCAGCAGGCGTTACGGAGCTTACAGGTAACAATTCAATCCCTACAGGATCACGGCTTTTCGGTCAACAAAGCAAAGAGCCATCTAGTGCCTACGACCGAAATTGTCCATCTGGGAGCAAGAATCAACACCAGATCCTGCCAGGTGTTTCTTTCCCGAGACCGTCTCCTCAACATGAGAGACACGACAAAAAAGGTAAAGGCACTCAAGAGGGTTCCACTTTCACTGCTCTCACAGTTATTGGGAAAGATGGTCTCTTGTCTGTCGATCGTGCCCTGGGCACGTCTTCACTCACGACCCCTACAATGGCTACTTCTCCCACACCAAAGAACAGGCAACAGCCATACCGATATCAGAATTCCTCTGCCCCCAAAGGTCAGAAAGTCTCTACAGTGGTGGCTGTCTTCAGCCCTGACAAAGGGCTGCTCATTCCAGGAACATTGCCGTCTCGTCCTCACCACGGATGCAAGCCTCTACGGCTGGGGTGCCCACCTATCAGACCAGGTAACTCAGGGTCGTTGGTCCCCCAACGACCTCAAGAACGACATCAACTGGTTGGAAATGAGAGCTGCTCATCTAGCTCTCAGGTACTTCCAAGCGCAGCTATCAAACCATCATGTGCTACTGCTGACAGACAACACTACCACAAAGGCCCATGTGAACCGTCAAGGAGGCACCCGATCCCGCATATTGATGAAGGAGGCTGCAGCCATAGGCCTGTGGGCAGAAAAACATCTTCTCTCACTACAGGCAGCCCACATATCCGGAGTCGCCAACACACAAGCGGATTGGCTGAGCAGGACGACCATCGATCAATCAGAGTGGCAACTGCATCCGGATCTGTTTCTCACAATCATGATCAAATTCGGGCAACCCATAGTAGACCTCTTTGCCAGCCCGACCAACAAACAACTTCCCAGGTTCTTCTCCAGGTTCCAAACCCCAGGAGCAGAAGGAACAGATGCTCTACGATGTCAGTGGTCCCGGGGCCTTCTTTATGCCTTTCCCCCGACTCCCCTTCTGCCAAGGGTCATACGAAAGATCTTGGAACAGAAGGCAGAAGTTCTCCTCATAGCCCCTTACTGGCCTCGACGGAGTTGGTTTGCGGATCTGGTGAGCCTGTCCATCAATCCACCTTGGCGAATTCCACCGGATCAGATTCCCCTACGCCAAGGAGCCATTCTCCACCCAGAACCTCAATGTTACCAACTAGCCGTCTGGCACTTGACAGGGAGATACTAAAGAAAGAAAAGCATTCCATGGGGGTCATCTCCACCCTTCTGGCTTCTAGACGCCCATCCACAACGCGTATTTACGAGGCCACATGGTCATCATTCCATCGCTGGTGTCTTAGACATCGAATAGAACCTACCTCTGCCTCCATTAGACATATCCTGCAATTCCTCCAGGACGGATTGGACAAGGGTTTAGCCACCAACACCATCCGCCGGCAGGTTGCAGCTCTTGCCACTGTTTTATTCTGTGACGGGACCTCCACACTTTCTCAACACCCCCATATCCGACGTTTTCTGAGGGGAGCTTACAATCTGCGACCGCCTCCGGTACACAGATACCCTACCTGGGACCTGACCCTTGTCCTTCAGAAGCTTACGTCTTCCCCCTTTGAACCCTTGAGCTCCTCCAGTCTCAAGCTCTTAACCTTTAAGGTCGCCTTTCTCATAGCCATAACCTCAGCCCGCAGGATCTCCGAGATCGCTGCCCTTTCGGTCAGGAAGGACTTATTGATTTTTCACTCTAACCGAGTCATTCTCCGATTAGACCCTACCTTTCTTCCTAAAATAAACACAAGCTTTCATAGATCTCAAGAAGTCATCTTACCGGATTTCTGTCCTCATCCCAAGCATCCATCGGAGCATCGATGGCACACGCTGGACATAAGAAGGGCCCTGCGTATTTACCTCAACAGAACAGCTCCTTTCAGGAAGACAGAATCCCTATTTGTTTCCTTTCAACCAAGGGCTCTGGGCACCAAAGTCTCCCTATCCACCATAGGCAGGTGGATAAAAGCCTGTATTTCCATGGCCTACGACCAGCAGAAACACCATCTTCCAGGCCGCATCACTGCACACTCCACCCGCAGCGCGGCCACCACAGCTGCCTGGGCCACCCAGGCCTCTATCTTGGACATTTGCAGAGCAGCCACGTGGGCCTCTCCTTCGCCATTTATTAAAAACTACAAGATGGACCAATTTGCCTCAGCCGAGGCCTCATTCGGACGGAGGGTCCTGCAGCGAGTTCTTCCTGTTGCTGAATCTTCCTAATCTTTCCTTTCCCACCCTAGGGATATTTAGCTTGGGTATATCCCATTGCTTTGGACTCTCTTAGCAGCGTACAGGAGAAGGAACATTGGCTTACCTGAAGGTTCCTTCTATGTACGCTGCGTGAGAGTCCAACCCCTCCCTATTTTCACTTATTGTTTTTGTACAGGGAATCTGGAGGTTATTGTTCCGTTTTTTCCAGTTTTCACATTGAGTTCGTCTTCTCCAATACTGCTTCTTTGTTAATAAACTGGAGCTAAACAGGAAGAGGAGGTGTGTTTAAACAAATTCAACTCAGTCTCTGGCCAATCAGATGAAGTTAACAACCCATTGCTTTGGACTCTCACGCAGCGTACATGGAAGGAACCTTCAGGTAAGCCAATGTTCCTTCTAGGAATCCAGTTCTTTCATTTTTATTTGCAAAGGCTTTAGTACTTCTCCACTTTCAGAGGCATTTAAGGAAGAGCCTGAGTCTTACAAGTTTTTTAAAAATAAAATTGAGAAAGAACAAAACATTCTGAAGGAGAATTTGGGATGAAAGGATTTAATCTACCCTCAGTTTATTGTAGAAAGGTTTTTAACTATGTCTTACTGCTGCTATTTCCCTTGTTCTTTTCTTTTTCATCGTATCTAAATTCTATAAAAATATCAATGATAGACATTTATGTTGATATTTAAACTTCTGGTATAGGAAATACCTTTTTTATCACTTTATAGTTAATTGTCATGTTTCTTTATCATATTTTCACATTTTTTTAAAAAATAGCAGTGTGTAATTTTCGTCATAATAATCTACTGTCTGAAACAGAATTAATCCTGCCATTCCCTATGAAACAGGGCAAAATATTATTGGGTCAACTTGGGTCAAATCATCTTGGCCCATATACTCGGCCCATATACTGGACAAAAGGATTAACTATTTTTCAACAAGTCTTCATTAGAGATAATTCACCACTTAGCGAACTTTGGCTGGTCTCAGAAAATTAAACAGGATTAAATCAAGTTATTTTTGGGGGGTGAAGGAATAAAGAATAAAGTGAATAATCAGATTTTATCCTGCAAGATGGCAACAGCAAAACTAGTTCTGTTTTTTGGCCAAGAAAATGGAATGATCCATCTAGGAACTGAGTTTGATTAAAGATGAAAGAGATGAAGACATTACAACTTTCATGTTAAGTATTAGATTGGAAATTGGCATGATAATAGGTGCTAAAAGAATTACCATATTTTTCGGAGTATAAGACGCACCTTTTTCCCCCAAAAAAGAGGATGAAAATCTTGGTGTGTCTTATACTCTGAATGTAGCCCCATCCAGCTTCTCAAACTGAAGTTTCAGAGGCTGAAAAAAGCATCAGAAACAGAGCTTCAGAAAAGAAGCCCCCAAACAGAGCTTCAGAGGCTTTTTTCTGAAGCTGTTTCAGAGGCTTTCAGAGGCAGAAAAAAAAGCAAGGCACAGAGCTCACAACCAAGGAACCTGTTGCTAAAATTCACCTCTGGGAACAGTTGATTGGGGGTATTCCGGGAGGCCGATCTACCTGCCAGTCAGCTTTTTTCTTATTTTCCTCCCCAAAAACTAAGGTGAGTCTTATACTCCAAAAAATACAGTAATAAATACATGGTAGGATCAGATCAATAAAGCAGAATTATCAAGGAAGATCTAGGAACCAACTCACTCTCAGCCTTGGAAACCTATAGGGCCATGATGGCAAACCTATGGCATGCGTGCCACAGGTGGCACACAGAGCCCTCTCTGCGGGAATGCCAGTTGTCACCCCAACCCAGCACCACCACGCATGCACGCGCACCTCCTGCTGGCCAGCTGGTCTTTGGGTCTCTTCTGCACGTGCGGAGATGCATGTGTGCATGCGTGGGGGGGCACATGGGCAGGGATGCATGCGAGGGAAGCACTCACATTGCATTTTGGGATTCATGCGCACACCCTCCTATACCCGTTTTGGTCCTGGAAAGCCTCCTGCACCAACCTGGAAGCCAAAACAGGGTGTGGGGATACTGTGCAAGCTGATTTTTTACTATCAGCTTAAATGGATCCACAAATAGAAAAATATCTATGGAGTATTTAGCAGTGTTCTGTATAGGGCTATCAAAATTAATCAGAGCAATAATAAGGGCAATGACTCTATTGTTACACTCAAGAAAATAAAGACTACAAATTTGTTTACAATTTGACTAATCTGTACTACATTTTTGCTCCCTTTATGACGGAAGGCAGATTCTTCCAGTGCTGATTTTCAAAGTGTCATTGTCAAATTAACTATCTTGGCCTACTTAAAGATTGTTACTAAGGCAATCACAACTGCTTCACTCCAAAACAAAATCACAATACAACTATTGTGCTGCTGCCCTATTTGTTACAGTATCAGCTTATTCAAGGATTATTTGTAATAAAAAAAAACACAGAGATTTTACAATAAAAATCTATCACTATGTATATTTTCCATTTTTTATTCTTTTGAAAAAGGCTTTCCTATTTCATGTTCACCAAATAATTTCAGCTCATGATGCTTTTATATACACCTTTATAATATGCATATTTCGGATGATGTCAAAATGTGTACCTCTAATATTTCTGGAGGGGAAAACCCTATTTAATTTTATGTGTGCTATATTGAAGTAATTATCTAGTGTTCCAGAAAACAAATCCGTGTTGTCATGGATACAAACAGGAGAAAGCATACCTTATAATAAATTTATAAGTTTAACTATTTTTAGTTTGTCTCTTTTTTAAAAATGATAACATTGGACCATGATTTTCTAAGTAAGTCTAGATCAATATGCCTCCCAATCCATATCTCCAACTATATTTTTACTATACTAAGATAACATTTTAATCCCTTAACTGTAATTTTGATAGATCACATTTAAACTATAAGGTCTTTATGGAGGAACAAATAATGTATACAACAACAATAAAAAACATTTTGAGTATGTCTACATTCTGAGAGCAGGTACAGAGTAGGAAATCCTATGACTGCACATTAGGATGGGAAATCTAGAAAACATTTTAAACGAAGACATTGGTAAGGGTCTTCTGTATTATTACCAAGGAACCTTCACAGCTCTTTTCATGTAGTCACAAAATGTCAAACTCAGATCAAGGGAAACTATATTTAATCATTAGCTTAGCCATGAAATCTAATCTTTAAACTGTATCTCCCAAATGCATCATAGTAATAAAGAACCAAATAAAGCCTTAAGTAACAAATAAGAAGTCTATGGAAAATTTCCTAAGAATCATTTTGTGAAACTGTTCAGTTATATAGGAAAAGACCTGCCACAAAGCAGTCCAGTTTACTGGGATCATGGTGCCTAAGTGGCCAAAACTTAACAGCCAAAACTTCTGAACAGGCAAGGAACAATCCAGATAATGTATATTTTGCATTGATGTAATTGCTTAGGGTAAAAAGCCTCATTCAGAGGAAGATATGACTGCAAATATTCCCAGTAATAAAATATCCTGACAAAAGAGTCTGTATTACTGCCAAGTGCTTTTCTTAAGGGTTTCCTTGCAGAATGTAGATTTTCATGGCTGCTGTTTATTGATAAAACTACTTCTAAATAATGAGTAATACATTTGTGAGAATGAATACATGCTGCTGTTTTGCTAGGCACACTGCTGGTTTCTGAAGAATTTGAAATTAAACTCAGAAATAGATGTAATGTCTTTGTATATTACCTTGTTCTTTTCACATTCTTTAATTTTGCATTCTACATAATGTCCCCTTATGTCCAATGTAAATGTCCCCACACTCACAAATTACATATTTCCATTATTTTTACTTCTATATACTTGTTAGAGAGTAGGTGCTCTATTTTGTCCACCATCCCAAACTTTATACTTATTTATCCAGTATTTTTCTTATTCTATTGATGATCCTGAAATATATGGAAAGTTTGCACAATGTTTATACTTTTTCTTTATTCATTCTTACATTTTTTCTTGCGCCAATTAGATTTTTATAATTATGTAGATGAGCACTGTAGAGCACTCAATTTCTTTTGGTTCAGTACTGTAGTTAGATTGCTTATTTTTGTGTCCTATTTATTAGTGACTTAATAAACTGATGTTTCTAGTTGTGTCATATTGTTTATACATGTCTGCTTTTTTATATATATTTCATGATTTTGATAATCTTCATTAGTATGCTTAATCTACCATACCTCCATCGGAAGAGTGGGCTCCCCATCTTTTTTGCTCTATCTACTGGAAGGAATAAGGGGAATCCATGTGTTTGTGTGCATGTATGTATTCTTTCATATTTGCATGAGAGAAAGTGTTGTGTAAAAGCTGCCTTGGGAGACACCACTGTTAACTGGTGCTGGGTTTGATAGGGCGCTCCCTATTTTGACTACTTGTTGACTGTTTGACAGGAATGTGGCTATCCACTTGTGCAGGGATCTGGAAATGCCATAAGAGCTTAGTTTTAACAGTAGTTTGTCATGTACCACTGAATCAAAGGCTTTGCAGAAGTCTATGTGAACTGCATCTATTGCTTTACCCTGGTTGAGTTATGTGGTTTGAATGTTTCTGCAGTGTAGGAGTTGCAGATTATAGGACAAATTTTTCCTGAAATCAAACTGCTTGATTGCAGTGGAGGGTGATGGATTGGTTTATAATTGATTCCGTGACCTTACAGGTGATGCAACACCGTGAACTTAGTCTGTAATTTTCTACTAGGCTGATATCTCCCTTTTTGAAGATAGGAATGACCATGGCTAATGACCATAGATTGGGCAAGGCGCTGGTTCTGAAAGATACCTCATAGATTGTGCTTTGAGGTTCGGCTCAAAGCTTTTTCAAGAAGTAGTTCACATAATCCATCAGGGCCAATAGATAGAGATGGCTTTAGGTTGCATAATGCTGTTTCAATGTTATCTACTGTAAAATCAATATGTAGCAGATCATTGCAATTAGTTGTGGTATGACTAGGAAATGTGGGGCAGAAACCATTGCTGTTGACAAAGACTGAACTGAAGAACATTGGTCTTAACCGCTTCATCATTACTGTCTTCCCCGTTAGGCCCTTTTAGGGGTGGGATAGTTTTCGAGTATTTAAGTTTGGTGTTTATGAAATTATAGAAGGCTTGGGTAGATTTAGAGTATAACAGCTCTTCCTCCTGTTCGCAATGGTAATTGGTGCATTCTGCCTTTATCCAGCGGCATAAGGCTTTGTAGCAGTTTTTAAAGTTAGCTATACAGCCAGTTTTGTTCTCGCACCAAAGAGATTTTTTTTTTGGATTGAAGCTTTCTTATTGTTATGGGTAATTTGGTTTTTTTTTGGCTTTGGGGGTTATTAATGGTACGTGTAGTTTAATGACTCTATTGACTTCAACCAAAAAAGTGTTATAATGGTTTTCTGCAGTATTACAGCCAGTGAACAGAAGGTACCAATCAAGAGATATGAGGTTGGCAGCTATGAGATCATAATTAGTTTTTTTAAAGTTATAATTTGTTGTGCCATCATTATGACCCTCTTTGCAAGGACGTAAATTGAGACAAAAATCAATCATGATGTGGTCACTGTTGGAAAAAGGTTCTTTAATTTGTAGACCATAATTGAGTTTAAGCTATTGCAGAAGATGAGCTCAAGGCAGTTGTTGAGCCTAGTGTTGTTCGTTACCAATTGATCCAGCCCCAGAGTTGTAACAGCATTGTAAAGAGTTGCATGTATAGATTCGGTTGTACATTTGTTTAGGGTCCAATTAATAAGAGGTAAATTGAGCTCACCAAGAAAGATAAGGAGGTGCGGGCAGGAGGCTGCCCATGGTAGTAATGGAGTTAGCTTGTTCGTATGACCAAGGTTGTAATCAGGAGCTCTGTAACATAGTAAGAAGCGAAATGTGGTATTTAGGGACAATTTGCAGACAATGGTCTCAGGAAGAGCAAACTCCTGTGTAACTGTAATCTTTTTCAGATTTAGGGACTTTTTATAGAAGATTAAAACACCACCCCCTCTACAGTTTTTACGGTCAGACCGGTAAACATGATAGTCACTTACTGTGGTAATGGAGTCTGGAAAGGATACATTCAACCATGTCTTGCAGACAAAAATAAGGTCGAATAGGGCCGTACTTAGTAGTAGAAGGAATTCAGGCATTTTGTTTGCAAGGCTTCTTGCGTTAAGTAGCTCGCATTTAAGGTCTGTAGTGGTGGACTTAGAGGAAGTTGGAGGCGTGTATGCCTAGTTTTGATTGTTGGAGGTGGTGGCTGTTGGGACGCGGGCCGTTGGTCTTGTGTTTGATACAGACAGCCCAGTAGTCGATGTATAGGTCGGTCTCTCCTTGGTCCTGGCATCTTTTGAGCTCCAAGCGGAGCTCACGGGCACGGGCATGTTGCAGTATGGACAGGTCGGACCATGAACAAAGTTTCTTATGGTTAGTACAACTTTTGGCGAGTGTGTTTATTGTGGAGATGAATTTGCATTTGCATTAGGGATGTTGGATCTTTGCTTTTCTGTGTTATATCTTTTTTTCCGAGGGATGCTAATCATGCTTCTGTGGTGTGGACTCTTTCAAGTAGGACAATAAATTTGTCCAGTCTGGGTTTGCATGATGGACAGAAAAGTGGAAACGCAAACTGGGAGGTTTTAAGTGAAGCTGATTGTAGGAATTGGTCTATGCTTTTAGTTAACCCCAAGCACTTGTGGTGAGCATACATGTCATATAGGGAGCACTTCATGGTACTCTCATCCTCCTTGAAAGATTCTGTACAGATAAAGCATATGCAGGAGTTGTGTGACTTTTGGTAGAGATCTCCCTTTTTTTGGGTAGGGGTTTGGCAGTGGAATGTTTGCTTGGCATGGTAGGATTGCTGTGGAGTTAGGAGTAGTCATCTAAAATACAAGTTGGCTGCTTTTTAGACAAATTCTGTAGTCACACCAAAATATATAAACACTGACTTCGCGTTATAAATATCAGAAAAGTGTAAATACTAATATCATTGTGGGTTAGCATAAAAGAAGCCAAATTCCTTATTTCACTTACAAAGAAATAACATGTTATGAAATAATTTGCCAAATGTTCTGGAAGATTGTAGTAGACTTACTGGGAATTTGACATCATAGAAAAGAGTAGTATTAAATGTTTTCTACCTGCTTTCTTTTTTTCTTTTTCCAGATTTAGGGGATCTATCATCTAAGGCTAAGAATGGAAGTAGGGATCTTTCGCCCCTGGGAGGTTCCAGCCACACTTTTGACCATCTCCCCATAGCTGACAAAATGGCCAAAAATCATAGCATTGTTTTTCAGCCCTAAATCATAAAATTTCAACAATTTGCATGTATTAGACATGAAAATACCCTTCTATTGTTTTCCAAAGCAGTTGCACTATATATTTCAGATCAGAACCATGTAACATTATTTCAGAAATGTCCCTCTTAAAGTTATATTGTGATTCTTTTCCTTACAATTTTGACCCAGTGACCCCACTTTATATTAATTGTTGTAAGAATAAAAAATATGTGAAGTCCGAATATTCTTGTATGTTACTTCTTTTGAGATCTTTGAAGAGAAATCTCTGTACAGGTACTCTTCAATTTACAACCACAATTGAGCAGAGAATTTATATTGCTAAGTGAAACATTTGTTAAGTGAGTTTTGCCCCATTCTATGACTTTTCTTGCCACATTTGTTAAGTGAATCACTGCAGTTGTTAAATTAGTAACACAGTTGTTAAGTGAATCTGGCTTCCCCATTGACTTTGCTTCTTAGAAGGTCGCAAAAGGTGATCACATGACCCTGGGACAGTGCAACTGTCATAAATATGAACCAGTTGTCAAACATCTGAATGTAAATCACATGACCATGCTGAAATGGTTTTAATAATGAAAAATAGTCATAAACCAGTTTTTTCAGTACTGTTGTAACTTCGAACAGTCACTAAATGAACTGTTAAGTCTAGGACTACCTGTATAGCCTTTTATGATATCACTTGCATATAGCATATCATTCTTTGAAAATATTACATAAGAATTTAACAAAAAATATTTGCTTGTTAATATAAGTGGCATTTTTCCAGATTTCCTCCCAGGTTTTTTAAACAGGTTTATCCCCAGTGAACATGCTTTCTCTCACATGAACAAAATATTTTACTTTTCTTTTTTTTTCTCCTTACAACAGTAATCTATAGAATTATATCCTAATTAATTGAGTTCAAGTAAAAGTTTATTTTACTTATTTCTGAGGAAAAGTGTTGCTACACAATAAAAGACTGCCGATTGTGAATGCTAACTGTTTGGTAATTTTAATGCTTGATGTAATTTCTAATCCACCAAAATGACTTTCAAGAATATAGTAAAATTGGTTACAACTGAATCCTTGAGGATTTAATAAGAATAGTTATAACTGAAGTAATTATTCCTCTATTCTGTACTTTGTTTCTTCTTTCTGTCATGTTAATATAACCAAAAGTCTGTTTCTCCAATGGCATTTGTGATAGTATTTATCAAAATCACCATTACTTTTCAAGTAACTTGGCTTATAAACCCTATTAAATTGGTTACATATACATATACGTATACATATACATATACATATACATATACTTATACATACACATATACACACACACACACACACACACACACACACACACACACACACACACACACACACACACACAGCTATCCTGGAAAAAATCATATGTTTAAATACCATAAAAAAGAATTGACAATGTTTAACCAAGCTCATTATCATCCAGATGTACAAAACAGTCTCTTCAATTCCACCGCCATCCTCCATGACCAAAATTATAGTAATTATTTTATCAAATAGGGGCATTAGATGTGTAGTATGTAACTACTTGGGATTTTTTTAATACAGCAAGATTATTTTTGTTTGATTAAGGAAATCTATAAGATGTAGGGTATTGCATATTAATACAGAATTTCATGGGAATGTTTGGGGGATAAGTATAGGAGCTGATTTGCTTGCAAGTTCAAAAGTAAGAGCTTACTAGTAAGAACATACAGTACCTTTGCTTTAAGCTTATCCTGTTTTCCCCATTTCCCTAAAGGCACCTGCAGTCAACATTATGACTATGCTGGGAATAAGAAAACTGTAAACTCATTGATGTTGACTTGTCAGATTATTACAGTGCTAAAGTGTTAGCAGAAATGTTATAGATTGTTTTAATAAATAAAAATAGTATGTCTCGCACATTTTAATTTGCATTGTATTTGTCCTTCTGTATCTGCCAACTTGAAAATAGGTATTCTGTTTTGAGTGTGGGTGTTGCAGGTGTGCTGTTAATTCCCCCCCCTTCAGTTTCTTTCTATATGATTTTAAATTGTTTATTGGGCCCATTTAAGGTTAACATAAGCTTTGTTTATTAGCATACTAGTTGTTTGAAAATTCGACTTATAACTCACATCCCTCTGGGTTGAACTCAGTCACTTTGCAAGCACAGCTGGTATCTCCTTATACTAAATAGTTACATCTCACCGATCACTGGCCCTAGTCCTCTAGAATTAACTTCTCCCCCCACTTTGGTTGGCCTTTGTAAGACTGGTTAAAGTATTAAAACTAAATATAAATGTGATATAAGATTTAATGCTTGTTTTAAAGTAATGGACTATTCAGTTTCTGGGGATAAATATTAAATTCTATTGTAGTGATTTTATCTACTAATGTGTGATATTTTATTTTATTAATTAATCCTGGAACCTTCTTAAATGAGAAATGAAACAATGGACACAGAAGACATCATACTTGGAATGATACCATTATTAATATAGAAAAAATGTTATAAATGACAAATATGATGCCATACTATTCCAAGTTTTCTTTAGATTCCATGTATTAACTGAAGATCATAAAATAATTAAGGATTCCTGGGTTTATAGAAAGATGAACCTGTGCGGGATAGTTGAAATCATTGTGGGATCAACAAACCTGTCAAATCCCATACTCCATTCCTACTGTGGTGAACCAAATGCCTTTTTGTAGGTGAAAAATATTTAATATATCCAGTTGTGTTCCCAGCATCTATTATTAGAGCTATATTAAAAATAATCTAGCCGCAATGGTTAGTAGCTATTGATAGTCTTGGCTCCATAGATACCTTTATCTTCCTCGCCTTGCAGTATTTTTTTAAAATGTGGCCTAAAGCATTCTATAAATGGAACATTTACATATGTTTAAGTAGAATGACAACTTTGCTTGTTGTTGGCTGTATATTGTGCCTGCAGCCTTTTAATAATAACCCAATATCTTGAAAAGTTTAATTGCATTTTTTAAAGATACCATTTAATACTGTGTTATGCATATAAGCCTTTCTTCCTAGCAATGAGGAGTTTCAGAGGTATCAGCACTAAATTGAAACTTGGTTTCTTTAGAAGAAAATCTCTGAGGAATGATGATAGTTCTGTGGTATAATGTTTGCTTACAGATATATACAGTACAGAAGAAAATTTATTGCATTGATACTCCAAATATTACTCTTCCACACCAGATTTCTAGATATAGCCACAGCGTTTTGCAGGTTACTTCCGCTACAGGGTGATCACAAAAATGACAGTTCTTCTTGACCCCTGGGAGAAAGTAAGATGAAGTAATTTCCATACCTTCTCAGCCTCCACCTTTCATCTTGGGCTATTAAAACACAATGACATCTGCCACTTGCCCCTTTGATGTTAGGAGGCATCGTCTCTGACTACCTATTTTGGTAGTTCAATTTACAGACATCTTGGACTCAAGAAATCAGGTCAAGTTTTATGGGAAAAAGGAATCCTTTGGGGTCACCTTAATCAACCTCCTCCAAACTCATAACAGTTGAATGCTCCTTTCAAGTTCATATAGCCATAATCACATTTGACACTTTTAAAGGCTTAACCTCTTTAAAGGCAGTGTAGTGTGTATACGGCATTGAAAAGAAAAGCCACGGTTTTTTTTAAGTATAGCCATTCCCCTCTTCATGAAAGAATGCATAAAATTTCACACATCAAGGAAGCAGGAAGCTACCCTAATCCAATGTACATGGTTACATCGGTTGTAACAGATTTATAGTTCCTTTTTTCTGAGATATACATGAAAATTGATACTTCCTTGTGTTTTTAGTTCATCCTTTAAACTGAAGGATTCTAGTCTTATGCTACTCATTGATCTGTGAGACCTCATATGGCTTACTTAGCAAAGAAAGAAAAAGAAATGCAAATGATTTTCAGTTATATTTTTAAAGTAAAATTGGCAGCTTGTCAGAGGGCATCCCCGTTCGTTTGCTAATAATAAAATGTACGCATTGCAACACGACTATTATAATTTTAAATTAAAATTCTTAAAATCAGACACAGTTCATCAAAGAGTGATTGTTTTTAACCATTTCAGAGCTAGCTAGCTCTTCTCATTATCGTCATTAAACCCCTCCCTTTTCCTTGAAAGCTTTTTATCTTCAGTTATGCTCCACAGGAGAAATTGGAGTCTACTTGTTCGCTAGATTGCTTGATATATTTTGTTGCTAGTTTCCCGTGATAAAAAAGCAAGCAAAAAGAGAATGCTTGTGCTCTAAAGGAAAGGAGCAAGAACGAACACACAGCTCTACTGCAGGCATTTTTTTAGAGCATGCTGTCCCTTTCTCTGTAATACGGTGCAGCCCTCCCCTGAGCAGCAGCAAGCAGTCTGATTGCTCTCATTCAACACATTTGGTATGCATGAGCACAACCAATCCAAGCTGGGAAGGTGTTTTCTTACGGAGGATCAGTGGCTAAAGCAAATCAGTGGCTAAAGCACTTTGTCAGATTTTCAGTCAAGTTAAAAGAGACATCTGGCTAATGGAATTGCAGGTGTGGAGCCCTAATGGACATGGAATTTCAGCACAGTGGAAGAGCATTTGTTTTTTAGACATTGGTAAGGTTTGTGTTTCATTATTCCAGTGGAATATTTGAGGGTCATGAGTCAAAGTGATGCTCCCCGACCACTAAATTGGACCATTCGGAAGCTCTGCCATGCTGCCTTTCTCCCATCTGTCAGACTACTTAAGGTACTGTGAAAACACTGTGTTTTACGATTGTGATTATGTTGTTAACTGTTTCCCATGCTGCAATTATAGTACAAATCCACAATTACTTTTTGCAGTAGATGCTGCTTTTTTCAATCAGTGGAGATATTCTGTTGCTTATATGTTGGTAAGAAAAGTGCATTTTTGGACTTGGGTGGAATCCTTAGCCTTGGTATAGTGTCAATTGCATTTAATGCTAAAATGAAATGTTTGAGATAGCAAGAATAATTGTTTGTACTGTACAAGTATGGACTGAAAGAAATACCAAAAGCTCTCTGTTTCTCTTATTAAGCCTCCAGATCCATTTACGGGAACAGTGGAGTGTTGTGCTCATCTTTGGTCATTCCCGTTGCAATTTATATAAAGACTAGTTCAAAATCTTCTCATGGAGATATGAAATCGGCTTCTGGACAGAGGAAAACTTCCTAATCATATTCTTTCCTCCATCCAGAAACAAGCTTCTTTTGATTTTCTTAAGCATCTGTGTCTTGATTGTTGTGATAAAAGTGTCATAAGCTCCTTTTGATCCAGTAGAAGACCCCAGACATATCCTCTATTTAACTATACAATAATTTGTAGGATACCATTGAGACTGATGTATTCTACTTGAGTAAATTTAAGACCAACCTAAGAAGGGGAGATACTGAGAAACAAGCATTTAATGTCTGTTTGCAAAAGTGGGTTTTATTAGACAGAGTTTGATACTTTTGCACTTTTGTTTCACAAAAAACTTCCACTTTGATTAATGAGGTTTTTCTCAGATGCGATCATAGGATTATAGCCACACTATGAATTACCTACCGTTGTATAATGCTTTTGGTATACAGAATGTGTTAAGCTGAAATGCAGCCACTGAGCTTTGATCTATGGCTAGAAAGCTAGAGGGAAGTATTTTTCCTTTGTCCCATTTCTCTCTTCAAACCTGTGCTCTGCCAGCTGTTCACAGGCAGGGGAAAAAGTAGCAAGAAAAAAAAATTAAGCAGACTCTATCTGGTGCTCTTATCTACATTCCTCCACCCACCCCCTAAATCATACTGCATTGTTATGATCTCTGGCTAAAGCTTTGCTATAAAGGACTTCCCTAACATGAAAGAATGTGGAGGGATTTGAGGACATTTTGTGATCCAATCTAAGGAAAATGCATCAAGTGCTTGGTTCTAATAGCGATACAGAACGATATAAAAGAATACCAACTGCTTTTAGAGATAGCGATTATAAGGATATCCAATTATTTCTTGCTTTTCTCACGTACGATGACATAATCTCAAGTAGAAATTTCTCTAGGAATTATTTATTAGAGGACAAATTTGCAAAAGGAGGGTCACTCTGGAACGAACCCCTGGAATCAACACGCATCACGCTATGTTTGCTGTGGACTAGTTTGTGGATTAAGCCAGTCCATAGTCTTATAAATTTATCAAATTATAACTAGAGGAAGGATTACAACCATATCTTGTTCCTAGTAAAATGTAAAATGCTCCTGCTAATGTGAACTTTGGAAAAATTAATTTAATTTTTTTTAATCCAAAATTAAGACCTAAATGTTTTTAAGATGGTTACTCTCAGATGGCAGCTTCTGATGAGTATAGAGGCCAAATTATTACAGAGGAGTTTCTCTGAGCTAGAAAAATGTCTGAGTTTCTTCCGAAAATTGGTCAGGAATTCCCAATACACCTACATTTTTATAGCTGAAGTTTGATTATTGTTCTCTTAGAGGAGAATCTTGTGGTACCTTAAAAACTCAGCAGTTTCTTTTCTCATACGCTTTCATAAAATGATCCATGGATAAATGCCGCAATTGCATACCACTTTTCTGAACCCCAAGGGCTCTTTATTTATTATTATTTTAGTAGCAGTTGAGGTGGAGTAGGAGAGAAATACAAAGCCAAGAGTACTAATAGAAGGAGTGGGTTTTTGTTTTTAGCTTTTGGTGTGAACATGTAAGCATTTGAAACTTAGAGAATTTGAATAACTATCTATAAAATAGAATTATAGGAACAGATAAACTTTGTTTAAAATGGAAAAAAAAAGCTAAAACAGTATTTCTCTCCTTCTTCTCCCCATGGATGCTATAACTGTTTCAAAAGTGAATTGGAGTCAATATGGAAAATCTAAAATACACTTTTTTTTAATTTTGCCACCTGTCTTGTCATGAGGATACTCTAGGAAGCTTACAAAAAGGAATAAATAAAAAGGAAGATATGAAAAGAGTGAAACACAATAAAAGTAAAATAATAGTACAGTAAAATAAACAATGAAAAAGAACACAATGAGAATCCATCAATATGACAACCAAAAAGATGGACAGGTGAACAGTAGAGAGCAAGGGAAGGGAGCCAGAGTCTGCCATCAGTTCAGCAGTCACCTCCAGCACTGACCCGCCTCCCCTCCATTTGGTCTCCCAGCCAAGAAATCTAGTTTCTATAATACAGCTAATTTTTATTTTCACCGTGAAACTTTATTTGTAGTCTGCCTTTATTCCCTGAAGTTAATAGATAATATCGTGAATGGTTAATATATAAATATCCTATAGGAATAACATCATGCTACTTCATCAATTGCATAGTATTCAGCAGATATCTCTAGATTCACATTTTCACATCATATGGATATATTAGATGATTCTCAGTTACACAAAGCAACAGTAAATAAACTCTGAGACACAAAAGTCCAATTAGTACTTCTCAATTGCTGCAGTTTCAAGCTAACCAATCTAATAGAACAGAGAAAGAAAGTTATGTGGTGCTTTTAATATTTTAGTGTTATAAGCCACTTAAGTGGTGCCTTTTTGTGCCCCCGTGCTGGCAACTGTCTGGAGAAGTCCCTGCCTTTTTCTTGACAATGTTTTCAGAAGTGGTTCACCAATGCCTGCTTCCTAGGGCTGAGAGAGAAGGACTGGCTCAAAGTCACTCAGCTGGCTTTGTGCCTCGTAATCTCCTGGTTTCTAGTCTCATGGCTTGACAACTACAGCAGAGTGGTTCTTTAGATTGTGGTGGCATAAAATCACTGTAATAAGTAAACAAGGAATATAAGAAAAACATTTTCCCCTTGATTTGTAGCCCAGGTTTTACCAGTATTTTAGCTATGGTTTTCCCCAGCAAGGGAGGGAGCTGTCCAGCAGAGAAAGATAAATGCTTTGAAGGAAGGTTACCAAGACTGTTGAGGAGCTGTCTATCTACATGAATAAATAGAGAACCTAGAGACAAGCTGTGAATCAGAAAAAGGTGTAACTAATACAAATGAATTATACCTCCTAATTCTGTACTTCTTCCTCAGATAAAATAGTTTTTATTTCCCAAAATTCCAAGTGGGTTGTTTTGATGTCTTTAGGCCCTGCAATTACCAGGATATGTCTTCAGAGCCAAAACTATAGGTGTCCAATTACTTATCCTCTACCTCTGAGAATGGTCCTTATAAATCAGACACTAATTGAAAACTACTCTCTGTATACCACGGTATTCTGAGTATTTTTGATGCTTTTGAATCTTACAATAAACCTATTCGATTCTTCTTTATTGTATGCTAAGATTATTTATGGGGCCTCTTGTTAGGTAACCTGATGAAGCAGATATAAAACCCACACATTCATAAAAGTATGTACATTCTTACAATGCACACAAATATGCAGCCTCTTTTTTTAACACCTTACTATAGGAGAAATGGGAAACACTGTTTTACTTTTGTAAGGTGGTCAAAACGTTATTGTTCCATCAAGCCTTTGGTACAGATAGAGAACTTTGGCTGCTATTATAATCTTTTAAATACTGTTTTTTGTGTTATCTCCTATTTAGCATTTATTTTTTACTGTATTACAAATATCCTGGAGTTATAAATATCCTGGAGCTTTCCTCTTCTTGAACCGAGGGCAACGTATCAAGAGTGGTATAAATCAGGGTTTTCAAATTAGAACCTTACCGTTTTCCAAAAACTCAGTGAAGTTCTGTGAGAGCCTAAGGACAAAACTTGAGCAGGAATGTCCGTTGCAATTTTTCTAGGATACACAGAAATGTGCAGAATTTCTTCCTTGAAAATAAAACAACTAGGCTGCCATTTGCAGATCAGAAATTCTCTGGGTATTTTTTTTAACAGGTTTAAGTTTAAAAAATTGAAAACTCCTGATATAAATAATTAAAATGATACCAATATTGATATGATAGAATTATTAATTTATCACATTTATACTCACTGCTAGATAGTTGTTAATAAACTAAATGCCCTAAGGTGCCTCCTGGAGAATGAAGGTGGAAGAAAGTATCTGTTGATTTTCTTTGAAATGTCAGAATGTATTTCAGCCAGATCGTCTCTGGCACCTCCTTGAATGCATGATATGGCACATTGAAGGTTGGTTGTGCTGGCTTCTGTCTCTTCTCTTGAGCTGTGACTTCTGGTTCTGGATAGTTGATAATGAGATTTGAGTGTCAGTTCCCCAAATGAAAGGAAAATATTTGACCTCTGCTATGAAAACATCATACTTGTAACAGTCCTTGTCCTTATGAACTATAAGTGAAACTGTTTTCTTTTTGTTGCTTTTATTCAGCACCAAACATTTCTGTCAAAGGAAAGTTTGCAAGCAACTTTGCCTTTGGGGAATGATCCAGCTCCCAATGGCTCTTTTATTTCTGAATATTGATGAAGTTCAATAATTATGTGAGAGTGAGGAGGCAAGCTGAAATTACTGAATCTAACTTCTTCTGGTTAATAAGAACCTGGACTTGGTGATTGAATTTCATCGTGTTCTAGACAAGATGGCATACCACTGAAAGAATGGGTTCACAGTTTGAAAGTGCTCCTTGATTCTTGGCTGTCACTAAATGTGCAGATGTAAGCAGTAGTAAAATAAGGTCTTGAGTATCTAAAGGACAGTCTTTCCTTTTATGCCAACACAACAGATTTTGTGTTTGCCCACCCAAATTTTGAAGAAAGTGTCAAGGGGGTGCCCAGTTCTCTCTCCTGAAGGACTTAGCATGAAATTTGTTTAGCAAATGAGAAGTAGAACTGCTTGTGAAGCTGTCCCTGATCCATGAGCCCTGTCTTGGCTTCTGTAAATTTTGTCATTGCTGAAGGGTTCTTTCTCTTCCTTATTTCATGTGAATGGAATTCATGTTTGTTTGTTTCCTTGCTTCCTCCTCCTCCTCCTCTTTCCCCCTCCCTCCTTCCTCCTCCTCTCTTGCTGCTACACACAGAGGAGGAAGAAAAAGTTGAATATGAGGTTAGGAAACCAATAAAATCTTCCTGACCATGGCTTCTGTTTATGAGGGAAGGGTATATGGATCCCTCTGATTCTTCTCAAAAGAGTGCCCAATATGATTTTATTAAATATTTTATTTTGTTTAAGGCTTTCATCATATTTCAACTCTTATGCTGCCATATATTGTCTAGTGGTCTACCAGGCAAGACACTGGTAGCCACTGGAATCTTTTCAGATTCAAAACCAGCAGTGAGTTGAGATACATCCATCCCATTCTCTTTGTTACTGCTGCTGAAATGGTTCTTTCAAAAGTATTGCTGAAATTCTTCCCTATCCCAATTAAATTAAACTTTCCTAAATATTAGGAAAAATAAAACATTTCACTTTTACTCCTGATTTTATTGTTTATCAATTTTCTGTTTATTTGTTTGTAAACTCTGAGCTCTTTCACTGAGATCCACAATTTTAATAGTAGTATTTTTTAAAAAATACCACTTCAGGAGAACATCTTTTATTATCTTTCAATCAGGATCTCCCTTAGAAGAAGTATTGAAACAGTTGCACTTCTGTAGAAATAAAAAGAATTATGCTTCTTTTTAAAAAAATCTGAACTGCCAAATTGTGGCTTGGTGAGATAGGACTGAAGATAGTTCAAGTGTATCGTCAACTCACAAACTTACTAGCAGATTTAGAGTTCAGCCTACAGATCACAAAACGAAGGAAAACTGTCATTTAAATACTTAGACCTGCAGGATTTTTTTTAAAAAAATGAAATACACATTAATAAATTAGAAGAACATAGACTATTGCCTGTTTACATATTTACATCTAAATTTCCTTAGAATTAGCAAGTTGCAAACAGTATGAATTGGTTTAAAAATCAATCAGATAATGTCCAAACCGCCATTAAAAAGGGAAATGTGAAGAAAACAAGTTCTGAAATGGTCTATGCTCCAATATAGTGTTTCTCAATCTCAGCAACTTTAAGATCGACAGACTTCAACTCCTAGAAATTCCCAGTAGAATGGATGGTTGGAGAATTTTGGGAGTTGAAGCCCATGCATCTTAAAGTTGCCAGGATTGAGAAACACCGCTCTAATAATTCTTAGTTGTTATCTAGCAAATGTTTGTTTTGTTGGTCATACTAAACCTGTGGCTAAGAAACAACTAGAGGAAGACATCTGATTTCCTGTTAACCGATGCTCATGCAAATAGAGTTGCGTGTCCATCACTTGCGTGGAAACTCCCCCACCCCCACCCCCAGCTGATCCACAAAGCTGGAAAAGTTGGGGAACTCAGGTATATTTAACTTATAGTAGGGAATATGCATTAGATTATTATGCTATTCTTTAAAAAAAACAAATTAGTTCTTTATTACCACATGATTTCATTCTGAGGAATATCTTCTATTAGTTTGACCCCTATTTTTTTTATATTCTCAGCTGTCAAAACTGCAGAAAGAAATAGAATAGAATAGAATAGAATAGAATAGAATAGAATAGAATAGAATAGAATAGAATAGAATAGAATAGAATAGAATAGAATAGAATTTTTTATTGGCCAAGTGTGATTGGACACACAAGGAATTTGTCTTGGTGCATATGCTCTCAGTGTACATAAAAGAAAAGATACGTTCATCAAGGTACAACATTTACAACACAAATGATGGTCAATATATCAATATAAATCATAAGGATTGCCAGCAACAAAGTTACAGTCATACACTCATAAGTAGAAAGAGATTGGTGATGGGAACGATGAGAGATTAATAATAGTGCAGATTTAGTAAATAGTTTGACAGTGTTGAGGGAATTATTTGTTTAGCAGAGTGATGGCCTTCGGGAAAAAACTGTTCTTGTGCCTAGTTGTTCTGGTGTGCAGTGCTCTATAGCGTCGTTTTGAGGGTAGGAGTTGAAACAGTTTATGTCCAAGATGCGAAGGGTCTGTAAATATTTTCACGGCCCTCTTCTTGATTCGTGCAGTATACAGGTCCTCAATGGAAGGCAGGTTGGTAGCAATTATTTTTTCTGCAGTTCTAATTATCCTCTGAAGTCTGTGTCTTTCTTGGTGGGTTGCAGAACCGAACCAGACAGTTATAGAGGTGCAAATGACAGACTCAATAATTCCTCTGTAGAACTGAATCAGCAGCTCCTTGGGCAGTTTGAGCTTACTGAGTATTGTGCTTATAAATTTAAACTATTATTGGTAATAACAGAAAACATTAATTTCATTTTAAAAACAGTATGCTAAGGTTTATAATATATTAAAATCTATATTTTTGAAAAAAGTAGTGAAGTGCTTGGGCTATTCATATTGCTAGATGTACAATATTGTTAACGCTGTCAGCAGCAAATTGCTCATAGAAATCATCACATGCTAACTGCAATGTGTGGCCCACTTAAAACCATGCACAAGATGTCCCAGTAATAAATAGTCATATGGATGAAACCAAATTGTCCTTGATATCACAAATGAATTGTATACCAAAATAGTTTAGTGCAACAGCTTGTCATCTTTGAGTAAGCTTGTCGTGCATGAGTGTTTTGTGTCTGTTTTCTGGTTAGGGCATCTATTTTTCTTTACTTAAAGAGCATTAAAAGCTTTATTTTGTTTGTTTTACAAAGGAAGCCAGAATATAACTTTTCAAAATAAATGCATCTATTTGTTTTAAGGCATATTAAACTGGTGGTGTAGGGATGATGTTGAGGGAGAGATGATCAATGTGGAAAAAAGTGAGACTTTGAATAGAGCTACTCAAGGGATTGAATATCCCTTTTGTTTCATATTCTTTAAATTCTTGCACAGAAGTTACATTCTGAATCTAAAGTCAGGAAAACAAGTTTATTAACCAATTTTTGGCTTAGAAACCTGTGGTTTTTCTATGTTATGATACTATACAACCTTTTACTGGGAATAGAGTATGTTGCTTCAAGAGGCATCTGACAACCGTAAATCTCCAAATTTACAGAGTCGATGCAGGGGACTGTGTGATTGTTAGATGGTTGCTGTCCTGCTTTCCTTAAAAAAAGTGTCAGTGGCTGACAATTTGGAATAAAAAAAAACTTGATTTAAAGACCTTTGAGGAATAATCCAAACCCAATTTATCCCCACCCCATTCAAATCCACCAAAACTGTGGTAAAATAAGAAAGGATAAGGAAGAGAGAGGACATCAGCTGTGTGGAGCATGCTTAAGTAAGAACTTTCCCACAATGAAATGCTTCACCGTATGTTTTTCCCTCCCTATTTTATGCATGGAATGTCAGGTGCATCCCAGACAAAACATTTGACAGATCAAACCCAAGGGTATTGAGGTAGAAGAAGTGCAATAAGGCAGTTTCAATGCTTCAGTATAGAAAGTAGAATTTGAAAGAGGCATCAGGAATAGCCAATTCACCAAGGATTCTCAACAAAACTTATAATTCCCTCATGAACTTTTGTATTGTACATAATTTGCCTATAAGAAAAGCCAATGCCCTTGTATGAGATTTCTTTTCTCTTCTGTTTCTTTTTATCGGAACAGACAGTGTTTAAATTACAAACAGCAAATAAAAGCATGCCATTTTCAAATTTAGAATGGAATGTAGTAGGTGTTGTGGGCATTAAATCTGACATTCCTGTACCCTAAAATTATATTATCAAAGTTAGTTTCTTTTCAGATTAATGAATGCTGTTTGCTCAACATTTTCTTTTACATCTAAACGATTTTCTTAGATTTATCTTGTAGGAACAAGTTGTTAAATATGCTGCTATATTTAACTAACTATGAGATAATACTTGCTGTAAGTAGGCTGTGTTATTTCTGTCTGTGATGATGGCATAAAGTTCTTGATAAGGCTACATACTGAAATATAGAATTTGAATTTAAAATAGTAAAGGTAAAGTTATCCTTGCGGGTTTTACTCCACTAGTTGTAGCCAACTATAGGGGGCAGTGCTCATCTCCATTTCCGTAAGCCCTTCAGCCAGCACTGTCCAAAGACTATTCCATAGTCATGAGGCCAGCATGATATCACGCCACAGCATAGAACACTGTTACTTACCCACCAAAGTAATAACTATTTATCTGCTTGCATTTGTCCAACTGCCAGGTTGGCAGGAGCTGAGGCAAGTGACGGGAGCTCACTCCATCATGCAATGGTAGGACTCAAACTGCCAGAGCTTAGACCTTTTCCCGTGTCTATTAAGCCACTGAGCCACCATGCCTCTCAAAGATAGTAATTAAATTTAAAAAAAAATAGTAAGAAGCACTAACATCAGTAAAAAATAATTTTATTCCCGAGTATATATTAGTCTGACCTGTACTAATATTCAGAGGAAAGACATATTCTAGATCTGTCAATATTGGTGATGTCTGTGCATAAACTTTGGGCAAAATTAGGCTCAATTTCTAATTTGAATAATCGAACTGGTTTACTAAATCTGTGCAGGGTCCATGATTGAACATGAGAAAGAAGCCCCACTGGTCTTATACCAGCTCAGGCTATAGTATTAGAGCTTTACTTGGTAACTCAAAAGCTCCAGTCTTCTCTACCTAGCAAGGCGTGCTAAATAAATGTATGTAATTGTAATGCTTACTTCAGGTAGCCTAAAAATGGAAGCAGGCTTCATTAAGTTGAAGTCAGGGCTGGTTATTTTTCATCAACCACTAATTTAAATTAAATTTCTTTCTAATGGGCTTAGTATCTCTTATTCTGATTCATATTTTTCAGTCCAATTGGCACAGCTATATAGAACTCAAAGTGGCCCCATTTGGATGCTTATGCATTGACTTTAGGGTGCAAAAAACTGTAACAGATTATTAGGAAAAGAATTTTAAATTGAAAGTATCAAGAGAATTTATGCAGGAGAATATCTGGTTTTTTTTCAACCATTCAGATAATTTTATTAAGTATTTGTTCATCTAACCATTTTGAAGTAGTACAGGGCCTTTATGTAGATTGCATTTTCAATGGTCTTCGACTTGAAACTGTGGTATTGTTACAGGAAATTGGATTTGTCCTTGGGGTAGAGGAAAGGTCAAGATCCTAGTTCATGTATTATTATATTATTAATTTTACTGAGATGTTTGTGTCACTTGCACTATTCTGTTTTTCATAAAAAGACAGGGAAGATTTGACCTATTTATTTTATCTTGGCAGCTACAAATTCAGCTGTTACACTTGAAGTAGCCAAATTTTGTGCTGCAGCTTGTAGAGTCAACCAAATGATTCTTCAGGAATCAATTGAGTGGTGAACTAATTAGTCCCAGAGCTCTATTCAGTCTGTTTCTCTATATTATTTTGGACTGGTCAGTGTCTGCATTAAAAATTATCATTAATCATTGGGTTGGCTTTTATTAGAATGTGATAGTATAGTAATTTATTATTACAGGTAAACGTCAATTTACGATCACAATTGAGCCCAAAATTTCCATTGTTAAGTGAGACATTTGTTAAGTGAGTTTTGCCCAATTTTACGATCTTTCTTCCCTCAGTTGTAAAGTGGATCAAGTTAGTAATCTGGTTGTTAAATGAATCTGGCTTCCCCTTTGACTTTGCTTGTCAAAAGATTGCACAATGTGACAAATGACCTTGGGACACAGCAATGGTCATAAGTATGAACCAGTTGCCAAGTGTCTGAATTTTTATCACATGATCATGGGGATGTTACAAATGTTGTAACTGTGAAAAATGGTCATAAGTCACTTTTTTCAGCGCCATTGTAACTTTGAACGGTCACTAAATAAACTGTTGTAAATTGAGGACTACCTGCATTAAATTTATTAAAGTAAAACATTATGTGGAGGAAACATCATTAAAAAAGAAAGGATGCATGAATTTTTAAGCTGTTTTTAAGTGCCCATTTTTCTTTTTAATTGAGTAGAATTAAATTTACAGAAAAGTTAGGCTGTTCTTAAAGAATGAAGGATGCCTAATGTCCTAGAAGTTGGATACATTTGAAACTAAATCCCTTCAATTCTGATGTTAAAGTTTTAAAGTGCACATAAGTGCTGAATTTATTAAAAATGTTTAAAAGGAATATGAAAAAGCACGTAATGAAGTCTGCAGTGATACTGAAGACCATCTTGAGTAATATCAGTAATAAATTGTAGCTAGATACTTGATGGCTATAAAAAGGGAAGAAATGGCTAGGAATATTGGTCCCCATTGTGAATAAATCGGAGCTGATTTTGGAAATAAAATGTGGAGATATATATAATAGATTGATTCATTTGATCTTTAAAAATAAACATTATCATTAAGACATTCAAATAACTTGGATACAAATGCTACTACAGGTAGTCCTTGACTTACAACAGTTCAGTTAGTGACCAAAGTTACAACAGCACTGAAAAAAAGTGACTAATGACTGTTTTTCATAGTTAGAACCATTGCAGCATCCCCAGAGTCATGTGATCAAAATTTGGATGCTTGCAACTGACTCATATTTATGCAGTGTCCTAGGATTATGTGATCACCTTTTGTGACTTTCTTCCAAGCAAAGTCAAGGGGAAAGCCAGATTCACTTTAAAACCATATTATTGTCTTAAGAACTACGATGATTCACTTAACAACTGTGACAATGGCACAAAATTAACTTAACAAATGTTTCACCTAGCAATAGAAATTTTAGACTCAATTGTGGTCATAGGTCGAGAACTACCAGTATTTCTTAGGACAGGTGATAAGACTTTGAGCCAATGGTGGTGCATGTGGAAGTCTAATTGCAGGATTCACTGATTTGAAAGCAGAATTGTTATTCTTTGAAACAAATATTTGTCATCACCATAAGGCATTTTAGTTCATTTGATAATACCAAAAAGTTATGTTAATAAAAAAATTATTTCTTTTTTATGCATTGGTTCCTTTTCCATCTACTGTGCTTAGCTCCCAAACTGTGTATTGCTGTCTTACATAACTTGAGGCAAATGATGCAGCATTTCAATTAAATATTTCAATTATGTAGTTTAGTTTTAAAGTGAAGCTAAGTCTAATTCTTCAGAATTTTATTATAGAAGGAATATGTGGAACCTGGAAAAGAAATATTAATGGAATAAGAAAATTTTACTTTGGAAATTTATTTTTCCTACAAAACATTGAGAATTCCAACTTTTATGGATCTCAAATTGGCTGTTTGATTTTTAAACCCTTAAGTAGTTGATTAAGGGTTTAATTGGATCCATAGCATTTGTGCATTTATTAGCTCTGCAAATTAACTCTATTTTCTGGATAGGATTGCTAATATCTAAATTTGAAAGAACAGAGTAGAAAGAATTTAAAAGATTTTTTGGCAACGTGCCAAGCAGAACTTGCCAAAACATAATAATCACTCTAAATTTTGCTGTTCTAAACAGAATTTCAGCCCTGCCTTCTTGCTGCTTAACATGTTTGCTTAGATTCAGCTTCAAAATATGATTCTGTTATCTGATAAAATCATACTTGTGTCATTCTAAAGAGAGGTCTGCATTTAGGGCAGTCCGTGTTCTCTTATTTTCTGATGGAGACAATGGTTTGGAATATAGTCATGGTTCATTATCCAACTGGGGTATGCAGTGCCTCTGACTTAATTTCCCAAAGATCTTGAAAACATCTTTGGAGTGTGCAAGAGCACAAATTTAGCACCTGTATGCAATAACTTAAATTACTTAAAGCATTTGGAGGGGGGCATTTCCTGGAAGTTGTTTTAAAATGCTGCAGACAGATAAAAGGTTCATGTTGCCATGTGTTTCCAAAGTATCTCTGGGGAGACCAATCTTTCTGTTCAAAGGACCATTGCCAGCAGTAAGGTGTTATGAATTTGGGAACCTAAAAAGAAAATCAAATGATTGACAACCAGTAGGAAAATATCCAAAGTGCTATAGAAGACAGGAACAGAAGGTAACCGAAGAGGGAGAATCTGTTTTCTGTTAAGGGAAACAATGTTGAAAAAGAACATCAAGCTTGAAAC
Source organism: Ahaetulla prasina (assembly GCF_028640845.1). NCBI lineage: Eukaryota > Metazoa > Chordata > Lepidosauria > Squamata > Colubridae > Ahaetulla > Ahaetulla prasina. The sequence continues at coordinate 230,500,818 of NC_080540.1, read as the reverse complement.
ATATTGAATAATTTTCTAAAAATAAGATCAGTCTTTTGCCGCAACTTTGGGAATTTTCCATTTTGCTTTGAAGTGAAAATAACTAGATATCTTGAAAAAAACGAAAGAGTCAACTCCGAACTCCTCTCTTATTTTAAATAGCTTGTCAAACAAGACTCCTTTTTTTTTTTGCAGAGTGCTACCCACTTGCAAAGTTAATGTTTTATTTGTGAAGTGATCATTTTTGAAAAACAGGCTACCATAATTAGCATAAAATGAAGCAAATAGGCTATTTCTGCAGCTTCTTATTAAGCATTAATCTATATCAAAATAATTTTTAACATATTATATCATATACCTACAATGTGATATTATGAATTGTGTTTGTATTTTGTTTAATATTCATTTTATTTAAAATTAGCAAACTGATTTAAATCTTACCTTCAATAATTGTGAAAGTTTTGGATACTAAGGCATATGTATCTGAACACAGTAAACAAAAACAATTTCTAATAAGCTTGTCACATTCATTCTGACGAAAATAATACATTAAGTTGCTGATATCAGTAAATTAATAATGTGTACCTCATGTGTCTTCAATGCAAATGTATCCATTAGGACTCATGTGTGCAGTTTCCATTTCACTGAATAAATTGTGACAGTATAGCTAAAAAAATTAAGAAACACAGAATTGTTATCATGCCATATTTCTTTCCTTTTTGTCCTCAATGCATTATTTCACTTAACAGTTGCTGATTGAGGGTTTGCTATACTACGCAAATTGCAGACATCTCATAGAAAACATTATGATATGAAGGCATTAAGTAGCAGAAAGGTCAGGGAATAGCACTTTTATGTCTTTCTAATATCTGCTTCAGTGAAAACTCCCAACGTATTGAAGTGAAAAAAAAATTGTGCTTAATACATACTATAGTTGTTTTTCTTTTAGTCCTCCAAGTACTTTTCTCAAACCACACTGGATGTTTGAGGCATAAGAATCTCGTTTTGTTGATTTTCACAAAGTGGAAAAGAGACAGAAACTAATATAATATCTTGTTACAAAATAGCCTTGAAGTTTCTTAACAGCTTCATTTGCTCCTCAAGACAGTTGTTAAACTTAATCATTTGGGGGTTTTTTTGGTTATTTATTTTTATCACACTTTTTCCTCTTTACATATCTCTGTTATTTATTTAACAGATCTGTGACATTATTCATATGACTAGAATCAATATTCAATACATTGTATACATTCTATTTCTAAACATTCTATTCCTTTATATACATTTCCATTCCTTATTTCTATTATGTATCCATTCATACCATTTCTCCCATACCACATAATATTCCGAATCATCCTTTCCCTTTAACTCTAATGTGAGTTTGTCCATTTCCATGCAATCAAATATTTTTTGAATTACTAATCCCTCTGGTGGTATCTGGTGGCATCAAAGAATGTTCTTTCTACGCCAACTCAGAAAGCTCAAACTGCCCAAGGAGCTGCTGATACAATTCTACAGGGGAATTATTGAGTCTGTCATCTGCACCTCTATAACTGTCTGGTTCAGTTCTGCAACGCAACAAGACACACACAGACTTCAGAGGATAATTAGAACTGCAGAAAAAACAATTGCTACCAACCTGCCTTCCATTGAGGACCTGTATACTGCACGAGTCAAAAAGAGGGCTGTGGAAATATTTACAGACCCCTCACATCCTGGACATAAACTGTTTCAACTCCTACCCTCAAAACGACATTACAGAGCACTCCACACCAGAACAACTAGACACAAGAACAGTTTCTTCCCGAATGCCATCACTCTGCTAAACAACTAATTCCCAAAACACTGTCAAACTATTTACTAAGTCTGCATTACTATTGATCTTCTCATCGTTCCCATCACCCATCTCCTTCCACTTATGATTGTATGACTGTAATTTTATTGCTTACGATTTATATTGATATTGTTTCCTGATTGCTTATTTGTACCCTATGACTATCATTAAGTGTTTTGTATCTTAGAATTCTTGATGAATGTATCTTTTCTTTTATGTACACTGAGAGCATATGCACTAAGACAAATTCCTTGTGTATCGAATCAAACTTGGCCAATAAAAAATTCTATTCTATTCTATTCTATTCATTTCATTTCATTTCCATTTCTTGTTTCTATTATCTATTAATTCATACCATTTTCCCAAACTGCATAATATTCCAAATCATCCTTTCCCTTTAACTCTGAGTTTGTCCATTTCCGTGCAATCAAATATTTTTTGAATTACTAACCCCTCTAGTGGTATCTTTCTTCCAGTACTGCGCAAAGTCAATCCTTGCCGCCGTTAATATATGCATTGGGTTTTGTTTTATTCATCCGTTCTTTAGACAGATTTACTTAATTTTATTTCCTAGCCCCCTCTTAGGTTCAGAGAAGGAAGAAATTACTCTTTCCCAAGCCCTTTTGGAAAGCCAGAACCTGGGACAAACTTACTGTGTGTTATAGTCCTTGTAGTTCCTTATTTCATAGCCATCCAATTCTTTAATGAATTAGTCCAATCAAAATTCCTTTCTTCCTTATTCTACCTGCTTCTGCTGTGCGTTGTCCACAAACCTCTCCTTAGTCTTGTGCTTTTCTCTCTTGCCTTCTATTCTTCTTGTTATCAGCATCTTCTGTTGATTGACTCGTAGTTCAGGAAAAGCACATTCAACCACATAGAAATATCAAGGAAAATAAAATAAAATAAGGCTGACAAATATTATATTAGAAGGGAGATCTGTTCAATCAACTAGCTCTAGTTAAATCAAATATCTTGTAGTCATTTCCATGACATTTCTTTTGTATCTGACAAGATTTTGAGATGAACTAAAATACCAATCTGAAGATTTTAAGACAAAATGTAACACAATCTTAATCATGACCTGCCATACAGATAAAGAACTGTAATTGGCTGATGGGCCTTTGGAGACCATTATAGGAGCTGTAACCCTGGAAATTCTGCTAAATCTAGTAAACGTCTTAATTCAAAAAGACTGGGATTCTAGAGATTGCTCTCTCTATCAGTGATCTGATATATTGTCTCAGGTACTTTCCCCAGGAGAGTCCACTTGACTGTTGTCTCATTGACTATCAAGCTGTCAGAACCAGATTTAGTAACAGAGGACAGGCTTGCAAGTTAACAAACATATTTTCTAAAAGTATTTTTCAATTTTTAAAGATCATTTTTGCCCTAAAGCTGTAAAGATCATTAGTGAAGAAAGAGGGGGAAAATACTTTACATATAATGGCAGATGGTTGGTTGTTCTGCTGATAGGAAAAAAAGATGCCAAAAGGATAATATCACTTCTACCACTAATCCTTGCTGGAGACAAACCGTGATTTATATTAACTTTTGAATGAAATATTATTGCAATTGACAGTTCCATTTCCTAGTTGATACAAGAATTATAATTATCAGAAAGAACCTGCAATGGAGAATGGAAAGAGTTTATATTTCAATAACAATTATAGCTAATACTCTCCAGGGAAGTCTATTTTATATTTTTAGAAATTTGTCAGTTGGGAATATATAAGGTGTCCTCTATACTAAAATAATTAAAAAACGGTACTGATATACAAAAATAGACATATTTTGAAGACCAAAGTCAACATGAAACAAAACAATCTGGTTTGGCTGTCCTAAATAGTGATAAAAATAAAATGTGTCAATTCTTCATAAAATATTTATCTTTCAGCTAAAGTAAAGCTATATATCAGTTTACAATAAATGAAAGACTTCTATTGTTTTCAAGAGACAGATTTTAATTCAAAGTGCTATACATCTAATTTGTATTTAACAGTGTTTTATGATGATGTTAAAAACCTTTACCTCTTCTACCCAGTAGTAAATTTTAAATGCAGTACACATTTACAAAACTATTTGAGCATTCATTAAACAGCTTACATAGTAGACAAAAACACTTAGCTTAACAACTTGTGCAGGATCTAAATATATTGTAATGGTAATTTTTCTAAGTTGGAGAAATTTCCTTCCGAAGCAGCAGCAGCCACATATATCTACAATTCATCTAATCAAGCAAAATGAAATATCTTAATTTACAGTCAGCATTAATGTTTGTCAATTAATGAAATGCCAAGCTACATTTTTGCCTTAATTTAAGAAAGTGCTTGCAAAGGGTTTCTTGTTATAACATGTAGCTCTATGAACTCTTCTTCTAAATTCACTTTCTTGAGTAAATCTTTTAAAATCACTTTCTTGAGACTCTTGATGGCTACATTGGGATATACAGGTAGTACGAAGTGGTTTTGTTGTTTTGGACAACAAAACCACTTTGTTTTGTGGTTTTGGAATATTAACTTAGCTTTTTAGTCAATAGAATTTTCTGGTCATCTATCTACTAACTAAATTTGTTCCCTTAGCTAATGTTCTTGAGTTTTCTGAATTTTTGCAGACCCATGTAACTTTCCAGAAGCTATTAATGCTTTTGAATTGTTAGATTTTACTAAGACTGATTATTTATTATTTGTGCCTTCATTTAATTGGGCAGGGTAGGGAGAGGGGACGGTTTCACGCATGTGTCTGCTGTTTGCACAAATGGAGCTTTATGTGCTCACGCACGCACCCACTACTTGCACAGCCCAGTTCCCAATGGGCTGCAGCGCAGTACTGAGATGCAGCCCTGGGATTGGGGATCCCTGTGATAAACCATATGCAAGGTATATCGTACAGATCAATTAAAACGGATGAACTTTACATTTTAATTTCAATTCTGAGTAGATATATTTATATAAATATACATATGCACACACACACACACACACACACACACACACACACACACATATACACATATACACAGTATATATATATATGTATATTTGTTTTCTGAGGTTTTCACGGGTGTTTGTATGTAGGTTTTTGGTTGTTCGGGTTTTCTCCCGTGTAAAATTGGAAATGTCTTGGCAATGTTTCGACGAAGTCTCATTCGTCATCTTCAGGCTTCAGCTTCGTGCTTCGTGCTTCTCCCAGAAGCACGAAGCTGAAGCCTGAAGATGACAAATGAGACTTCGTCGAAACGTTGCCAAGACATTTCCAACTTTACACGGGAGAAAACCCGAACAACCAAAGACCTACGTATATGTATATACATATACATACACACACACACACACACATATGTATATGTATGTATATGTATACATGTAAGGTTAAGAACCTTACACCCAAAAATGCCAAGACCTACATACCTATACCCATGAAAACCTACGAAAACAAACAAATAAACATATATATATATATATATATATACCCTCATATAATTCATTTATATTTTAATACAATCCAGTTATTTAGTTTCAGATAATGTTTTTTATGTGTGTCTTTATTTATCTTACTTGTGTTACAATAAGTATACTGTGGGATATGAATATGTTGAGCCTGAGGGTGGGATCAAACACTTCATACGTTTGAAGTCGCTAAGCTCCCACAAGAGACCAAATCCAGGATGCTTCAGGTCTTGTCTATAAGGAAGTGTTGTCCACCCTTTTAAATGTATAGAATGGTGTTGTTCCCTTACAGCATGAGGCTGCTTTCCTTGTATCAGCAAAAGATTTTGATCCTGGGAATGTCTCTGCCTTTAGCTGCTTCTGTGGCTATGTACAGCAGAATAGATCTAAAGCTAATATCTTCAAGACCAGCTTGAAGATATTCATGTGTAGGTTCAGTAAGCAACCCCCCTCTGAAGAGAGAGAATTCTGGTATACCTTTTTGCAATAGAAATGATTGGCCAATCCAGTCACATATCATGCAGAGAATAAACATAGTTATTGATTCCTAACAGCTATGGGCTAAAGCAGTAAATCCCAATGAATACTTGCAGAAGAAGGGTTGTGTCTGTGACCATTGTATTTATCCTGTTAATAGGGTCTGGAAACTACCATTCATATTTGCTGTAGTGCCCAGATATGATACTGTATTGGCATCTATTCTAGGACATAATGGCAAATTGCCAATAAAATGTCACTGGAGAAAAAGTTGTCCATTCAGGACTAATACATATGAAAAAGCCTACTTGAGTGTTATTGTCCTGACTAGGGTCTGAGAATGTTGAAAATGTCACAATTCCCTTTAATATTTTTTTTCATTTATTTTCCTGTGAAATGGGCCAAAAAAACAAAATGCACAGGTACCGTATATATGATACCTTGCTCAATAGTAGTAACTGTGAGAGGGATCTTGGAGTCCTAGTGGACAACCATTTAGATATGAGCCAGCAGTGTGCAGCAGCTGCCAAAAAAGCCAACACAGTTCTGGGCTGCATAAACAGAGGGATAGAATCAAGATCACGTGAAGTGTTAATACCACTTTATAATGCCTTGGTAAGGCCACACTTGGAATATTGCATTCAGTTTTGGTCGCCATGTTGTAAAAAGGTTGTTGAGACTCTAGAAAGAGTGCAGAGAAGAGCAACAAAGGGGACAAAGATTAGGGGACTGGAGGCTAAAACATATGAAGAACGGTTGCAGGAACTCGGTATGTCTAGTTTAATGAAAAGAAGGACTAGGGGAGACATGATAGCAGTGTTCCAATATCTCAGGGGTTGCCACAAAGAAGAGGGAGTCAAACTATTCTCCAAAGCACCTGAGGGTAGAACAAGAAGCAATGGGTGGAAACTAATCAAGGAGAGAAGCAACCTAGAACTAAGGAGAAATTTCCTGACAGTTAGAACAATTAATCAGTGGAACGACTTGCCTGCAGAAGTTGTAAATGCTCCAACACTGGAAATTTTTAAGAAAATGTTGGATAGCCATTTGTCTGAAATGGTGTAGGGTTTCCTACCTGAGCAGGGGGTTGGACTAGAAGACCTCCAAGGTCCCTTCCAACTCTGATATTATTATTATTATTATTATTATTATTATTATTATTATTATTATTATTATTATTATTATTATTCTCAATGGAATTATAAATAAATAAAAGAACCAAAATAACTTTTGGTTCTTTTACACTGTCTGAATTTGCCTTGGACCAAACATTGGTAATTGTAACGTTGAACATTAATATCTGCTATTTGTATTTAAATTCCTGGCCTGCTAACTATTTGAGCTAAGATTTACATTTCCAGTAAATGTACACAATTAAGTAAAATAAAAACAACAACATTTACAACAGATCAGCCACTCATTGGGATTATTTTCATTCAGAAAGTTCACACTTACCGAAGTGTAACTATATCAAATATGCAATTAAACTCCTTAGCATTATATATTCTAAAAGAGAAGATAAACTTTTTGCTTCCACAACTGAATCAATAAAGTTAAAAAATAAAAGAACTAATCAGTTTTGATATCAGAATTACAGAACCTTTAATATTTTGTTTGTCAAACTTATATATTTAGGCTTTCTTCCTGTACATCAAGGTTATATATATAAAACACTTCCTCACCTAGCTTTTTCCCAAAGCAATAATGTGAAGTAGATGAAGCCAAGTTATACATTGGTCCCAAATACAGTGAATAAGATTGACATACTACTTTATACTATCTTTGTAATCAATTCATTAAAGGTGGATCTGTAAGTTGAAAACCTGTTCTTGTCCTTTTTCTTTAAAAACAGCTGGTTACCTTTTATTTTTGTTGTGTTTTTTTAATCTTATACACAATCTGTTTGTTTTAAAAGTTATGCTCCCTCAAAATATTGCATAAATATTTTCCAAATTAAGAGAAAGGGGCTTTCAGGACTGTCATTGTGCCACTGTATTTGTAGCATATACTTGGACTGTAAATAGAAATGATTAATCACACATGACCTCTCAAACTCCTAAATTTCTTGCAATTATGCTAATATAGAGTATAACCTTAGACCACATTCTAAATACAACCTGAACTGCATTCATTAGTGCATGACTGTGGAAGATTTAGCTGTTTGACTATTGCTTTAATTTTTGCTCTGCATAATCTGAATAAACGTTCAGAAAACTTAATTGCTTACACATATTTTTCTGAAATTTTAGAAATAGATTTTTAAAAGTCATGTATTAATACTAAGAATTATTTGAAGGTTTTGAAGACAGAAAAAATTGTCAACTGTCTTTACTTAAGAGGATCTGATAAAAACATTTGCCAAATAATGATTATTAAGAAAAATGTCAGGTTATACAAGTATTAAAGTTACGTTACATTTTTCAATTTCATCATTATAATTCAGTTTTTAGAAAACATTAAACCATGCAGAATCATATTTTCTAGTCTCAGGTGCACCTCAGTACAAAGAGAATTCTAATGCTAGGCTTGACAAATTTCATTAAGTGAAAGTTGGAAGTTGGAAACAAGTATCCCTCCAGGAATGCATGATTATCTTTTTTGCAGCATGTTTAATCTGACGTTCTTAATAAATTAAGAAATTCTAGACTTTGGGGATGTAATATAAGAAAAAAGAGTACATTTTTCAGCCACAATCACTTTCCAATATTTGGTTCATCATAATATTAATCTCTGACCAGTCAGGAATTGTAAGTAGAAATTCCATAACATGTGGACTGAAAATATTTTCAATTTATTACATTTTTTTCTTATTTTTTCTTATTTGTTTTATATTAAAAGTTATAGGCTGAGTGCTTAACTGTTATCTCTTTTTAATATTTTCTGATAGTTTTTTTAAAAAGGTATAAAATTATTGTTTCAATATATGAGATATTGATATTTTCTTGTAAATATCTAATAATTACATGGTTATATAACTACATGATCTGATGAATTGATTCTCTGTAATCAATTTCAATTCTTAATGACTACATAGATTGATTTTTCTCTATGATGATCCGTCCCCAACCTAGACCTTCAGGTCTTCCAATGATGTACCCATTCCCATTGTAACTGAGTCTATCCACCTTTCTACCAACCATCCTCTTCTTTTTTCCTCAGCCTTTCCTAGTACTAGAGGTTTCTCCAGAGGATTAAGTCTTTGCATAATGTGGGATAATTTTTAGAAATTATCATTTGTGACTTGTCATATGTGCCTTGAGTGAAATCAACACTCAACTGTCTTTTTGGATGATCAATTGGCTTCTTTTTCTTGGTTGTCCACATTATTAACAGGAGTCTTCTCCAATACCAAAGTTCAAAAGTGTCGATATTCTTCCTATTCTGCTTCTCCAAAGTCCAACTTTTGTTTCCATAGAATGTCAATAGTTACATAATTCACATATAATATTACATATAATAATACTTTTACAGAAATATTTATAATATTTTTTTAAAGATGAGTTACATTTAAATAAAAAATGGATACAGATAAAATGAGAAAAGCAAAAAGAGACCACACCCTTAGTAAGTTAATTAGTTAGTTAGTAAATTTGTTTGCTGCCCATCTCGTATCTAATGACTCTGGGTGGTTTACTTATGCAGAAAATATCTAGGGCCAAGAGATTCAGTACTTTAATTTATTTAGCAATAAATATTATACCATATTGTTAGTTAATAGTACATAAAACTATTTAAATAATACATTAAAGCTATGGAAATTATCTGTTAAAAGACATCAGGCTATATCATCATGCTTTGAATTCTGTTTTCTAAACTGAATCTAAGAATTGAATTATGTCTATGAGGACAACATCAATGTTACTAAGGTTCTCATAAGTTTGGTTGCTAAACTTTTTGGTTGAAAAATTAGGTAGAAGAATTTTCCATAAAGTTCTACACTGTTTTTAAAGCCTTTACTCTAGGTCAGAAAAATCCAAACATCTCCTGTTAAGGGACACGTGGCTTGGTTTGTACATAAATATTTATTTCATTTCATTTCCAATATCTTTATACTAGCTCAGTTGTGAGACTCTGGATAAAATATATATCAAAGCAAAGAAATAGAAATAGTAAAAATTAGAAGAGTAAAATGCACATGTTCCAATTACCGATAATTAATTGGTAGCGATAATTAATTGGCATCAAAGTCATGGTTGGGTACAAATATTTTAATAATTTTAGACTGCAAGGAGGAGTGGCCTGAGAGCCATCTCAGAGAAATTCTGCCATCAAGCTGTTTACTATTTACTTCCTGAGAGAAAGGACTCTGAGCAGGAAATCTGTTCATAACCAGATAGGCAGAATTAGCTTCAGCAAGGTAATGGCTAGACATAACCATAGGCTGTACTGTAAAGGATGTTATAGGTGATAAGCAGCATTCTGAATTGGATTTAGAGGCCTATAGGTAACCATGCAGTGACTTCAAGATTGGTGCAATCCTGAAGTGGTGGGGTTAATTTAACACTAGTCTGATCAGTGCATTCTGAACTGGGTTCATCTTCCATGCCATCTCCAAAGGCTCTTGAAATAGAATGACTTCCTATACTTGAAGGAAGGAAGGAAGGAAGGAAGGAAGGAGAGGGAGAGAAAGAAAAAGGAAGGAAGGAAGAGAGAGAGAGAGAGAGAGAGAGAAAGAGCGAGAGAGAGAGAGAGAGAGAGAGAGAGAAAGAAAGAAAGAAAGAAAGAAAGAAAGAAAGAAAGAAAGAAAGAAAGAAAGAAAGAAAGAAAGAAAGAAAGAAAGACCATTGTGAGGACATCATGTTCCACGTAGGATTATTATTGGTGCAACAGACAAAGTCTTCCCTACCTCCTACCATCTGTTGTACCATAAAAAAATGTTCTCTTTTTAGGGAGAACTGTGTCCCTGTCTAAAGGGTCTGTCAGGATTGATGTTACTACTGTATATCGCCCCAATGTTTATTGACAAGGCAACTTGGTCTGGGTAAAATTGAATCAAAACTTGTTCTGTCCCACTCAGAACCTGACAACCTCCAGTGTCGCGGGCTCAATACCAATAGTCACATGATTGTTTGCAGGCGATCGCGCGCCCCGATCCCTCGTCCTTTTCCCGTTCCCCGGATGGTCAAGACCCCCAGAGCCTGGGCCTTCGGCTGATGTTATGCAACGCACGGTCCGTAGTTAATAAGGCCCCCCTAATATACGATCTCATTCAGGGGGGCGCTGCGGACCTTATAGGCGTTACGGAAACCTGGCTGGGCACGGAAGGGGGTGTGCCCCTTGTTGAGATGTGCCCGCCGGGTTTCCGTGCATTCCATCAGCCGAGGGCTCAGGGTAGGGGTGGGGGGGTGGCGGTTGTGATTAGAGAGAGTCTAGAGCCGAGGGAGACCACTGTACCTCAGATTGCCGGGTGCGAATCCCTCTTTGTGAGATGGGGTCATAGGTGTCAGATGGGTTTGCTGATCACGTACCTGGCTCCTTGCTGCGTGACAGCTGCCCTGCCCGAGCTCCTGGAGGTGCTGGCCGGGGTGGCAGTTGAGACCCCCAGTCTTTTAGTCATGGGGGACTTTAACTTGCCATCGTCCGGCTCGTCATCAACGGCAGCTCGGGAGTTCCTGGCTTCCATGACGGCCTTGGACCTGACCCAAGTAGTTGATGGCCCTACTCACATTGGGGGTGGCACTCTGGACCTGATTTTTATCTCTGGTCAGTGGTCGAGAGATCTGGACTTAAAGGAAATAGTCACTGAACCTTTGTCATGGTCAGATCACTCTCTTCTTCGTCTGGACTTTCTGACCGCCATTCACCACCGCAGGGAGACGGAGCCGATTCGTTGGTTCCCTCCCAGGCGCCTGATGGACCCGGAGGGGTTCCGGATGGAGCTTGGGCCATTTCCTGAGGGTCTGGCTCATGGTTCGGCTGAGGAACTTGCTGCGGCCTGGGAACGGGCCGCGGCGGGGGCCTTAGACCGTGTCGTGCCTTTGCGGCCTCTAACCCGGCACAGGTCCCAACCGGCTCCTTGGTTCTCCGAGGAGCTGAGAGGGATGAAGCGCCGGAGAAGACGCCTAGAGAGTTCCTGGAGGTCTAGCCGTTCAGAAGCTGATCGGACACTAGTGAAGTCCTATACTAGGGCTTACCTAGTGGCATTGAGGGAAGCGAGGCATAGCTACGCCTCCTCCCTCATTGCATCGGCAGATAACCGCCCAGCCGCCCTGTTTCGGGTGACCCGCTCCCTCCTACACCAGGGGGAGCGGGATGACCCGTTTCAGGGACGTGCTGAGGAGTTTAACGGTTATCTATACGATAAAATCGTTCAGCTTCGGGATGGTCTGGACCAAGATTGCAGTGATACGGATGAGACGGCTGAGGGTGGTCTTGGTGACATTTTATGGGATGAGTTTGACCCTGTCGCTCCCGAGGACATGGACAGGTTGTTGGGGAGGCTGAATGCCACCACGTGTTTACTGGATCCGTGCCCCTCCTGGTTGGTGCTGGCCACTCAGGAGGTGACACGAGGCTGGCTCCAGACGATTCTGGCGCTTCTTTGGTGGAGGTGTCTTTCCGGCCGCCTTGAAAGAGGCGGTGGTGAGGCCCTCCTCAAAAGCCTTCCCAGGACCGGGCTGTTTTAGGTAATTATCGTCCGGTCCCCAACCTTCGCTTTGGGGCGAAGGTTGTAGAGAGTATGGTGGCATATCAGTTTCCCTTACACCTGGATGAAACTGTCTATCTAGACCCGTTCCAGTCCGGTTTCCGGCCCGGTTACAGCACGGAGATGGCTTTGGTCGCGTTGGTGGATGATCTCTGGAGGGCCAGGGATAGGGGTTGTTCCTCTGCCCTGGTCCTATTAGACCTCTCAGCGGCTTTCGATACCATCGACCATGGTATCCTGCTGCGCCGGTTGGAGGGATTGGGAGTGGGAGGCACCGTTTATCGGTGGTTCTCCTCCTATCTCTCCGACCGGTCGCAGTCGGTGTTGACAGGGGGGCAGAGGTCGGCCCCGGGGCGCCTCACTTGTGGGGTGCCGCAGGGATCGATCCTCTCGCCCCTTCTGTTCAACATCTACATGAAGCCGCTGGGTGAGATCATCAGTGGTTTCGGTGTGAGGTACCAGCTGTATGCGGATGACACCCAGCTGTACTTTTCCACACCGGACCACCCCAACGAAGCTATCGAAGTGCTGTCCCGGTGTCTGGAGGCCGTACGGGTCTGGATGGGGAGAAACAGGCTCAAGCTCAATCCCTCCAAGACAGAGTGGCTGTGGATGCCGGCATCCCGGTACAGTCAGCTAAATCCGCGGCTGACCATCGGTGGCGAGTCATTGGCCCCGATGGAGAGGGTGCGCAACAGCGTCCTCCTGGATGAACGGCTGTCTCTAGAAGATCATTTGACGGCCGTCTCCAGGAGAGCGTTCTACCAGGTTCGCCTGGTGCGCCAGTTGCGCCCCTTTCTGGACCGGGATGCCCTATGCACGGTCACTCACGCACTCGTGACGTCTCGCCTGGATTACTGCAACGCTCTCTACATGGGGCTTCCCTTGAGGGGCATCCGGAGGCTACAGTTAGTCCAGAATGCGGCTGCGCGGGTGATAGATGGAGCCCCTCGGAGCTCCCGCATAACACCCATCCTGCGCAGACTGCACTGGCTACCTGTGGCCTTCCGGGTGCGCTTCAAGGTTTTGGTGACCACCTTCAAAGCGCTCCATGGCATAGGGCCGGGTTATTTACGGGACCGCCTACTGCTACCAGATACCTCTCACCGACCCGTGCGCTCTCACAGAGAGGGACTCCTCAGGGTGCCGTCAGCTAGGCAATGTCGTCTGGCGACGCCCAGGGGAAGGGCCTTCTCTGTGGGGGCTCCCACCCTCTGGAACGAACTCCCCCCAGGACTCCGTCAACTTCCGGACCTCCGAACCTTCCGTCGCGAGCTCAAGACACATCTATTTACCTGTGCAGGACTGGCCTAGATTTTAAATTTATAGGGGTTTTAAATTGGTTTTAATCTTTATATTTCTATTTTTAATAATTGGGCATTAGAATAAGTTTTTTAATGATTATTTTAATTTGTATATAGATGTTTTTATATGCCTTTGAACCGCCCTGAGTCCTTTGGGAGATAGGGCGGTATACAAATTCGAATAATAAATAAAATAAATAAAATAATTTCAACTTTTTGTATTGTATGAACCTTTATGATCTATAAATCACTATTTATACTTTAGAATCACACATGAGCCAGATTCCTGAGGTGTGTTAAACATCATTAAAATAAACCATTGTTTGGCATAATATATGAACTTAGCCTTAACTTAATGAGAGAGAGAGAGAGATTGCATTTTATTAACAGTATCCGCCCACTATCTAAAATACAATGTAATTTTATGCTGTTGGTAGCTTTTGTTAATTGTATACAAATTTGTAAAGCATACATAAAATAAGAAAAAGCTCCAGCAAGCTCTGAAGAGCAATGTCAATGGAAATGTCTAGGCTATTCATGCATATTTCAAAACTACTGAAAATTAATGTAGCAACAAAATGGAAGAAATTTAAATGCTCTCCGCTGACTCCCTATTTAAGCCAAATATCACGTTAAACTGTCTAGAGCTATTTGCTCACAAACCTTTCCAATCTGCCTAGCCCTATTTCTCCACATAATCTAAATTTCTGTTTCCTTCTGAAATCCAATTATGTTTGTTTGTTTGTTCATCCATTCAGTGTGTGTGGCTTCCCCACTCAAACATATGATTCTGGGCAGCCACCAAGGATTTATTAGATTTCTGATTATCTGTTTCGTATTTACAGATGAAACCTTAATTATTTTGCCCAACAGTCTTCCAAATTTCACCATATTAAAGAATACAGAATTAATGTGTTGTAGTGTTTAAAGTGTTGCGGAAGGTCCATCCTCAGGCAAGGAAGCTGATTGTGTGACTTTGTACCCATCTGTCTCTAATAAATAAAACAATACAAGATAGCAAAATACTTCAATTGAAATATTTAAATAGGCCATTTATTACCTTCTAGAGGTCTGTATTGATGCTGGATAAATGTACCCCCTTTATGAAAGTAGCTTTAAAACAGAGTTTTTGAGATTTGCAAAATTCTATCCTGACTGTCAGTTGAGATTTGCTCTCATGAAAGTAAAGTTTGGCAGCTGGTAAAAGCGTTAATTTCTATGGTATAAATAACAATGTTTAAAAAAGAAAAATAAAAGCAAGTATTGTTGTTGCCTGCTTTTTTTGAGATTGCAACTGCCTTGTTTTGCATTTTATTCACAAAGTCAAGATTCATGAAAAATTATAATTACCTTTGCTGGAAATATTATCTTGGGAGTCTGTCACTTCAAGTGTTCCTGAAAGCTTTGTTAAAGGGACTTGTCAAAGGAGAACTAACACAACCGATTACTCTGAAACACTTGGTTGCTTCGGAGAAGAGAACTTTTCTTCATTGCCAACTCATCAATGTTTTATTTTTTCTATACTCTCTGGGTGTCTTAAAAGTAGGCAGAGTACATTTCCTAATTTGCTTTTTTAAAAAAAAGAGATCACACCACAGTGCACTAAGATTTTTAATGTGGTATTAGCTCCACAGACAGAGTGCCAAAAAGATTTTTCCAGCTGCCTTTTTTTTTTTGGCCTCCAGCAGCTTTCCAATATATACCAATTGATAAAAAAGAGAATTGGGTTTAGCAATGCATTGCAATATACTATGAGGTAGGTCATATCTATAAACCGAAAGCAGTCATGGAGACAGAAGCATCTGTGGCTATTCAGATGATAAAATATATATATAAATCTTTCTGTTTATGTTTTCATTCTTTGAATAATTCCAATTTGTTTTATATTAATATTCACTTACACTGAAATCTTGCACTTTCAAACAGTGTTCCACACCCCTTTCCTCCAAATAGTTCATTAAATCAGTTTATTAGAACGTTAGGAAGGATTTTGAGAAGTGTTGGTATTATGTTTAATATCCGTTGAACATGTTTAAAAACAATCTGCATCAATATAATATAGAACACAACGGCACACTGAGGTAGCATGGTAAATGTAACTTCTCTCTCTCTCTCTCTCCCTCCCTCCCTCCCTCCCTCCCTTCCTTTTCTCTCCATATCTCTAGAAATTAGAATTGATTCACATTGTGAAATTTGTAACCTATATTGTTGCTATAAATAAATACACTTTCTTTTCTTTTTCTTCCTATTGTTCTCCTTCTGAGAAATGGGTGTGTAGAATAATTAAAGCAGAAGTTTCCTATATCTGTTAAAAGTGGTTAATAATTATTATTCAATTTGTTCAAATTTCTTCCCAAATAAAATTTTTTTATGTTTATATTTCTAGCCCATATTTAATCCAGATAGAGCATCCAAAAATTAACCTCATTCAACATGTAAGGAAAATTCTGGGAAGCTCAATTGGGATTAAATGTGTGTTAGAAATACAAACTTAAACATTATTTTGGATGACTTTGAGAAGCATTAGACAAGTATCTTGGGAGCAATGGTTCATTGAAGAAAAAGCTTTTCGTAATTCTATAAGAAGATATAATTCTCAGGACAGAATGGCATCAACTAACAATATGGCTGTAGTATGTCCTCCACAAATGCAAATTGTTTTACATGCAAACAATTTTGAGAGTTAGCGTGCAAAACAGGGGGGAGATGATAAGAGAAGATCTGTTCGCACTCTGTTTCAGACTAATATGCCAATTTAATGAATACATTCATAATTTGGCATGATTTCAGATCATGAGTGAAAGCACTGCTCCATTGGAAGTCTGAGGATTATCATGATATTCAACTAAACCACTTTCAAAAATCTCCCCAAAGTTCATCATAAATAAATATAATGCAGGAAAAGCAGGATTGGTCTATTTTTTATTTAAACCCATATTATTGTGTTTGGTAAAATATATTTTAAATTATATATTTGCTTTAAAGAGAAGGAAAAAAGAAAAAAAGTCCAATAAACAATCTGCACACAATAAATTAAAACAGAGATTAACAACTATGTTTCACTGAAAAAGACTATGTCATTGGGACACTTGAAAGCATTTAATTAAAGGAATGAAATCAAGGCCTTGATGCTGGTAGAAATTTTAAAATTTCTTAGAATACAGATAGTCTTTGATTTACGATCACTGTTGAGCCCAAAGTTTCTGTTGTTGAGTGAGACATTTGTTAAATGAGTTTGCCTCCTTTTATTACTCTTTTTGCCACAGTTGTTAAGTGAATCACTGCAATTCTTAAGTTAGTAACATGGTTGTTACATTTGATGAAGTGAATCTGGCTTCCCCATTGACTTTGCTTATCAGAAAGTTGCAAAAGGTGATAACATGAGTCTGGGACCCTGTTGCCAAGCATCTGCATTTTGGTCAAGGGACCATGGGGATATGGCAATGGTTGTAAGTGTGAAAAATAGTACAAGTCACTTTTTTCAATGCCATTGTAATTTTGAATGGTCACCAAATGAACTGTTGTAAGTCAAGGACCACCTGTGTAAAGCTAGCCATATTCAGCCTTTGTTCAGATCTTATTAGGATACAAATTCAGTGTGTGTGTGTGTGTGTGTGTGTGTGTGTGTGTGTGAGAGAGAGAGAGAGAGAGAGAGAGAGAGAGAGAGAGATACAAACATATACACACAATGCACTTGTTTCAAATTTTAAAATTATTTATGAATGGTGATTATGGAGCCTGAACTTAATTTATAAAGCTAGTTAAATTCCATTGGTAAAGTTAAAAACTATTTCATAGCTGTTTTTCACACTGTTTGGGAAGGAAAAATAATATATATGGAAAATACAATCATTCTCGCATTTGTGTCACTGTGCTTTCATGTTTAAAGAATTAACCGCTGACACCCCCAATGCCCAGGAGATGCCCATTTGAGGACTTCTTTCATGTCCCCATTAATGAGCCCACTGCAGTGGTACCTATTTATCTACCCATGTTTGCATTCTTTCAAACTGCCAGATTGGCATGAGCTGGAGCAAATGATAGGAGCTCACCCCGTCACACAGCAGCACTCAGGTCTTGAACACAGGCTTGCAGATTGTCAACCCAGCATCATAATCATGTGAGCCACTGAGCCAAACCAGAACTTGTGCAAATATATTCTTTTAACCTTAATCCTGAGTTTTGATAAGGTAATAACATAATAATGTAATTTGCTTAATCTATGCCTTAGCAGGATGTGTGTAATTCCATAATAATCAGGCTATTAAACAAATCATAAAACAAACCATGGCTTGTCATCTTATGTGAACCATGGCATTATCTAAGTGCTTGAAACAGAAAGTCTGAAAATTTAGGTCTCTTAGGTCACCCAGCTTGACTAGAAATCTGATTCACACACACACACACCCTTTAGTTAGCATTAATTACTTTGCCCTATCATTATGAAATTTTTGTGCATTGTTTTTTGCCCTGATGTTGCTCTTATTTGCTATCAGTTGCTGCTTTGTAAGGATAAGAGGGATCCCTTTGGAATTCTTCATAGTTGGTTTTAATTTCATCAGTATGAACATTATTAGATTATTAGACATACTTGCCTATGTTACTATTTATCCTGACTCCATATAATTCATGAATAAATTATGTAACTGTACTCTTAATTAAGATTCTTGGGAGAGCATATTTATTAAATAAGTAGCACAGAGCTTCATTTATTTAATTCATTGAACCATGCAGCTTTATTTATTTGAAACCTATTAATACAGTACTAGCAAAGTTCAGCTACCTGAATGGAAATAAAAGCATTACAGTAAAAAATACATAAATCATATAAAATTCATTCCAAAATTAAGTTAAATTAAACCTGAGGTAATTAACATTAACCTAAGAAAAGGAAATGATGTTTGCTTTGTACAAAAAAGAAGTAAGATTTGGTCCCATGCATTACTGGACAAGTCACTGACTAATTTCAGACATAGTAAACACTGTGTATAAAAAGGTAAAGGTTCCCCTCACACATATGTGCTAGTCGTTCCCGACTCTAGGGGCGGTGCTCATCTCCGTTTCAAAGCCGAAGAGCCAGTGCTGTCAGAAGACATCTCCGTGGTCATGTGGCTGGCATAACTCAATGCCAAAGGCACACGGAACGCTGTTACTTTCCCACCAAAGGTGGTCCCTATTTTTCTACTTGCATTTTTTACGTGCTTTCGAACTGCTAGGTTGGCAGAAGCTGGGACAAGTAACGGAAGCTCACCTCGTTACGTGGCATTAGGGATTCGAACCGCTGAACTGCCGACATTTCAATCGACAAGCTCAGTGTCTTACCCAATAAGCCACCGCATGCCTTTTAACACTGTGTATAACTCACTAATATGGGAAAAGCAACAATGCTAATATTTGCTTATACTTCTCTCAACCTTTAATCTTGTCTAATCTTAATTTATTACTTTTTATTGTTCTGCAATGTATTTCATGCAATCCAAATTCATTATTTCAAAGGGATAATCTAATTATTCATAACCCATTCTCCATGGCACTGGGTGGAGGGAATACAGGAGTGGGTACTGCTCTCTCTCTTCTGCCTGGAGACTGAGCGTATCATAATTTTTGGGAACGCCTCCCTTGCCTGGCTAGTCCCCAGTTAGGCTCAGTCTTCAGCCAGATAGAGACATTTTTTTGCTTGGATCAAGGACTAATCACCTACTCCTGGATTCCCTTCTAAGCGTGAGACAATTTCCCTCCTTTCACACAGCACGAATCGTGCTTAGGTCATCTGACAGGTCTGCTGGTCAGACCCCTTTCCAGCTGTCAAGCCGAAGTCCCTGCCAGCCTCCTGGAGAGTGGAGGTGAGTCTGCCTTGTTCTTGACTTTGCCCACGGGAGCACAGAGGGGACTCAGTCCCTGCCCCGCTTCACCTGGGCACACTGTTTGTGGTTGGCACTTTGGTGCAGCGAGCGAGAAGGAAAGCCATGGCAGCAGTTATCCCCAGCGATCTGCCTGCCTTCCTCAGGGACCTTCAGTCCCTGCCCAGCTTAGCCTGGGCACACTGATTGCGGTGGAGCGCTTAGCACTCTATTTGCAAAGCCACGGCAGCTTTCACCCAGTTTGGGTCTGCCTGCCTTTGTCGCATGGTTTCCAGTCATGGTGGCTATGGAGCCTTCCTTCAGCAAGGCTCTGAAGGATGGGGAGGTTAGGGTGCTTTCCCTGCCTCCCCCAGGTCACAGCCACAGCTCTTCCAGCTGGGCCTCAGCTGGCAAGCAAATTAAAACTGCTGCTAGCTGAAAAAGACACCCAGAGGCATCAGGAAGCAATAGAAAAGGAGCTTGCCAAGGCAGAAAAGGCGGGAAAGAAGAAGGGTGAGCCAGCTCCTCCCTCAATGGGACCTGTCATTCCCCTCCCTTTGGAAAGAGAACCGTTGGGGAATTTTGAAAAGACAAGCCTCTCCCATCCTCTTTCTTTCCGAGCCTTTTCACCAGATGGCGTTGGTGAGCTGAATTTCCCTATTGACAGGGAAGGTTCAGTTTATAATGAAGTTTTTTTTATGCTGCAGCCTCAACAATGCCTCATTCAGTTATGCAGGGCCATTTTTCTAGGTCAGGCTCAGGTCCACCTGAGGCGACCTTTATGCCAACTGCAGCTGGCCTCCGCCAAGGAGAGGGTATTGAGTCAGGAATTTCTGACCAATTACAATTGCTTATCTCCCGGGCAA
This sequence comes from Ahaetulla prasina, assembly GCF_028640845.1. Classification (NCBI taxonomy): domain Eukaryota; kingdom Metazoa; phylum Chordata; class Lepidosauria; order Squamata; family Colubridae; genus Ahaetulla; species Ahaetulla prasina. The sequence goes on along the minus strand of NC_080540.1, from coordinate 230,480,426 downwards.
TTACACAGGGGATAGCTTTGGGGCTCTAGCAAAGGAGTTTATCACCTCAAGATATTCCTCATCCTTCTCCCCAGCATTTGCCACCCTTGACTCAAGGTCCCTGGTTGGAACCCCATGTGATTCCTTCCCAGGCATCTTCTATTCAGAGAGGATTCCTTGGAAGAGGAAGAGGATTTTATGGCCTTGTCAGGCAATGAGGGGATGGCTCCAGATCCATCTCCATTCATTGGCCTCTTTCACCCTGATTTATTTAGGTCCTTGCTCCACAAGGCCAAGGCCATCACTAAATTGGGGTCTGATCCTGTCACTGCAACAGCTCCCAAGGCACAGGACTCCAGTTGCATACTCTTTTCAGAGCCAACCGTGGAGCAGGAAATGATCCCATTGCCCAAGCTCTTCTTGGACATTGTCCAGCGTCAGTGGGCCCAGCCTGGATCAGGGCCTCCTCTTACAAGGACGGAGAGAAAAATATATAATGTGGCTGCAGACCTTTCTCAGGTTCTGCAAATGCCAGAGATAGATGGCCCAGTGGCAGCTTTACATTCTACTGCCATCATTCCCACTGACTCCCTAGATAGCCTTAAGATGGAGGAAAGACGGAATTGAGTCTCCACAAGGCACACCAGGTGGCTACCTGGGCAGTGAAGGCCGCTACCACCGCCTCATTTTTTAACCGTGCCTCCCTGCTCTGGCTCCATCAATTGCAGGCAAGGGTGGCCCCAGATGATATCCAGTTTTACCAAGATATCAATAAGTTACTGGCAGCAGCTGAATTTTCAGCTGACGCTACCTTAAATGTGGCAAAGTTTGCATCTTGGTCTATCGCTTCAGCTGTGACAGCTCGTCTCTTGCTATGGCTTTGCCATTGGCAAGCTGACAATAAGAATAAATGGAAGCTGGCATCTACTCCCTATATGGCAGCAAGCTGTTCGGGGCGGCATTAGAGCCAGTCCTAGTTGACACCAAGGACAGAGGCAAGGCCCTGCCCACTGTGTTCAGACAGGGGGAGTGAAGACCAGTCCCCTATTTCTGGAGGCAGCCCTTTTGGGTCCCTGATGTTGGCCCTGAGTAACAGCAGTACCAGAGATCATTTTCTGCTTGACAGGCCAGGCCATCTGACAGACCGGGCTTTTGGAACCGTCAACCAAGCAAGCGATCCTTTCGCGGGGCAGGAGGTCATCCCTACTGGCACTCCAAGTGATTGCATGGCCAACCAGCCCATCAGCTGTCGGCTCAGCCTCTATATCCATCACTGGGAGGCTACAACATTGAACAACTGGGTCCTCAGTATGGTTGGGCTTGGTTCTGGAGTTCCTCTCCATTCCCCCCGCCCCAGAGTTCTTCATCCGCTGCCTTCTGTCACAGGACACAGCAAAGAGAGGCCTAATGGAAACAGCCATCCAGCATCTGCTGGAGATCCAGGCCATACAGCCAATTCCTCAGGACCATCAGGGGCAGGCATTTTATTCAATCCTGTTCCTCAGGGGGGGTCAAGAGCAATTGACGCCTCAACAAATACCTCACCTACAAAAAATTCAAAATGCAGTCACTACAACTAATAATGGAGAGCATTTGTGGGGCGACTTCCTTACCCCCATAGACTTGATGAAGGCGTGCTTACATGTACCTATTCTGCCCACTCATTGGCAGTAGCTCCGATTCTTTTACAAAGGCAAACACTACCAATACAAGGCTCTGCCCTTTGGCCTGTCATCGGCCCCTCGGGCATTCATGAAGGTGTGGGCAGCACTGGTGGCCCACCTAAGGACTTTACCAATCAGGGTCCAATGTTACCTGAATGATATTTTAGTCCAGTCCTCTTCCGAGCTTCAAGCAGAGCAGGACCTGAGGACAATGATCCAGGTACTACAGGACCATGGCTTTTCAGTCAACGCCAAGAAAAGCCACTTTTCTCTGACCACCAGACTGTTCCATCTGGGGGTGATCATAGACCTAGTGCGTGGTCTCCCTATCACCAGAGCGTCAAGACAGCTTGCGGACTCTAGCCAGACACATCCAGACAGAAGGTACAGTATCTCTAGCTGTCCTGTCGCAATTACTGGGGAACATGGTGTCCTGTATTGCCATCGTACCATGGGCACGTCTTCATGCCAGGACCCTGCAATGGTTTCTCCTGCCTTACTTAGCTGTCGGGCAGGAGCAACTAATCCCTCAGGGTCCGGGTCCCATGGAAGGTACTTCTCTCCTTAAAATGATGGTTATCCCAGGCCCTCGATAGAGGATGCCTGTTCAAAGAGCCTGCACATCTGACCATCACGATGGATGCCAGCCTATTCGGTTGGGGGATCCATTTCCAGTCATTGATGCCTCAGGGCAGGTGGAGTCAAATGGACCTGAGCAACAATATCAATTGGCTGGAGCTCAGAGCTGTGCATCTGACTTTCAAGCAATTCCAGAATACTGTAACCAGACAACATGTATTGATTTTGACTTTTACATGGCTGCAAAGGCCCACATCAACCCCAAGGGAGACTTATTCCAGGTCTCTCATGGAAGAGGCCATGCATCTGGGCCTCTGGGCGGAGAGTCATAGTTTGTCCATATGGGCAGAACATATATCGGGGGTGCAGAATGTGCAGGCATATTATCTGAGCAGAGCGACAGTAGATCAGTCGGAATGGCATCTACACCCTTCCCTATTTCAGGAGCTGGTAGATCACTTCGACGTCCCAGTCCTAGACCTATTTGTGACCCCTTAAAACAAACAACTGCCAAGGTTCTTCAGCAGATTTGCATTGCCGGAGGCAGAGGGCATCAACACTCTTTGCATTCTGTGGCTTCAGGGGCTTTTATATGTCTTTCTTCCCCTTTCGTTGCTGCCAGAAGTGATCAGGAAGGTATTGATGGAAAGGGCAGAAGTTTTACTGTTGGCCCATCATTGGCTCAGGAGACCATGGTTCGCAGACCTGGTCAGCCTGTTGGTGGCCAAGCCTTGGAGGATACCTCGGGACAAGATTTCCCTCAGCCAGGGAGCCCTGATCCATCTGGATCCACAGTGGCTCCAGCTAGCCGTCTAGCAATTGAGCGGAGGGTCCTGAGGCAAGACAACCTCTCCTCCAGGGTCATTCAGATTACTCAGGCTTCTAGGAGGCCATCCATCAACAGAGTATACAATGCTATCCGGAAGGCCTTTTGGACCTGGTGCTCCAGGATGAACACTGATCCTTCTTCGGGATCAGTGGCTCAAGTCCTGGAGTTTCTCCAGGAAGGCTTGGACATGGGTTTGATGCCTAATACGATCAGGTGACAGGGAACAGCTCTGTCTTCAGTCTTGTCATGTGGGGGTTTGAAGTCCCTTACTCAACATCCCACCATGTGCAGGTTTCTCAGGAGTGCCACTAATTTATGGCCCCCTATGGTCTATAGGTACCCTACGTGTGAGCTGACAAAGGTGCTGAATGCCCTTTTAACCACTGAGATTGGCTGGCCTGCGATTCCTCACATTTAAGGTGGCCTTCCTGGTGGCAATCACATCAGCCAGACATATTTCGGAACTGGCAGCCCTTTCCGTGAGGAACGACTTATGCGTATTTCATACAGACAGGTCTTGTGGTTGGACTCATCCGTCATTCCAAAGGGTTCCACAGGGCCCAGGAATTGATTCTGCCTAACTTCTTCCTGGGGCCCAAACACACCCTGGAGAAGAAATGGCACACCTTGGATGTAAGGAGGGTCCTCCGCATTTACATTAGAAGGACCTCCTCCCTGAGGAGAACGAAGTCTTTGTTTATTTCTTTTCAGCCTTCGATGCTAAGACAGTCACTCCATCAACTGTGGAACGGTGAATTCGGGCATACATTGCCAAGGCATATGAGATTCAATCCCTGCCAGTGCCTCGGAATGTGACGGCCCATTCCACCCGGAGCACAGCCACAACAGCGGCATGGGCAACACAGGCTTCCATAGAGGAGGTCTGTTGTGCGGCAACTTGGTCTTCTCCATCCCTCTTCATACGCCATTACAAGTTGGACACCTTCGCTTTGGTGGAAGAGGACTTTGGACGACAGGTTCTCCAGAGGGTCCACACTGAAGGGGTGACTGGGAACTAGGCTGCTTCCCGCCCTTAGAGTGCACCGGCTTTGGTAAGTCCCACTCCTGGATCTCCCCTACCCAGCGCCATGGAGAAGAGACACTGGTCTTACCTGAATGTTCTTCCTCATGGCGATGGTGGAGGGAATCCAGTCCCACCCTGCAGCTGTCTGGTCCACAGTCCAGGAGGAGCATTTATGTTTTTATAGATTCTGAGCCTCATCATTGCTGCGCCTTCACTGAACTGGGGACTAGCCAGGCAAGGGAGGCATTCCCAAAAATGATGACATACTCAGTCTCCAGGCAGAAGAGAGAGAGCAATACCCACTCCTGGATTCCCTCCATTATTGCCATGAGAAAGAACGTTCAGGTAGGAGCAATGTCTCTTCTCTGGGATAGCTAAATATACTTTTTCTTTTAGTTTTAATTACTGTGCAACTTAATCCACATCGTTTAGTTTTCTCTGGGAAGGTATAGGGACACGGGGGGCAGTGAGGGTAAAGAGGATCTGTCTTGTCAATAGATGTGAATGGACAAAATGAATATTACCAAGTGAAGGCAATATTTTGCACATTGAAAATAGAATCTTTTTATCTTAAATGTTGAATTGTTTGAAAATATGTGATTGTACATCAGTTTCTAGAAGTTATAATGTCAGAAGGGAACCTTTAATTTAAAATCAAAATGTAATCCAGTTTTTAATATTATAATGTGTTCCAAATTGAAACTGAATTCGAAGGCAAAGAGGATCATATTGAACACATTGTTGACTGTGAAACACACTTCTTCATTAATTATAAACAAATTTACAGAACCCAATTCAACAACACAAATATATTTTATTTTCTAAAAAAGGAAAAAGTTGTATGGTTTTCTTCATAGGCTTTGCGGGTTTTCACTCCAAGATAGTAACAGAAGAAACATTTTAAGTGACTGTACCATATATTTAAAATACCTGATATTGCATAGGTAACCTATTCCTGTGACTGAAGTTTTCAATAGAGTACAGCATATCAAATAGCATACTTAAAGACTGTCACAAAGACACAATGTGCATTGTTTAAATGTTGACCCAGAAAACAAAGTTGAAATCATTGACATGTGAAATGCTTAACTTCCCTCAGCTATTGAGATTATTTTAGTACTTATTATTTATATGTCGCTTGAAACGAACAATAGAAAAGCTGGCAGCAGCATTAATTTGCAATCATGTTTGTAAATTAAAAAGAGATTTGGATGTCATATATTATATATTGGAAGTATATATTTCATTCTGCAGATCTGAGTTTTCTAGATATATGACTTTAGCAGTGAGATATGAGTAGTAGCAAGGGAAACATAATGTATCTTTATATCACCACCATTTTTTCCATCCCCCAAGTCCACCCAAAGCCATTTGAATCCAACATGTAATCATTGACATTTAAAAAAAAACACCTTAAAATGAGGGGTGAAATGCTCCCGGTTCAGACCGGATCGTGCGATCCGGTAGCGATGGGAGCAGGTAGTTTGGAGAACCGGTAGCAAAAATCCCTCCCCCCCACTACCCACGCCTCGCTGTTCCTCTTCTCTGTCCCTGAAGCGCTCGGTGGTGATATAGCTGCAAACGGCCTTAAATGACTGCAGCGGCACTTCAAAGGGCCGCACTACAGCTGATCAGCGCTGTAGGAAGCTAGTAGACCGAGGCCTCTATTTTTAAAGAAGGTAGACCGGTGCCTGCCAAAAAAAGGCACTTGGTAGACCGGTGACTCTCAGTAAAACGTAATTGGTAGACTGGGGCCTCTATTTTTAAAGAAGGTAAACTGGTGCCTCAGTAAAAGGCAATTGGTAGATCGGGGCCTCTATTTTTAAAGAATGTAGACCAGTGCCTCTCAGTAAAACACAATTGGTAGACTGAAGCTCTATTTTTAAAGAAGGTAGACCGGTGCCTCCCAAGTTTTGTATACTTTATTATTTTTATTATTTATTATTATTGACCATGACCATTCAGTTACCTGATCACCAAGCCACATCCACCAATTAAGCCACGCCCAGAGAACCAGTAGGGAAAATTTTTAGATTTCACCCCTGCTTAAAACACAAAAAATTTGAAGAGGTCAGGATGTCCCCCACTTACGATAAGTGCAAAGAGCGCAATTCTATCATACATCCAGCCTCTGAGTGACCAAGATTCCAGGGAATCAGAAATTTCACCTCTGTGCAAAACATTAGCAAAATACCCGCTCCAGGTTGTTATGATGGGAAATTGTATGAGGGAATTTCTTTGTAAACTCAGAAATAGGGCACTGCAAATAAATTGGATTATATGGTGTTTTCAAATAAACTGTATCAGAGTAAGGGAAGGGAAATTCTCTACTTTCAAAAGCAGCCAATGGTGTGCAAAAACTTGATTCTAAATTGATAGAAAGCCCTCATATGAATGTACTGTTACTGAATATGTAAATGCTTAACACTTCTTATACCCTCATTTCTTCCCTGCAAATGGAGACAGAAGCTGATCTGAATGATTTCTTAGATTTATTTTAATTTTGTTATCTTCCCTTCAGTATTGATACACAGTGCAATGAAGAATATCTAATATGGAATCCATTGGTGAACTGCCAATCTCTGGTGTATTAGATGAATTTTCAATGAAGCCTTGATATCTGATATATCTTCTCACTTATTGCACAGTTCAACAATCCTGTCTCCTTCTGATGTTTCAGATAACCACAGGCTTCTAACATATAGAAATAAGCATCAACCAATTTCAGGATAGCAAAATCAGGAATTTGTAGAATACAGATATGGAAAAATCGGATTTCTGCTTTGGGCCTATCTATTGAACTGAGTCCTTGGCCATAGGCAAATCTTTTCACCTGCCACCCAAGTTGAGAGTAAATTAGAGAATCTTAGCGTGGCAGTGTTAATTAGTGGTTGAAATCCAAATGCAATTATTATTTTTAGAAATATTTTTTTAGAAAAGTTCTTTTCTATGCTGCTTAAAAAAGGCTCCCATAAACTCTATAGCTGCAAAAAACATATCCTATAAGCAGCTGGCAACATTTAAATTACTTTTCTTTTTCTCTCTTTCTATCTCTCTCTCGGCTCAAAGTGCTTGAATTTCAGCTTTTTGTTTTTTTACTTCATTATTTTAATTTTTTTATTTTAAAGGCAACTATCATAATAGTCTCATTTGGACTAAGGTTTAGCTATTAGCAAGCACTTTTATGTTTCTAAATATTTAATATTCTTGAGATACAATGAAGGCAAAAAGGCTAGAAATTTAATAGCACACTAAATAAAAGGTTTGAAATATTTTACAAAAGTGCAGCCTTTTAAGTAGTATTTACCATATCACTAATGACAGGAGCAAACAGTCCTTTCCTTACTGGAAAAGCTGTAATAGTGTTTAGAAAAATTATGTGAAAAATTATGTGAAAACATGTGCATGTGAAACTTTCATAATCAGCATATGTTTGGGAAATATAGGAAAAAATTGCACAGAAACTGGGGAGGGATTACAATACACAAAGTTATAACTTGTGAGTCTATGCAAAACTGGTTGAAGGATTTACACTGATCTATAAACATCCTTAGTCCTATATATCACCTCCAATATTTCATAAAATTCCTTTGCCTTCTCCATTTTATGATATATTATATAGTTTATATTTACCAGTAATAATTTGGTTATTACCAAATTTTTTGGAAGCTTTATTAGTAACCATAGTTAATTTAATTAAAAGTGACCAAGTTATAAACTCTTTATTCCATTTGGTTACTGGACTCTGCGTCCAGACATCACAACTAAAGAGTGTTTGCAGTGAGGAAAGAACAAAGAAGCATAACTCAGTATACAAAAAAAACAAAAAAAACAAAAAAAACAAAAACCCTAATAAAACTAATATAAGAATATATATCCCTGGGTTCCAGGGATTTTATCTCTTTGATTCTGGATATATTTACATTACCCCAAATAAAACCAATATGGAATTTGGAACAGATGGCAGCTATAGCTAAGGTGGCTCTTGCACAATTTCATTTTGTATGCCAACAGCATCCTTTCCTGGATCAGAAGGCATTGCTCAACTCCTGTATGGATTACTGCACTGCACACTACATAGGGCTGCCTTTGAAAACCATCTGGAAACTGCAATTGGTGTACAATACAGTAGCATGGGCTGCTATGAGTGCACCTCAGTACACTCATGTAACACCTGTGCTTTGTTTTGTTTTTTTATTAAAGAGTTTTACAAAGAATTTTTTCAATACATCCCACTCCCCTCCCCCGACCCATCTTCACCACCACCCCGGACTTCCCAGAGCAAAATACAGGGCATAAGATCTAACAATCATAAGCTAAAATACACTAATTATCCATAAATTCCCATCCCTCCCCTATAAACTCAACTCTCCATCTCCATAATAAAGGGGGGGAAAGGAAATATTCATTCATAAGATATTTTATATTTCTTCATCCAATAATTGTTCTAATTGTAGTCAGTCCATCTTATTTGTAGTATATTTTCTTGTGGGTATTCATTCAGGTACACTGAAATTTCCACCGCTTCCAACAGTTCAGTACTTTTAGCATCCATACCCAATAACATCAATTACTAAATAAACATTATGTTCTTCTAGATTTTTTTTATATATATAATCAACCAAACTTTAACATTTTATAAAATTTTCTTTAACTTTTTAACTTATATACAATTAACATTTAACCCAATTTTTTCCTCCCCCATATTTCCATATCAATAAGTTACCAAATATTTTATAACCATTTTGTCATACAAGCCTTAACCAATTCCATTTCTTTTTTTTTTTAATTTTTTCCCAACACTTTATATGACCCAACATCAGTTTTTGTCCAACATAACTAAATCCACCATATATAATAAAATAACATCAATATAATATATCTCCCACATTTAAATTACAGATTAAGACATATACACCCCAATTTAATTTCCAAATACCATCTATAAAACATTTTATATAAGAAAAAAAATTTTCCCGAGTTTTATACTTATCTAATTAACTACTTACTAAAGCCAATTATAAATTATCCTTTCTACTTTTTATATCCAAAAATTTTGCTTGTGATTTATCCTTTTCCATAAAAAGAAGCTCTTTTCGTTTGAAATTGTTGCTTCTTTACTCCTTGTTCTTTACGTTTAGTAATTACAATCATTCTTGCTGCTTTCAACCTTTCTTCCTTAGTCACAGCCTCTATTTTAGATTGTATTTGCTTTGCTACCTTCTCACACTTTTTAACCACATCCACTTCTCTTCCCATTTTAACTTCTAGCAGTGGTGGAGTTCCAGTCTTCAATACGTTAGTATAAAACTCTCTTGCTTTAAACACCGTATTAAGTCAATATTTCTCTCCTGCCTAATTTACTGTTAGTCCAGCTGGAACATCCCATCTAAACCGTATCTGACGATTTCTAAATTCATCTACCAAAAAAGCAAACTCTTTTCTATTTCTTAAAATTTTTGAGGAAATTTCTTTTAACACTAACCTCTTGTCCTAATATTTGAGTTTTATTTTTATAAGAAGCTTGTAAAATCTTCCTGGTTGTAAAATAAATCACTACATCTCTTGGTAACTGTCTGTCTCTTGCAACCCATGAATTAACATGATAGATTTTTTCAATTTGCGTTTTAAGATCTACAGGTTTCTGTCCAATCTGTCCACCCTCTGAAATTTGACCTGACCTTGCTTAAAGCCTTAATACCTTGGCTGTGTTTCTCCTAGGCACAGACATTGAGAAGTTACTTTGTGCCCATGATATGTGTTTTTTTTTGTGGTTGCAGCTATAGCTGTCACGACCAGTTAGGTTAGGGATGTAGGGTTACACATATGTTAATTTTTAAAATGTTTTTATATGCTCTTTAAAGAAGAATCCCATTTCTCTTTCCATCATCTTTATAAATTCTTCGTCTTTTGTTATTGGTTGATTTAAGGTCCATCTTATTTTCCTCTTTTGTTCCTTCCAACTAATTTTTATCGGATTGTGGTCTTCCCAAAAATTTGGTTCAATTTCAATCTCTTGCACATTCCCACTTAATTCTGAATTCATCCAAATCATTTCTATTCTAGACCAAGATTGATGCACATTAGAAGTAAAATGTATACTGCTTTTTCTCAGGATTTATTTCTCTCCAAATGTCATGTATTGATAGTTCTATCATTTTGGTAAAAGTTCTAGGTAGGGTCCTTCTTGTTTTCTTATTCATTTTACTATTTTTGTAATCCAGTTTTGTATAAACTATTTTGTTAAAGTCTCCCGTGATACAATTTTTTTCATATTCTACTTCTAGTATTTTTATATGAAGTTTTTTATAGAATTCACTGTGATGAATTTGGCGGCCAGATAAATCAATTAAAACTAATAAGTTGCTGTTCTGAACACCACACTATTGTCTATAAATAAAAGAAAACATATAACATCATGGACTTTAACTGGCCCTATATAAAACAGCATTTCTACATAGTTGGGAATACAAAGGAGAAAGAAAATTACTCTTATTCTTTGTGTTGAAATTTACCACCTGCAGCTATGAAATATGAAGATGTAGTATGTGATTGTTTTCATAACTGACTCTGTTAGCTACATTTTATGAATTTTCATTTTACCAGATGCCAATTTTATATAGAGTATGCTTCCTTTTCTGAAACATTAATGTTAAAATGACTCAAAATTTTAATTGTTCTTCTTTTAAATATTTCATATCCAAATATCTCATAAGCATTTTTCATGTTTCATCATGTTAGTCAATGCTTACATAATTCTTTTAAAAATATATTGCTTTTTTGGAAAAAAATGCACAGGATTCTGATACAAACTGACATTTTAAATACTAATAAATCAAGAGGAAGTAGACACTCTTCTTTATTTACTAGAGGTCTTCATACAACGAGTGCCAAAGCAGCTAGCATTGCTCATGTTGCTGGGAGGCATCAGTTTAGACAAGAGACAAAGTCCAGAAACAAAGGGTTAAGGTCTTAACAAAAATAGTTGATTTTGAACTGTTGTATAACAGTTTGCTTTAATAGCCAGTTTGGTGTAGTGGTTAAATCAGGAGACTGTGAGTTCAAGTTCCACCTTAGGCACAAAGCCTTTGGCCAGTCACAGAGGAGCTTTTTCAAGAGGCAACTGAACTTTCTGGTTTTCTTTTAAGACATTTCACTTCTCATCCAAGAAGCTTCTCCAGCTCTGACTGGATGATGGGGAATGGAAGGATTTATACTCCTTGCAGACAGAAGGTCATTTGCATTCTTTTAGCGAGTTATTAAGGCCACCTGGAGGTTTATCGCTGTCATCAGGGTCACCTGAGTGGTGCAAGTGGGTGTGGAGCCTTCTTGGAACTGTGGAAAGGACTGTGTTGTAGACAGGAGATAGATTATATCATACCCCTCACTCTGTGTTGAGAGAGGGCTGTTCAATTTTGAGATACATGGCTTCTTTGACCCCTCTTTCAAACCAGCAGTCCTCTCTGTCTAAAATGTAGACTTTGCTGTCTTTAAAAGAGTGGCCTTTGTCTTTTAAATGCAGATGGACTACTACTTATTACTACTGCTCCATAAATACTTTGCCAGATCACTTTATCTCAGAAGGAGGTAACGGCAAACTGCTTCTGAAAAATCCTGCCAAGAAAATTACAGGGTCTTGTTCTGTCAGTGACTGAGAATCGTATACAATTCAGCAGGGGGTGGGGGAATCCATGGAGCACAAATCCCTGGATTGTCAAATATGTGATGGTATGGTCTGCCAGAGTGCCCGGTAGAGAATAGATGGCAACAGAGCAACTTCATCTACATTGAGTTCCATCTCAACTTTTGATTCTGTGGAATTTTTCTCTAGAAGTGTCCCATTCCCTTGCAAATATAAGAATAAAAATGATTAAGAAATAGGCCAAGTGATAATATGGCCTTGAAACCACAAAAGCTTCCATGGCAATTCAAGGTTGACAAGTTCTTTTCTACACTCAGTAATGAAAGCACATTTTACTTCCTTAAAACAGCCAACAGTCATGCTGCTTTCAAATCACATTTGCTTCTAGATAGTGAAACAACTGTTATACTCTGATAAGACTATATAAGATCCAATTATATCAGAAACCAAAACTATGCAAACAGAGCTTTGTTCATTGAAAATTTGAATATTAATTTGGATGATCCAATTCCTTTATATTTTAAAAAAATAACTTCTTATGTGCAGCTGAACAAAGAGCAGACACTATATTGCTGGTTGCTGTTTACCACTCCGGTCATAATAATCATGTGTGTATGTGTGTGTGTTCATATATATACACAAACATAATCCATGTCTGCTTGTGTGTGCATCTCTGTCTGTGTATCTTTGTGCTTTTGTGCCTTTGAATCAGTTGACTGCTGGGGACTGCTTAGATTGCCAGTTTTCTTGGCAAGATTTCCGAGGGGGCCACTGTCCATTTCCTAGGAGTGAGAGAGAATGACTAGGCCAAGGTCACCCAGTTAGTTCACTTTGTGCCTAAGCTAGGACTAGAACTCAGTCTCCTGGTTTCTACTGCAGCCTGGTGCTTTAAACGATGACACTCAACTGGCTCTCCATAACAATCATATAGAGATTAGTTACAGTTTTTGAGGAAATTGACAAAAATCAAAAATTTGTTAGATGTTATCGCAAGAAATGAGAAAAACTGCAGAAGCATCTTGAAGTCTGCTAAAATACCGACAGCCTGGCAGAGAACGTCTGCTCCAATTGATCCTGCTGATCTCCTGTGTCAGGGCAAGAACTGTAAGTGACCTGTTAGCTACCCTGCTAAGAATATTTTACAATCTAAACATATTTTGCTTTCACTAGTGAAGAATGGGCTAAATTCAGGGCATGGAGACACAAGAAAACCATATCATATGAACTAACCATACTAAGATACTGTCTTATCTTATACTTCATACTGTCTGCTGTGTAATATTAATGTGTCCCAGTGGATTATTCACAAAATTACTTTTGCTTACTTTTTATCAAACCACTATTTTATTATGCTATCATAGATTAGACTAGATAGATAAATTTCAAATATTTATTCAAAATGGTTTCATAATGTCACTGTTAAATCTTTACTTTAGCAAAATATTAGAACTGTCCAACATTGTAACACAGAATGCAAAGATTTAGTATTGAAAACAGCTTCATGACCTGAAGTTTAGGAAACTCTGCCATAGAAGATAAAAAAGTGATGCTTGAGAACATAAATCATGACCTAGATTATATCAGCTTCACTGACTCATTACAGGCAATGCTGGTGTATGAAGTCACAGACAGAAGAAACTGCAACATTTCTTTGTACATCTAAAGAGTTGGATAATCCAGAAAATGTCACCAAAGCCAAGATTAATGTTTCATTAACTCCAGATGCCCTAGACTTAATAAATAAGAAAAATCTTACATTGACTCAAATATAGACAATAGAGAATATACAGTACAATAATTTCAGTAGTTACTAGACTGTTGCTGTATTGTTATGGAACAAGCACTTAGAAATCAGCAAAACCTCATTATCAACCCCTCATCAGAAAATGAGCCAATGCATCTATCCAAACCTCACACTCTTGTACAAAGTAATCAATTTCAAAAGGATGTCACATTAATTCAGTCTTGAAATATTGCACAAAGAGAGTTTTGTGGGCCCCAAGGCCTCAAAGAAACACTTCCATTGTAGCACCCAGACTCAAAGATGTTTCATTTGTTTGATATAACATTAATTATAAACTGCTCTTCTTACAAGTGACTTGGCTATCTGAGGACCCTTGATGGTTTTATGGCATTCTTACTAAATGTTTTGCCAGTTCCTCAAAAAGGCAGGTACGTAGAGGACACCCTGCTCGTCTTTTTGCCCATCCAAGCTACAATCATGACTTTCCAACCACATGTGCATTATGCAATAGCTCCAACAGTCAAGGCTGGTAAAATACATTATGTATTGATGTTTACATACCATCCATTCCCCCAAATCTGTAGGGAACATTATGAAATATAAATAAAAGAAATGAAATGCGCTTACTCACAACATACTCAGTGGTTACTGGAGACGTTAACTTTAGACTGGAGGAGAACAGTAGCTTGTTCTATATTAAGCTTCTCTCCTCCCCTTAATGGAATGAATGTTAGTTCCCAAATAATGACAATTATTCTTACTTGACAATATAAGAGCAAATAGGGAATTCTGCCACCCAGACATCTGATGCATTACATGTATATTTTTGTCATGGTGTCATAGTATACAATTATCTAACAGAATATACTTTTGGGGCCACATCTAGGATTTCTACAATTGACTGCATAGTCAATATTTCACCCAGATTTCCAACTCATTTATTCACATTCAAGTGCTAACTATCCTGATCATGACCATTTCCATAAGGAGCTGTGTCTGAATTTTCTAGGAAATGTATTTTGCCTTAAGAAAGTCAGCTTCTCAAAGTCAGGGCTGGAGATCTGATTCTCTTGTGCAAGGTGATCTCTTAAACATATTACCCCTGCACTGAATTCAAAACACTTACTATATCTTTGTTTTACTCTATTAATCTCTGATATGTCAAGCAGCATCATGGAGCATTATAACTGAATAGTGCAAGCATTGCAGCCAATCTTAATTATCAGGAGCCTACAGAGAATTCAAGGTGTTATTTATTGTTCAAAGACTGATTTGATATAGAAAGTATAAATATCATCAATGCATATCAAGAGACCATTTATCATTTTTCTCTCTGAAATAATCTTCCACACATCAGGGAAAAAGCATTTCCAGAGAGATTATGTGATACAAAATGCCTTTAATTAGCTATCCAAGCCATTAACCATTGTTGGAGTGTCCAGTTCAATCCTGGATACCAGGACTTCAGCAAAGTCTTTCAACAAATTCTTTTCAGCAAATTGTTTAAGGAATACACTCGGTATTTATCGCAACTTCTCAGAGATTAAGTCTGTTCTGTCCAAGTTTCTCAGAAATGTTTTTGGAGTGTTTTGATGTGCATCTAGTATGTTCTTTATATGGATGTAGGAAATCCAGCAGGTTCTGACAGGTTCTGGAGAACTGGTAGCGGAAATTTTGAGTAGTTTGGAGAACTGGCAAATACCACCTCCAGCTGGTCACAGAGAATAGAATAGAATAGATTTTTTTTTTTTATTGGCCAAGTGTGATTGGACACACAAGGAATTTGTCTTGGTGCATATGCTCTCAGTGTAAATAAAAGAAAAGAAACTTTCATCAAGGTACAACATTTACAACACAATTGATGGTCAATATATCAATATAAATCATAAGGATTGCCAGCAACAAGTTATAGTCATACAGTCATAAGTGGAAAGAGATTGGTGATGGGAACTATGAGACGATTAATAGTAGTGCAGATTCAGTAAATAGTCTGACAGTGTTGATGGAATTATTTGTTTAGCAGAGTGATGGCCTTCGGGAAAAAACTGTTCTTGTGTCTAGTTGTTCTGGTGTGCAGTGCTCTATAGCGTCATTTTGAGGGTAGGAGTTGAAACAGTTTATGTCCAGGATGCGAGTGATCTGCAAATATTTTCATGGCCCTCTTCTTGATTCGTGCAGTATACAGGTCCTCAATGGAAGGCAGGTTGGTAGCAATTATTTTTTCTGCAGTTCTAATTATCCTCTGAAGTCTGTGTTTTTCTTGTTGGGTTGCAGAACCGAACCAGACAGTTATAGAGGTGCAAATGACAGACTCAATAATTCCTCTGTAGAACTGAATCAGCAGCTCCTTGGGCAGTTTGAGCTTACTGAGTTGGCGCAGAAAGAACATTCTTTGTTGTCCTTTTTTAATGATGTTTTTGATGTTAGCTGTCCATTTTAGATCTTGCGATATGATAGAACCTAGAAATTTGAAGGTTTCTACTGTTGATACTGTGTTGTCAAGTATTGTGAGAGGTGGAGGTATGGAAGGGTTTCTCCTAAAGTCTACCACCATTTCTATGGTTTTGAGTGTGTTCAGTTCCAGATTGTTTTGGTTGCACCACAAGGCTAGTCGTTCGACCTCTCATCTATATGCGGATTCGTCATTGTCTCGAATGAGACCAATCACTGTTGTGTCATCTGCGAGCTTCAGTAGCTTAACAGATGGATCATTGGAGATGTAGTCATTGGTATACAGAGAGAAGAGAAGTGGGGAGAGCACACAGCCTTGGGGGCCCCTTGTGCTAATTGTACAGGTATTTGATGTGATCTTGCTTAGCTTCACCTGCTGCTTCCTGTTTGTTAGGAATGTGGAAAACATTCCTAACAAACATGTGGAAAACTCTTAAAAATATCACCGGCTATGGCAAACCTCCTTCCCAGGCTGAAGGTAATCAACAACTGGCAGATGACCTGAATGAGTTTTACTGCAGGTTTGAAAGGAAACTACAGCCACCTATCTCCACAACACCCATCTCAGACACACCAACAACAGCCAAGTCTCCTACAACTGACCCCATTTCATTGGGTTCACAACCCCTAGTGATCACAGAAAAGGAAGTGCAGGACCTATTTCACAGACAAAAGCCAGGAAAAGCTCCAGGCCCAGACAAGATAACTCCTTCTTGCTTAAAAGTCTGTGCTGACCAATTGGCCCCCATCTTCACCCATATTTTCAATAAATCACTAGAGATGTGTTATGTTCCTTCTTGCTTCAAACGCTCTACCATCATCCCAGTGCCGAAGAAGCCCACCATCAAGGAACTGAATGACTACAGACCAGTTGCTTTAACATCTGTAGTCATGAAAACCTTTGAAAGGCTAGTGCTTTCCTACCTGAAAACCATCACGGATCCGCTGTTAGACCCCTTGCAATTTGCATACCGAGCAAATAGATCAACAGATGATGCTGTTAATATGGCTCTGCACTACATCCTACAACATCTTGAGTCTCCAAAGACCTATGCAAAGGTCCTTTTTGAGTGAGAAGAGTGAGGAGGGAATGAAGATTTTGGAGTATCTTTCCCCTGGAGTGGGGTGGGAATGGAGATTTTGCAATATCCTTCCCTGCCATGCCCACCAAACCATGCCCACCAAGCCACACCACATCCACCAAGCCACGCCCACAGAATGGGTAGTCAAAAAATTGGATTTCATCACTGGATGCAGGCCTACTTAGTACATGAAATAATATCTTTGAATTTTGGCTACAACTTTTATTTTCCTTGATGGCTTAGCCACATGTTTATAAGTTGATCCCTTTATCTCAAAATGGATTGGATGAGGAAAAGTTGCACCCATTCTGTCCTCATGCATTAGTAACAATGGGATATAACTTCATCAGGAAAAACCTCAACCAAGAAATATTTGATATGGAGCATTAAATTGAACATAAATTGAAGATATCTTACTGATATCTTTTTAGGCAACCAAGTTAACCAAGCATAACATCCAGAGTTTCTAGGAGTTAGGCAGTGTACCTCTTTAATTAAATGAATGAATAAATCTTAATCTAATCATCATACCAAAATTTCAAAAAGATTTATTTATTTATTTATTGTTTATTTATTGTTTATATTTATATACCGCCCTATCTCCCAAAGGACTCAGGGCGGTTTACAGGCATTTAAAAAACAAAAAATACAATAAATACAATTCTAAAAACAATTAAAAAACTTATTCAAAAGCCTTAATTAAAAATATAAAAATTAAAACCCAAGATAAAACCCACAAACTAAAATCTAACTCAGTCCTGCGCAATTAAATAGATATGTTTTAAGCTCGCGGCGGAAGGTCCGAAGGTCCGAAAGCTGTCGAAGTCCTGGGGGCAGTTCATTCCAGAGGGTGGGAGCCCCACAGAAAACCCTTCCTGGGCGTCGCCAGGCAACATTGCCTCGCTGGCGGCACCCTGAGGTGGAAGTATGGAAGGGTTTCTTCTAAAGTCTACCACCATTTCTACGGTTTTGAGTGTTTTGATGTGCATCTAGTATGTTCTTTATATGGATGTAGGAAATCCAGCAGGTTCTGACAGGTTCTGGAGAACTGGTAGCGGAAATTTTGAGTAGTTTGGAGAACTGGCAAATACCACCTCCAGCTGGTCACAGAGAATAGAATAGAATAGATTTTTTTTTTTATTGGCCAAGTGTGATTGGACACACAAGGAATTTGTCTTGGTGCATATGCTCTCAGTGTAAATAAAAGAAAAGATACGTTCATCAAGGTACAACATTTACAACACAATTGATGGTCAATATATCAATATAAATCATAAGGATTGCCAGCAACAAGTTATAGTCATACAGTCATAAGTGGAAAGAGATTGGTGGTGGGAACTATGAGACGATTAATAGTAGTGCAGATTCAGTAAACAGTCTGACAGTGTTGATGGAATTATTTGTTTAGCAGAGTGATGGCCTTCGGGAAAAAACTGTTCTTGTGTCTAGTTGTTCTGGTGTGCAGTGCTCTATAGCGTCATTTTGAGGGTAGGAGTTGAAACAGTTTATGTCCAGGATGCGAGGGATCTGCAAATATTTTCATGGCCCTCTTCTTGATTCGTGCAGTATACAGGTCCTCAATGGAAGGCAGGTTGGTAGGAATTATTTTTTCTGCAGTTCTAATTATCCTCTGAAGTCTGTGTTTTTCTTGTTGGGTTGCAGAACCGAACCAGACAGTTATAGAGGTGCAAATGACAGACTCAATAATTCCTCTGTAGAACTGAATCAGCAGCTCCTTGGGCAGTTTGAGCTTACTGAGTTGGCGCAGAAAGAACATTCTTTGTTGTCCTTTTTTAATGATGTTTTTGATGTTAGCTGTCCATTTTAGATCTTGCGATATGATAGAACCTAGAAATTTGAAGGTTTCTACTGTTGATACTGTGTTGTCAAGTATTGTGAGAGGTGGAGGTATGGAAGGGTTTCTTCTAAAGTCTACCACCATTTCTATGGTTTTGAATGTGTTCAGTTCCAGATTGTTTTGGTTGCACCACAAGGCTAGTCGTTCGACCTCTCGTTTATATGCGGATTCGTCATTGTCTCGAATGAGACCAATCACTGTTGTGTCATCTGCGAGCTTCAGTAGCTTAACAGATGGATCATTGGAGATGTAGTCATTGGTATACAGAGAGAAGAGAAGTGGGGAGAGCACACAGCCTTGGGGGCCCCTTGTGCTAATTGTACAGGTATTTGATGTGATCTTGCTTAGCTTCACCTGCTGCTTCCTGTTTGTTAGGAATGTGGAAAACATTCCTAACAAACATGTGGAAAACTCTTAAAAATATCACCGGCTAAGGCAAACCTCCTTCCCAGGCTGAAGGTAATCAACAACTGGCAGATGACCTGAATGAGTTTTACTGCAGGTTTGAAAGGAAACTACAGCCACCTATCTCCACAACACCCATCTCAGACACACCAACAACAGCCAAGTCTCCTACAACTGACCCCATTTCATTGGGTTCACAACCCCTAGTGATCACAGAAAAGGAAGTGCAGGACCTATTTCACAGACAAAAGCCAGGAAAAGCTCCAGGCCCAGACAAGATAACTCCTTCTTGCTTAAAAGTCTGTGCTGACCAATTGGCCCCCATCTTCACCCATATTTTCAATAAATCACTAGAGATGTGTTATGTTCCTTCTTGCTTCAAACGCTCTACCATCATCCCAGTGCCGAAGAAGCCCACCATCAAGGAACTGAATGACTACAGACCAGTTGCTTTAACATCTGTAGTCATGAAAACCTTTGAAAGGCTAGTGCTTTCCTACCTGAAAACCATCACGGATCCGCTGTTAGACCCCTTGCAATTTGCATACTGAGCAAATAGATCAACAGATGATGCTGTTAATATGGCTCTGCACTACATCCTACAACATCTTGAATCTCCAAAGACCTATGCAAAGGTCCTTTTTGAGTGAGAAGAGTGAGGAGGGAATGAAGATTTTGGAGTATCTTTCCCCTGGAGTGGGGTGGGAATGGAGATTTTGCAATATCCTTCCCTGCCATGCCCACCAAACCATGCCCACCAAGCCACACCACATCCACCAAGCCACGCCCACAGAATGGGAGTCAAAAAATTGGATTTCATCACTGGATGCAGGCCTACTTAGTACATGAAATAATATCTTTGAATTTTGGCTACAACTTTTATTTTCCTTGATGGCTTAGCCACATGTTTATAAGTTGATCCCTTTATCTCAAAATGGATTGGATGAGGAAAAGTTGCACCCATTCTGTCCTCATGCATTAGTAACAATGGGATATAACTTCATCAGGAAAAACCTCAACCAAGAAATATTTGATATGGAGCATTAAATTGAACATAAATTGAAGATATCTTACTGATATCTTTTTAGGCAACCAAGTTAACCAAGCATAACATCCAGAGTTTCTAGGAATTAGGCAGTGTACCTCTTTAATTAAATGAATGAATAAATCTTAATCTAATCATCATACCAAAATTTCAAAAAGATGTGATGCTTGTATGCTGAAGTCCAGAAAATAGCATATAATATTTCTTACTGTGAGCTACTCAATTGTGCTGTAGACACCCATACAAATTTTGAAATGAATGAATGAATGAATGAACGAATGAATGAATGAATCAACACCTTTGTCACTTTAAATCAAAGTCATTGAAACAACGGCCTACATGCTTCTCTACTGTCAATCCTATCAAGAGCTGCAACTTAATTTTTCAGACTTTCATTAACTCAATATTCAGGTCTCAGTGATTCTTTTTATATCAATTATCATATGATTATAGCAGCTGATTATAGTGTTGGAAATTCCTAGACAGACTCTCTTGTAAAGTTTTCATTGTTTTGTTTAATGTTCAACAAAAGCTTATTAGGAATAATTTGACTTGCTGCAGATTAGTTTGTTCATTTAAGCATCTTGTGACACACAACTTTGGGAAACTAACAACAATGATCAAAAACTCAAACAAGTTTACTTTGGCTGTCCTATTTATCTATTTTTAGCTATAAGTTATGCTTTTTTGTTGAAGCCTTAATGCTACTATAAACTTAATTGATATTTTATTATTTATGTTTAAAGTTGAGACTCAATCATAATCTAATCTAGATATAATGGAAATTTAATTGACACAGGATAACTCAATGAGTAAAGCAATGCCTTCTCCTTAGGAGAAAGGATTAGCAACTGTACACTCAAACAATTATTACTAGATCACTGTGCTGATCATGAAAGAAATCAATTGATTGGACTCATTTGTTTATAGGAATAATGAGTGTTATTTCACACCTGTAACTGTCTTACAAGCTCTTCAGAGTCAAAATCCTTTGGGAACACCTTAAGTTTCACAAAAGTATGTATTAAATTTATAAGAATATAATAAAATCATTAAATCTGAAGGCTATTAAAAGTGTCCAAATGAAAGTTATTAACTGCCTTTACATTAAATAACCAGACAAATATGTTCCAGAACTTCAGGATTATCATACTGTGAAAAGATAATTGATCTATTCCTATTCCTTTGTATTATCTATCATAGTAAGAAAGTGGATATATCTGATTGCCCTGAGATAGTTATATTTATTATTAGTCAGCAAATGCTGAAGATACGGAGTTAATTCCACGAATTCCTCTTCTCTTCCATTTTGTTGTCATTTTCTTTTCAGCAGAGAAGTAATTCACTATGTATTTTTCTGCAGAATCTGTCCATGCATGCTAAATGAGTGATACTAGGAAGAGATAATGGGAATTACAATAAATTACACAGGAAAACAAATTACTCAATACAACAATGCTTTAAAATTATGTAAGAATGTGTGCAAATTATTTACACAAATTTACACATAGGTGTATAAATATTATTTTCGCTAAAAATACAATCTATAAACATTCTGCTCCTAGTAATAAAAAAGGCTACTTGAACTCTTGGCTAACTACAGGAGGGCTTTGTTCCATATGCAAATGTACAATATGTTTGTAGATCTCTTTGACTGTGGATTTAACAGTCAATAATCATGCTAATTAGAACAAAACCCACCAATTACAGAATTACAAGAGCCCTATCTAGGAAATATTTGGTGTCTGGAAATTCCCTTTTCTGTCATTAAGTGACAAGGAAAGAAAGGAGAAAGGGAATTGCCAAGATTGCAGACATGAGACACCAAATAGATAGAGCTCTTGTAATTCTGTAATTGGTGGCTCAATTGGAGTCTCATGTAAGGAGTGCAGAAATGCCCCAAAAGGGGTAGGAGGCCTGGCCCACTTCCACATGTGAAGCAATCAACACACACCCCACAAAAGGCTGAACATCAAGGAAATCTCTACAGCATAGCACAAAGCAGCTGCACCGCAGGAAATTCAGAAGGCTCCAGGGGTGTATCATAGCACAAAGCAGTTATGCGTCCTGCCACCTAAGGGTCAAATATCCAGCCCCTGCATTCTGTCATACCCCTAACCTTCACATTTTCTTCATCCCAGGTGCAGGGACCCACCACTGCAGGGAGACGGAACCAACACGCTGGTTCCGTCCCAGGTGCCTGATGGATCCGGAGAGGTTCCTGACGGAGCTTGGGCCGTTTCCTGAGGACCTGACCCACGGCACGACTGAAAAACTAGTTGCGGCCTGGGAACAGGCCGTGGCTGGAGCTTTGGACCGTGTCGTGCCCTTGCGGCCTCTGACCCGGCGTAAATCTCGACCGGCCCCCTGGTTCTCCGAGGGGCTGAGGGAGATGAAACGCCAGAGAAGACGCCTAGAGAGTGTTTGGAGGTCCAGCCGTTCCGAAGCTGACCGAACACTAGTTAGGTCCTATTCTAGGACCTACCTAGTGGCAATGAGGGAGGCGAAGCGTTCTTACGCTTCCACCCTCATTGCGTCGGCAGATAACTGCCCGGCCGCCCTGTTTCGGGTGACCTGCTCTCTCCTGCATCAGGAGGTGCGGGATGACCCGTTACAGGGACGCGCCGAGGAGTTTAGCGGTTATCTATACGATAAAATCGTTCAGCTCCGGGATGGCTTGGACCGAAATTGGGATGATCCAGATGAGAGGGCGGAGTTCCGTCTTGTGGAGATTGTTTGGGATGAGTTTGACCCTGTGGCTCCCGAGGACGTAGACAGGTTGCTGGGGAGGCTGCATGCCACGACATGTTTACTGGACCCGTGCCCTTCCTGGCTGGTGCTGGCCTCTCAGGAAGTGACACGAGGCTGGCTCCGGGGGATTATTAACGCTTCTTTGTTGGAAGGGGTTTTCCCTGCCGCCTTGAAGGAGGCGGTGGTGAGACCCCTCCTCAAGAAGCCGTCCCTGGACCCAGCTGTTTTAGGAAATTACCGTCCGGTCTCCAACCTTCGCTTTATTGCGAAGGTTGTAGAGAGTGCTCTGGCACGGCAGCTACCCCAGTACCTGGATGAAGCCGTCTATCTAGACCCGTTCCAGTCCGGCTTCCGACCCGGATATAGCACGGAGACAGCTTTGGTCACGCTGGTGGATGATCTCTGGAGGGCCAGAGACAAGGGTTATTCCTCTGCTCTGGTCCTGTTAGATCTCTCGGCGGCTTTCGATACCATCAACCATGGTATCCTGCTGCGCCGGTTGGGGGGGTTGGGAGTGAGAGGCACCGTTTATCGGTGGTTCTTCTCCTATCTCTCTGACCGGTCGTAGACGGTGTTGACAGGGGGGCAGAGGTCGATCGCGAGGCACCTTACTTGTGGGGTGCCGCAGGGGTCGATTCTCTCGCCCCTCCTGTTCAACATCTATATGAAGCCGTTGGGTGAGATCATCAGTGGTTTCGGGGTGAGATATCAGCAGTACGCTGATGACACTCAGCTGTACTTTTCCACCCCAGGCCACCCCAACGAAGCTGTCAAAGTGCTGTCCCGGTGCTTGGAGGCTGTACGGGTCTGGATGGGGAGGAACAGGCTCTAGCTCAATCCCTCCAAGACGGAGTGGCTGTGGATGCCGGCACCCCGATACAGTCAGCTGCAGCTGAAGCTGGCTGTTGGGGGCGAGTTATTGGCCCCAAGGGAAAGGGTGCGCAACTTGGGTGTTCTCCTAGATGCACGGCTGTTGTTTGAAGATCATCTGACGGCCGTCTCCAGGAGAGCCTTTCACCAGGTTCGCCTGGTTCGCCAGTTGCGCCCCTTCCTTGATCGGGATGCCTTATGACGGTCACTCATGCTCTCGTTACCTCTCGCCTGGATTATTGCAATGCTCTCTACATGGGGCTCCCCTTGAGATGCACTCGGAGGCTTCAGTTGGTCCAGAACGCAGCTGCGCGGGTGATAGAGGGAGTTCCATGTAACTCCCATGTAACACCTCTCCTGCGCAGACTGCACTGGCTACCTGTTGCCTTTCGGGTGCATTTCAAGGTTTTGGTTACCACCTTTAAAGAGCTCCATGGCTTGGGACCTGGGTACTTACAGGACCGCCTGCTGTTACCTCATGCCTCCCACCGTCCCGTACGCTCTCATAGACAGGGACTTCTCAGGGTGCCGTCTGCCAAACAATGTCGGCTGGCGGCCCCCAGGGGAAGATCCCTCTCTGTGGGGGCTCCTACTCTTTGGAATGAACTTCCCCCTGGATTACGCCAAATACCTGACCTTCGGACCTTTCGCCACGAATTGAAAACATATTTGTATATTCGCGCGGGGCTAGCTTAAACTTTTTTAAACTGTTTAGTTTTTAAATTTTAAATTCTATTTATATTTTAAATTGGGGTTATTAGATTTTAATTATTTTAATTTTTCAGCCAATTGTGTCATAAGTGTCTTAATTTAGTTTTTAATATTGTATATTGTGTATGTTTTTAGCCTGGCTGTACACCGCCCTGAGTCCTTCGGGAGAAGGACGGTTTAGAAATTCAATAAATAATAATAATGAGGTGAATCCAGCCTGACCCTTTGTGAAGAAGGATGAGAAAAAGAAATGCTAAGCTGCAGTGTCCTAAAACGGCCCTTTTAGCCAGGGTCCTATGTAGGGCTGAGTGATGGAGTTGGCTTCACACTGAAAAGAAAAGGATGGGGTGGGGTGGGGTAGGGTAGGGTGGGGAGAGAGCTGTCCTAGCTTTCCCAAGGCTCTGGAAAAAAGAAAATCGTCAATCCTAAAAGAAGACTTGGCTTCCTCTGGATTACAACCACCAAGCAGATTTCTAGCAGAGATTGAGTTCAGCTTGGCTTCCTTGTAACACATTTTCCCTTGTAAGCAGTGGAACAAAGAAAATGATGACGATCAGATGGGATGTGGAGCTGGTGTGGTGGGCTAAGGGGACTGGGCTGGGGCTTTGTGTTTTGTTGGAGAGGTTTCCTGGATATTCGGCCCTTTGTGGGGAAAATGGAACCACCCTGTATGTTAAGGGGCAGAGATGGGGGTGGAGGGAGATAGGAGTTTTGCTCAGTCGTAAGTGCAGGCAGGCAGCCAAGTACCTGATTTTTTATCACATGACTGCAGAGGCACTGCAACAGCTATAACATTAGGCACAGGTCATGTCCCTTCCTTCAGTACTTTCAGAATTTCTAATGGTTGTTGAATGAATGGTTATTAGGTGAAAATTATCTATACAAACAACCATTCAAAGTTATGACAGACCTTTCTGGGAGTGCTTATGACGTGGTTCCAAACTTCTGACAACCACTACTATCCCCAAAGTCACATGACCACAAATGTCAGGCCGCTTGGCAATCAACCTGCATTTATGGCCATTTCACAGCATCCCACAGTCCTGTGACTGCATTTTATAACAGTTTTGCCAAGAAATGCCGTTTATTTCCAGTTTTCGGCAACACTAGACTAAAGTCTAAGGGCCACAACAAAAAAGGTCATAAAATCAGGTTGGTCACATGAATCAGGAGTCTCCAACCTTGGCAACTTTAAGACTTGTGGACTCCAACTCCCAGAAAAGCTGGCTGAGGTATTCTGGGAGTTGAAGTTCACAAGTCTTAAAGTTGCCAAGTTGGAGACCCCTGACATGAATGACTGATTTCAAGACCATTGTGACTGTAATGGGCAGACTTCATCATCTTTATCTTCTAATAAACAAACCATTTTAATCAATAAATTCCAAAATCAGCAGTTCATTTTTATCAATTTTCAGCAAAAAATTTATAAAAGCTTTCCACTCTTTAATAAAAGTTGTTATAGTTATAGTTTCCTCTTTAATCAAACAAGTCAATTTAACCATTTCTGCA
The DNA here is from genome assembly GCF_028640845.1 of Ahaetulla prasina. Lineage (NCBI taxonomy): Eukaryota > Metazoa > Chordata > Lepidosauria > Squamata > Colubridae > Ahaetulla > Ahaetulla prasina. Next base: position 230,454,283 of record NC_080540.1, on the reverse strand, counting down.
AACTCAGCAATCTGCACAGACCATTCCTCCATTACCAGGGTTTCTATAGTTTTCAGTCTTTATGTATATAGTCTTGCTGCAGACTATTACCAAATTTTTCGGCGTATAAGACGCACCTTAATTTTGGTGGAGGAAAACAAGAAAAAAAGAATTCTGCCTCTGCCTACCGGCGTTAGGATCAGCGGTGTCCTCACTTCCATTCAGATTTTGATAACAGATAAGGCACAGATCTTTTTATCAGTTTAAAACAAATCCTATCACTCTATTTAACTGGAGTGGGTAGGTTGGGTGGGGGATGATTTTCTTTTTTTTTTTTTTTTTTTTATAAAAAAGTTTTATTTTTACAATCTTATCAAATAATTCATCCAATGTACAGTTATATACAATTAGTCGGGCCTGCCCAGTCACCACCCCCCTTTTTAACCTTCTTCCCTCTTCTACCTTCTTTTACTTTCCAAACCTTCCTCTCCTTCTCTTATCTACCTCCTCTCCTCCCTCCACCCTACACTCTTCTCCCTCTTCTACCCCTCTTCCTTCCTCTTCTCCTCTTTCCTACCTCCTACTCTCTCTTTTTTCCCTCCCCACCGTTCTAAAATGGCAACTGGTCAGACCCGACCCTACATTAATTATATTTATACATCTTCAATAATCCCTGTACATTAACCATCACTCCATCACTTACCTCAACCCCCAATTCCTTCCCTTTACCCCCACCCCCACCCCGACTTCCCAGAACAAAATGCAGGGTATCAAAACTAACAATCATAATCTAAAATAATTCCTAAATTATAATCTCTAGTCTCTCCACGCTTATTCACACTCTCAATTCCCCTCTCCTTCAAAAATATATCTAATACAAATTATTTCCTAAATTTACTCATATGCTATTTGATATTTTTTTATCTGATACTTATTTTGAATATAATCAATCCACATTTTCCATTCTAAAATATATTTTTCTTGTGTATAGTCTTTCAAGTAAGCAGAAATTTTGCCATTTCTGCCAGATTTGATACTTTAAGAGTCCATTCTTCAATTGTAGGTAATTCTTCTTTCTTCCAATATTGAGCAATCAAAAGTCTTGCGGCTGTTATTAAGTTCAGAATCAATTTAGTCTCTATAGCTGTACAATCCATAATTATTCCTAGTAAAAGAACTGCGGGTAAACTTAATCTTCTTTTTCAAAATATTCTGCATGATCCACCATACTTTAATCCAAAATGCTTTAACTTTTTTGCAAGTCCACCATATATGATAATAAGTAGCATCTTCACAATCACATCTCCAGCATTTAGCCTGTACATTAGGATACATACATGACAATTTTTGGGGTCTAAATGCCATCTATAAAACATCTTATAAAATTTTCTCTCATATTTTGCGCTTGTGTAAATTTAACATTCCTCACCCAAATTCTTTCCCAAGTTTCCAACATTATTGGTTGCTGAAAATTTTGTGCCCACTTAATCATACAATCCTTAACCAAATCAGTCTCTGAATCTATTTCTACTAATACATTATACAACCTCTTAATATGCTGTTGACCTTGATCTCTCATTTGTTTTAACAAATTATCCTCAATTTGCTTAACACCTATTTTTTGATCTAATTTCCATCTAGCTTGTAGTTGTCCATATTGGAACCATGTATAATTTTTCCCTTCTTCCCCCATCTTTTCTCTAGATTTTAATTGTAACTCCCCCTTTTCCATACAAAGAAGTTCTTTATAAGTAACTACCTCCATCTTTTGATATATATTTATATTTTCTATCATGTGTCTCGGGTTTGCCCATATTGGAATCTTTCCATCTAATTTGTATTGATATTTCCTCCAAACCCTCAATAATGCATTTCTAATTATATTATTTTTAAATATTTTATCAACTTTCTTATCATATAATAAATAGGCATGCCACCCATATAACAAACCATAACCTTCTATATTCAGAACTCTTTCCTCAGTTAAATTAATCCAATCAGTAATTAATGATAAAACAACTGCTTCATAATACAATTTTAAATTAGGCATTTTAAGACCCCCCCTTTCCCTTATATCCTGCATTACTTTTAATTTTATTCTTGGTTTTTTGCCCATCCATACAAATTTACTAATCCCCTTTTGCCATTCCTGTAATTTAATATCATTCTTAAACACCGGTATCATTTGAAACAAAAACAAAACCTGGGCAAAACATTCATTTTATAGCCGCTATTCTTCCCAGCAAAGATAGTTGTAACTTCTTCCAACTCTCCATTTCTTTCCATACCTTCTGCCACAATACCTCATAATTATTTTTGTATAATTTAACATTTGAAGCTGTAATATATATTCCTAAATATTTAACCTTTTTAACGATTTCAAAACCTGAAGTTCTTTCTAACTCTTCTTTTTGTTGTATATTCATATTTTTAGTTATCATCTTTGTCTTTTGCTGATTCACCTTAAATCCAGATACTTTACCATACTGACCAATTATATCTTTTAAACCAGTTACTGAGTATATTGGTTGAGATACAGTAACAACCAGGTCATCTGCAAAAGCTCTTAATCTATAATCTTGATGTTTAACTCTAATTCCCTTTATTCGATCGGAACCACGTATGTTATTCAGAAGAATTTCTAAAGTTAAAATAAAAGTAATGGGGACAAGGACATCCCTGTCTCGTCCCTTTCTCAATTTTAAAAGTTTCTGTTAACCCACCATTTACTATTATTTGTGCTGTTTGCTTCTGATATATTGCTTTAATTGCACGAATAAAATAATCCCCAAATTGCATTTTTCTATTACTTTAAACAAAACTGCCAATCCAATCTATCAAAAGCTTTTCAGCATCCAAAAAGGAATGCCGCTGATACTTGGTTGTTTCGTTCCAAATATTCAAGTAAATTTACGATTTGCCTCACATTATATCTCATCTGCCTACCCTTAATAAATCCTGACTGATCATTATGAATTATTTGATTCATCACTGGCATTAATCTATTAGCCAATATCTTGGTAAATATCTTGTAATCAGTATTTAAAAGTGATATAGGCCTATAATTCTCTGCTTTAATACCATCTCGATCTTCCTTCGGTATTAACGAAATAAAGGCTGTCCTCCATGAAGGGGGAACATCTCCTCCCATTTGAATTTTATTAAATAACTCTTTAAGTGGTTCAACCATCTCATTTTGTAAATTTTATAATAAACAGCTGTTAAACCATCTGTTCCTGGTGCTTTACCGATTTTAAGTTGTTTAATTGCTAAGAAAATTTCCTCTGAAGTAATTAATTGATTCAATTCTTCTCTTTGATTTTCTGTAAGCTCACAAATATTTTGTTGTTGTAAATATCTTTCTATCTCTGTATCATCAACCATATCCCTAGAATATAACTTACTATAATACTCTAAAATGCTTTTTAATCAAGTTCTTTTGATAAACTTCCTTACCCTATATTCTATTTTATCAATCGTTCGTGATTTCTGTTTTTCCTTATTATATAGGCAAGACATCTTCCTGGCTTATTGGCATTATTAAACGTATTATGTTTTACATATTGTAAATTAATTGCTACTTGATCTGCCATCAACATATTAAACTGACCTCTCAATATATTTATTGATTCTTTTATTTTACTATTTCCTGGGCTATTTATCAATAATTGTTCTTTCTTTTAATTTCCTCTTCCAGTTCCTTTTCTTTTCTGCAATTTATTTTTGTATTTAATATTCATTTGTATAAGATTTCCTCTCATATAAGCCTTACTGGAGTCCCAAATCATCTCTATAGATGTCTCTTTTTTCATATTCATAATAAAAAATTCTTTCATTTGTTTTTTACATTCATTTACATTTTGTTCATATTTAAACAAATTCTCATTCAACCTCCATGATCTCCTAGCCTCCTTTTCCCGATCAAATTCAATCCAAACTGGACTATGATCAGATAAAGTTCTTGAACAAATCTTAGTCTTCTTCACTCTAGAATACAAATCATTAGTAATCAAAATAAAATCAATCCTCGAAAATGATTGGTGCCTATCAGAAAAGAAGGTAAAATCCCTCTCTTCTGTATTATGTTCTCTCCAAATATCTCTTAATTCCAAGTCCTCCATCATTTCAAAAAAAGCCTTTGGTAATTTCGCCCGGCTTGATATCTTCCTTAAACTTTTTTTGTCTTTTTGAGTATCCAACACACCATTCCAATCACCCATTAATATATATGATTTATAATCCCAAAATACTATTCTTTTATGTAAAAACTTGCAAAAATTTTCTTGTTGTTGATTTGGAGCATAAACTCCTATTAATAATGTCTTCTTTCCCTCCAACAAGAGTTCAATAGCAATGTATCTTCCTTGCTTATCCACCTCAATTAATTTTGCTGATATATCCTTCTTTATATATATAACTAAACCATTTTTTTTCTCCAAAGAGGAGGCAACAAAATGTACTCCCAGTTTTGAATTTATCAAATATTTCTGGTCTAAAGATCTAATATGTGTTTCTTGTAAACAAGTAATGTCATTTTAAATTGTTTCAAATAGTGAAATACTTTCCTTCTCTTCTGTGAATTCAAACCATTAACATTCCAAGATAATAGTTTAATTGCCATTATCGGCCAAAGGAAACTTTTGGAACACTAGCCGCAAATCACATTTTGCTTTAGGCCTTGCTCCTCCCACTGTTTCCGTTGTAGTAGTTGCCAGTTGTTGTTGTGCCTTCATCTCTTGTTCCTTGCGTTTAGCAGCAGCTCTTGTCAGCCTTTGTTCTTTTGAATCTGGACCCGTCATAGGTATTTCCAACACTTGTAATAAATCTTCTTCCATCACAATCTGTTCTTGAACCTGCTTCACTTCTCTTTCCTTCACTTCAGTCTCCTTTCTTCTAGCATCCAGTGGAGAAAGACTTCCAACTTTAATGCCTCAACATAAAATTCTCTTGCTTTTCCAACTGTATTGAGACGATGTACTTTCCTGCATAATATACTATTATACCAGTTGGAATATCCCATCTATATTCAATCTGACGTTTTTAAGTTCATTCACCAGGAAGGCAAATTCCTTTCTAGCCCTTAACATTTTGGTGGAATTTCCTTTAATATTAAAATATCTTGACCAGCAATCTGAATCTTCTCCCCCTTATATGAGGCTTGCAAAATCTGATTTCTCACTGTTCTATTTGTAAAATAAATAACAACATCCCTTGGCAACTTTTTTTGCCTTGCTATCCAAGAATTCACACGATATATTTTATCAATTTGATAAGCCACATCTGCTGGACGAGCTGCTAATATCTCAGCAAATACTTCAGAAAAAATTTCCCTTAAATCCTCTTCTTTATTCTCTTTCAGACCACGAATTCTTAGAGCAAATTCCATATTTCTGTATTGTATCAAAACTATTTCATCCTCTGTCTTTTCCATTTTACTTTGAAATTCAGCCATTTTATTTTCTAATTTTAAATTACATTGCTTAATTACTTCAACCTCCTCTTCTAATAAAATCACATTCGTTGCCAAACTTTGTACTGCCATTACAAATCCTTCTTTAACTTCTTTATTTCCCACTTGAATTTCTGATATCTGCTCTTTCATTTCAGACATCTCATCAGTTATTACTTTAAATTTTTCTTCTATAAAGCCTTTTAAGTTCTCTTGTAACGCCTCTAAATTCAATGTTCTAGTCTCTGCTGTATGAGCTGGAGAGGCACCAGCTGATAAAGTTCCAGAGCTCTTTGTTACAGTAGACTTTAATTGTTTGGCTGCCATCTTCTATAAAATTATTTATTTATTTATTTCCAACTTAATATTCACTTTAAATCTTCTTAACTTCTGAAAACACAGTCTTTTAAAGCAGTATTTAAAAATCTCCTAGATTCTATCAGCAGGCAGCAAAGAGTTAAAGCAGCAAGTAACATGCAAATTACCAACTGCAGAGGCACACGCTGAAAGTATCACTTTCGCTTTCCACTCGTTAACTTGTTAACAATTCGCCTCCATTTTCTTGCTGTTTTCAAGCTTGTTACAAAGTATCGGGGAATCGGCTTGGCTACTTGCATAAAGTTCTCCCACTTTCGTTCTGTCCGGTATAATCCTTTATTGTCCAAAATAAATCTCGGCGTTTGGTCGTGGTGATTGGTTCCGCCAAAGCAGAAGAATCCTCGGATCTGGAGCACTTCGGGTTACTGGAGGGAACTTAACCCTTCAAACCCCTTTTTTCTCAGGGGCTTTAGAGAAATTCAACCTCTGCCCTCAGCTCACCCCTTCTCCCGAAGAGGGGGTTTTCCGAACCGCTGGACAGCAGATTTAAGCTGTCCTAGCGATTCCACATAATCCAGAGGTTGGTGATCGTAAAGATCACCGCCATCACCTACGGTGCCAAACCGGAAGTCTCCGGTGGGGGATGATTTTCATGGGGGCAGAAGAGGGACTTGGCACCGAAGGCTCCACTCTTGAGATGCCCCCGCCTTCCTATCTATAGCTGTAGGCGTTGAAAGCCTGGCTTTCTCGCAGCAAGGTCCCATAGACACGCAGCACTTCAGTCCTCCTGGATGCTGCCATCTCATAAACACAGTGCTGGGCTTCCGAGCAAGCCCCCTGCTACTTTGCTGCCATGGTCGGAGCCTGATTCCGGACCCTTTCCACAATAATTCTAACCCTTTCCATAATAGCTAGATCATGAAATCAACTCCACAGGATGGCTAAAACTACTTTGAGATTGGCTATAAAAACAGAATCTTGCAAGTCTGTTTGTGTTACACTTCTACTTTCTTCTTATAGTTCAATGAGTTAAGAAAGTGTTCCAAATGTTATCTGGACATTCTGACTTAAAAATGCTTTACCCCATTTTGCCTAGGCAATAGCTTTTGCATATCTCCATCAATGTTATCATCTTTACTCTCTACACATATACTTGACTCTGAGTGACAACAGTATGACTGGTAATTTAACTAAATAGAATGCAGGTACTCAAATAGGAAACTTAGTTTAGAAGAGGGAACCAAAATCAGCTCAATACTTTTTGTCATATGATGTCTTCTTTGGCATTCCTCACATTCTGCTTTCCGTTTCCTCTCCTTCCTGTATTCACTTCAGGTAAAAATGTGGATTGCTTTTTCTCACACTGAAAATTAAGATCTTACAAACTAAACTTTGGTTGTATAATCAGAGGCATTGAATCAAAATCACGTGAAGTATTAATACTGCTTTATAAACCCTTAGTAAGGCTACTGTCAGCCCTGGGGGCCATCTTTTTCTTTGGATCTTCAGGGCTACCACACTTAGTGCTATGGGAAACTGGGAGGGGAATTGCATGGAGTTGTACAGATATCTAGCTATAATAACGTTCTTTTCTCTGGGAGTCAAGGACATTCACCCTGCACCTGGAGTGGTGTGACTGGGAGGCATCTCCAGTTGGGACGGTGCATTGACTGGACCATGTGATGGACATGTGGGTGCAGAAAAAGGACTTGAACTTTCTTTTGGGTGGTGAAAACCTGGAAGCTTTCAGATTCGGGTTTTCCCAGATGTGCCAATATGACATCTCTAATAAAAGGAACTTCTAGCCTCAGAGTTTTCTTTTGTTGGGGATGTTACTTGGAACCCTGACAGCTACATCTGGAATACTGCATCCAATTTTGGTCACCACATTACAAAAAAGATGATGAGGCTTTGGAAAAAGTGCAAAGAAGAACATTTAAGATGATTAAAGGACTGGAGACTAAAACATGAAGAATGGTTGCAGGAACTGGGTGTGGCCAGTCTAGAGAAAAAAAAGTCTATGACATAATAGCAGTATTCCAGTATTTGGAGCAACAATTCCTACTCATGGTCATTCATGCCCTAGTCACCTCCAATCTTGACTGTTACAACATGCTATACACGGGGCTGCCCCTGAAAAGCATCCAGAAGCTTGGTGTAAAATACAGCTGCCCACATGGTTTTGTGCAGACCTCAGTGTGCACATGTATCACCTCTCCTGTGGGAACTGCATTGGTGGCCGATTTGCTTCCGGGTGCAATTCAAGGTGCTGGTTGTTACCTTTAAAGCCCTTCATGGCTTGGGACCAAGTTATTTGAGGGACCGTCTCTTGCTGGTCACATCTATCCAACCCACTAGAGTGGGGAGGCATGTTACGGTCTCCTAAGGACCCAGAAGAAGGGCTCACTCTCTCTGGAACATAATCTCCCCAGAGATTAGACCGGCCCCCATTCTACCACTTTTTCGGAAGGTTCTGAAGATGTGGTTCTGCCAGCAGGCCTGGGGAACCGAGAGCGGGATGGAGCCCATTAAATGACTAGTATGAATGTGTGTTGTCACTGGGGTGGGGGAGCGGGGTTATTATTTTGTTATTTTTCTTTTTATTCTTTTTATATCTTTTATATGGTATTTTTATATCCTTGAAAGCTGCCTTGAGTCCGCCATATGCGAGTGGGCGGCAATATAATTTTTCTAAATAAATAAATTTGAGAGGTTGTCACAAAGAGGAGTGGGTTAATTTATTTTCCAAAGCACCAGAGAGCAGGACAAGAAACGATGGATGGAAACTACTCAAGGAGAGAACCAACCCATAATTAAGGAGAAATTTCCTAAAAGTGAGGACAACTAACCAGTGGAACAGCTTGCTGTCAGAAGTTGTGAGTGTTTCATCACTGGGTTTTTTAAAGAGAGACTGGACAGTCACTTGTCTGAAATGGTATAAAGTCTCCTGCTTGAGCAGGGATTGGATTTAGAAGATTCCAAGGTCCTTTCCTTGATTGATTGATCTGCCATTTCAATGACTGCATGGCACAATAAGTACTGGAACAGAGTATGACAGATGTAACATGGTGGAGAGGGAGAGGGAGAGAAGGAGGGAGGAAACTGACAGTTCACTCCCACTATCCTCTTTCCTACCAATATTCCCATTGAAACAGCCCAGCTACTGATGTTCCTTCGGAAGATTTAAATAATTCCATCAAATTAGTAAAACCGAACTTTGCTATTGCTTTTAATTATGCTTAGAGCAGTAGTGGGTTTCTATTTTCTTTGCTATTGCTTTTAATTATGCTTAGAGCAGTAGTGGGTTTCTATTTTCTTTGCTATTGCTTTTAATTATGCTTAGAGCAGTAGTGGGTTTCTATTTTTTTTGCTATTGCTTTTAATTATGCTTAGAGCAGTAGTGGGTTTCTATTTTCTTTGCTATTGCTTTTAATTATGCTTAGAGCAGTAGTGGGTTTCTATTTTCTTTGCTATTGCTTTTAATTATGCTTAGAGCAGTAGTGGGTTTCTATTTTTTTTGCTATTGCTTTTAATTATGCTTAGAGCAGTAGTGGGTTTCTATTTTCTTTGCTATTGCTTTTAATTATGCTTAGAGCAGTAGTGGGTTTCTATTTTCTTTTATTTGTTTTTCCAAATAGCACTATCAAATCTGTATTAAAAAGTACATTCTTATCTTGATATATAACTTCTTCTGTGAAATGTCAGTTTTTTCATAGCAAATATTTTTGTCTTCCAAGCATAAGAAGGGCTTTTACAGATGCAAATTCTACTTTACAGTATTTATTTTAACACAGGGCTACAATGTTGGCTCTGAAAACTGATGTACTTTCCCAGTTTTGTCAACTTGACATCTTGAAAATGAAGAACTGATTGTAATATACAAGGAACAAACGAAAACGGCATTACCATTATTTATTTTTCCTTTGGGAATAGTTCTTCCTCTTAGTTCCAATATCAAGTGTTACCTCTCTTGCCTTGAATAATTTCATTTTATATAACAAAATTAGAGGGATAATACAGAATTATTATGGTAATGTGTTTCACTACAAAATAAATAAATAAATAAATAAATAAATAAATAAATTTGAGAGGTTGTCACAAAGAGGAGTGGGTTAATTTATTTTCCAAAGCACCAGAGAGCAGGACAAGAAACGATGGATGGAAACTACTCAAGGAGAGAACCAACCCATAATTAAGAAGAAATTTCCTAAAAGTGAGGACAACTAACCAGTGGAACAGCTTGCTGTCAGAAGTTGTGAGTGTTTCATCACTGGGTTTTTTAAAGAGAGACTGGACAGTCACTTGTCTGAAATGGTATAAAGTCTCCTGCTTGAGTAGGGAGTTGGACTAGAAGATTCCAAGGTCCCTTCCTTGATTGATTGATCTGCCATTTCAATGACTGCATGGCACAATAAGTACTGGAACAGAGTATGACAGATGTAACATGGGGGAGAGGGAGAGGAGAGGAGAGGAGAGGAGAGGAGAGGAGAGGAGAGGAGAGGAGAGGAGAGGAGAGGAGAGGAGAGGAGAGGAGAGGAGAGGAGAGGAGAGGAGAGGAGAGGAGAGGAGAGGAGAGGAGAGGAGAGGAGAGGAGAGGAGAGGAGAGGAGAGAAGGAGGAGGAAACTGACAGTTCACTCCCACTATCCTCTTTCCTACCAATATTCCCATTGAAATAGCCCAGCTACTGATGTTCCTTCGGAAGATTTAAATAATTCCATCAAATTAGTAAAACCGAACTTTGCTATTGCTTTTAATTATGCTTAGAGCAGTAGTGGGTTTCTATTTTTTTTGCTATTGCTTTTAATTATGCTTAGAGCAGTAGTGGGTTTCTATTTTCTTTTATTTGTTTTTCCAAATAGCACTGTCAAATCTGTATTAAAAAGTACATTCTTATCTTGATATGTAACTTCTTCTGTGAAATGTCAGTTTTTTCATAGCAAATATTTTTGTCTTCCAAGCATAAGAAGGGCTTTTACAGATGCAAATTCTACTTTACAGTATTTATTTTAACACAGGGCTAAAATGTTGGCTCTGGAAACTGATGTACTTTCCCAGTTTTGTCAACTTGACATCTTGAAAATGAAGAACTGATTGTAATATACAAGGAACAAACAAAAACGGCATTACCATTATTTATTTTTCCTTTGGGAATAGTTCTTCCTCTTAGTTCCAATATCAAGTGTTACCTCTCTTGCCTTGAATAATTTCATTTTATATAACAAAATTAGAGGGATAATAGAGAATTATTATGGTAATGTGTTTCACTACAAAATAAATAATCACATAACTCTGTAATTATCATAACTGAGCTGAAAGCAATTAGCATTTTGCTCTATATTATTTGTAGTTCAGTTTAACAACCCTTTTTGATATGCTTGTTTATAGATATTTCTGAAAGGGTAAAGAAAAGGAACTGTAACAGTGTTTCTAGAAGCATAAGTCCACCTAGCTTGCATAAAGGAATGCATGGTTGTTTATATCTGTCCGTAATTTTCTGTTATTTTTTTCTCACAAGCTGTTGCTTTAATCTAACACAGTGATAGTCAACCTGGTCCCTACCGCCCACTAATGGGCGTTCCAGCTTTCATGGTGGGCGGTAGGGGTTTTGTCCGATACTGAAGCACTTTCCTTTTTTTTAATTTAATTGACTTTTTTAAAAAAATTGTAGCATTATTTAAAAACATTTTCATTAGGTTTTCATAAAATTCCCCGTGACAATTTAAATTTCTGAAAATATACTATTTGTATCGCCCGCACATAAGTTTAGTTTGCGTTACGTAAGTGAAAATAATTGATGCTATAGTGCGACCGCAAACAAAAGAGCCTCATCCCAGAATAGCTCGTGCATCTCCCTCCACACCACCCAGCTGTAACAGACAAGCAGAGTTGGTAGCCGGTGTCCCCCCCAATCCAATCCACGATGCGTGAGAGGCATGCGCAGATGACGATACATGGCACATTACTGTGGAACCGGTGGGCGGTTAGAAAATTTTACTACTAACAGAGATACAAAAGTGGGTGGTAGGTATAAAAAGGTTGACTACCCCTGATCTAACACCTAATGTGACCATTCATTAAAGGTTTAAATTACACTTTATTTTGAAATTGAATAGTAGGACACATTAGGAAACAACTAAGTGACTATATTCAGTAGCAACTTAATATGTAAACTCTTTCTCAAAATCATCTCTATCCCTGTGAACTCATTAGGCAGCCTTGGGCAACTAATTTGTGTCTAGGTCAAAGTAGATGCAATGGGACACTTATCCTTTTTATTGACATGCATCTCATTCTTTGAAATAGGAGGAAAGTGTTACTGGTATTATAAAGCAGGGGTCTCCAACCTTGGCAACTTTAAGACTTGTGGACTTCAACTCCCAGTTGGGAGTTGAATTATGGAAGTTGAAGTCCACAAGTCTTAAAGTTGTCAAGGTTAGAGACCCCTGTTATAAAGGAAAGCCTCCTTAGCTTGTTTCAGCCCTTTGCTTGAAGTATTGTTCAATACTCTTGATACTTGAAATTATTATATCTGAAAACTAAAATAGTTAAAGCTGTAAATATAGTAGAAATGGATGTATGCATGTATGGATATTTAGCTTTCTTTGCTTCTGCACTTCTTTCTTAGTTTATGTGAATGTTTCTATCATATGAAAAAATGCATATTTGTCCCCATAATAATGATTAGCTTCAATTATTAATACACTGTGAAAAGAGGACTAGTCTTCTTTTATGAACATAAAATACAAGTGACTCAGAAAATGGTCTGCAATATTATCTAAATTAGGTTGCTCCCAAAGTGTACTGTAATCTTTCCCAGTGCATTATTGGAAAAGAGATACAATTCTGTAAATGTCTGGTGTTATTTGCTGGAACAGTCAGTTGGCAGATAATGGAATTGAAATATCAATGCAAAATGAAAGAGATTTTAAGCAGTCAGTCCCAGCAAATATGGCTAATCAAGGCAATGCATGTCTGGAAAATGTTCTCTTTAAATTTTGATCAAGCTGGGAAACCTAAAGGTAAATAGCAATCATAACCAGCTTAAAGAGTCAGTGCAAGGGTGGAAATGAGTGAGTAGAGAAGTCATTACTTCTGTATTTCTGTAAGTACAGAAGGAAAGACTATAATTAGACAGACATTCACGGGCCCAGTCAGAGTAGTACAGTTGAAAGGGGTCAGGTGTATAGAAATTCAAGGTCAAGAGCTATGAGGAGCTGAATAAGCTGAAAACAAGGCTGATATTTACTTTGTTCTAGCAAAATCAAATCAAATCAATCAATCAATCAATAATCTATTCCAATCAAAATGTTTTTATCTTTGACTTTTAAAGTTTCTACCCATGTTAATTCAGAGGACTTCCACTCAAATAAGCCTGCTATTTCTGAGTTCTCTTCTCTCTACTTTCTAGATCTGGAATCAAAAAATCAAAACCAAATCTTTGTGATTTCACAATGCCTTACATTTTGGATTTGACTATGCTAATCAAATCTCTAGAGGCTGTACAAACTAATTCTGGTCCAGACCTAGCCTTGCAGATCTTTAGTTCTGAGCGTATGGGGCATGATCTAAAACCTACTTATATGGATCAAAATAAGCTACAATAGCTGAAGGGCAATGCACTATCATAGCAGTTCTTTCATGAAACACGGTGAAAGAAGTTGATAGCAATTAGAACTCAATGGATCCTGGAATCACATGATTCTTAGAACAGAATCTGTCAACAGTTTCTATCTGCACCATATAATTTCAATTTAATTTTCAATTGCACACTGTTTTTTTAATATTTTTAATTCAAAGTATACATTTTTATTGTGCCACTTGAATTAAAGAATGAATATTCCAGGAATGAAATTTGGAAAGGTTTTACATTATCTAGTTAATTGTAGCCTGCATTCTAGCCTGGTGACATATCATAAGAGAAAACTTAGTGCCATATAATGGACAAGGGGGGAAGGGCATGATGTCTCAGTGGTTGAAGATGGGGTGAGCTCCTGTTACTTGCCCTAGCTCCTGACCACTAAGCAGTTCAAAAGCATGCAAATATGAATAGATAAATAGGTACCACTTCAGCGGGAAGGTACTACCATTTCATGAGCTTTGGCTGGCCACATGACCACAGAAATGTCTTCAGATGATGCTGGCTCCCTCAGCTAATAAATAGAGATGAGCACCACCCCCTAGAGTTGGACACAATTGGACAGGGGAAACCTTTACCTTAATGGACAAGGACATTGTTGATGATACACCAAGTCTCATACTACTACTCTACTTTACCAGAATACCTCCCGGATGCTGTTAGATGACATGGCTTCTATTCTCTCTGGGATTCCATCACTTCCCTATGTCTAGCCCAATTTCCAGCTTGATGCAGAAAATTCAGCTAGCCTATTTCCATAGATACCTTCTCAACATCTGTTCCAAGTCTTATAACAAAGAAGAGTCTACGTACTTGGTTGCTTCATTAAACTGCTCTTTGTTTTAAGCAGACGTTCTTAAAACTTTTCCTTAAGTCTACCATGCTGCTATGGAATTCCATTTGGTCACTCCTCTGGGAAATCAGGGAAATCTCATGTTATTGGAAGAGTACTATTATATTGCTTTTTATCCTACCCTAATGCTGCACATGCACATTTTTCAACTTTTCTCATAGCAGTTGCTTTTCATACGTCATTGTTCTTCAACTCAGGCTAAGCAATGCTCTTTTTTAATTTGTATATATCAGTGATGGTGAACCTTTTCGGCACTGAGTGCCCAAACTGGAACGCACACTTGTGCATGCGTGTGCTTGCTCCTGTGCGCTAGAAACTGGAAGATCAGTTGGCCAGTGCGCATGCTGTCACAACTGCTCTTCTCATTTCCGGCACGTGCATCCGCGCTGGCCAGCTGGTCTTCGTGTACACCAGAGCGCCAGATATCTGAAGACCACCTGGCTGGCGCACATGTGTACACTGGAAAGCAGAAGAGCAGCTGGCGACGGCGTGCATGCCCACAGAGAGGGCTCTGTGTGCCACCTCTGCCATGCGTACCATAGGTTTGCCATCACGGGTATATATCCTTTCTCAGAGTGTGATTGTACTAACTAGATAAAATATTTCAAATGAGGTCAAGCTAAAGCAGAATAAAAATACTGCTTTTCACAAAATGGGAATAATGGCTCTTTTATAATATCCTGAAATAATGTTATCTTTTTGCAAATAAATTACATTGCTGATCCATGTTGTAATTGTGATTTATTACAATCCCAAAAGTCTTTTGATATGTACAGCTTCCAACTCTAGTTTCCATTTTCTCACCTCAATTCCAACACAAAAACATAAATACAAAAGCTGCAGAATTTTGCAATTTTTTTGCTGAATTTTTTGCTGCAACATTTTTTGTTTCAGCTTAGTTTTCATATTTAGAATTGCATTTGCTTTCTGGAATGTATTTTACCAGATGAATAATATATGGTTTGCAAATCTGATTAAGAAACATTCCCAAATTTTTATTTGCAAAGTATCCTTACACCATTCAACTGCCTGTATTTTTGTTCTCTTCCCTGTGTTTAATCATATTGATAATCACTGATTATCAATTTAATTTAAATTTAATTTAAATTTAATCATTGATCGCCTGTCTGGAACCCATACCACATTTCAGACATCAATACAATTGAACGTGTCCAGAAATATTTTACAAGAAGAATTCTCCACTCCTCTGAATACAATAAAATACCTTATGCCACCAGACTTGAAATCTTGGATATAGAAAATTTAGAACTCCGCCGCCTTCAACAGGACCTGTGTTTAATTCATAGAATCATCTGTTGCAATGTCCTTCCTGTTGAAGGCTACTTCAGCTTCAGTCACAACAATACAAGAGCAAACAATAGATTTAAACTTAATGTTAACCGCTTCAATCTTGATAGCAGAAAATATGACTTCTGTAACAGAATTATTAATACTTGGAACACACTACCTGACTCTGTGGTCTCTTCTCAAAATCCCCAAAGCTTTAACCAAAAACTCTCTACTATTGACCTCACCCTATTCCTAAGAGGTCTATAAGGGGCGTGCATAAGAGCACAAACGTGCCTACCGTTCCTGTCCTATTGTTTCCTTTAATGAAAGGAAACAATATAATAATATCAAATTAATATAGTTATTACATACTTATGCTCATGCTTATGCTTATTTATACTGTTGTGACAAAAATAAATAAATAGAAATAAAAAAATAAATAATATAATTATCATAATGCTTTGCCAAGAACTTTGCCAAGTCAGGAAAATTATGTCCACAACATTCCTACAATCAATTAGAGTAGTAGTCTGGTGGACTACCATCAGATAATAGTCTATGAGCACTCTTCAAAAATTTAAATAGAGATCATTTGGAAAGTTAATGGGAGCAATTATTCCAATGATTAGATTCAGTGTCTTGAGACCTCTGCTTTCCATGAATACAGTGATGTGACTGTCTTGTGTCCAGTTCATTGTTATTCTTTTTTAAAGTACAGAATTGTGTTAGATTTAGATGGGAAATTTCATTTCCTAAGCTTGGAGGGTTTTTTTCTATTAAAAATAGCAGAAGTGTTTCTCTTAAAAATATTTGTAACATTTGTTCATGTAATTCTATAATTAATCATTTTTCAGCCCACATTGTGATCACTAGGATTACATTCGCATTATTAAAACAAGAAAAATTATGTAAATTAGAAGCTAATTTCACAGCAATACTTGTTCTATTTATAATTATAAACTTACGTTGCTATTATTGATGCTTACATTATGTAATACGAAAATTAAGAAGTTTATAAATTTATTCATTGACTATTCAGGAGATATTCCAACAAATGTAAAACGTGAAAGAAGAATACCTTTGTTCTGAAGATATAAATTAAAATACCATATTTACTTAATTATAATCACTCGCACAGCTTGGCAACATTACTTAGAAGCAAATTAAATTTCTACTGATCCTCCCCATTGCCATCTGCCTCATTTTTTCATTGAATCAGCAATCTCAAGCATTAGCTGTTGCAGTCAGATTTTTGAATTTAAGAATTATCTTGTTTCATTTCTTGAAAAATCCTTCTCAGGTAAATAATCTGATTACTTCTATTGGTACAAAGAAAAATCAATATTAACTGCTACTCTTATCACCAAAATTTGTTGTCTCTCCTGTAACATTTAATAGTTATAATCATTAGTCTCATTTTGTTATAAAATGAATCCAAACATTAATAGAACTATCTGGGGTAAATATGGCACATTGGTGGTAGATTATATGATCATTTAAGAGCTTCTTTATATGGTCTCACATGAGCTTCTGTTCTAGGAACAAATCTGGACTTAGGGTGCTTAATTTTTCAAGTCCAGGGTCTGCTTAGAGTTAGCGCCCCAAATATTAAAAATCTGACACATTCTATATTTCTTTCAATATTTATAAGAGAAGGAGTGACAAACCATTGGGAGCGGAGTCAAAAGAGGAATCGGGCTAGGATCTCTCGGTAGCCACAAACGGACTAATTTCTAAGACCATCCCCACCAACACTGAGAGGCAAGCCACTAGAATACAGGTAGTCTTCAACTACCTGGACTGATTTTTTAAACTTTTAAATTTTAAATTTTAAATCCTTGTAATTTTACATGGGGTATTTTAGGTTAGGTCAATCTGAAGGTTTTAATTTGGCCATTATTGAATAGGTATTTTAAATTGTTATTTTAACTCTGTATACTTACTGTTTTTATTCTTGGCTGTACACCGCCCTGAGTCCTTCGGGAGAAGGGCGGTATAAAAATTTAATAAAATAAAAAATAAATAAATAAACTTACAACAGTTCATTTAGTGACCGTTCAAAGTTACAACAGCACTGAAAAATGTGACTTATGACCATTTTTCACAGTTACGACCTTTACAACATCCCCATGATCATGTGATCAAAATTCAGATGCTTGATGACTGTTTCTGTGTCCCAAGGTCATGTGATCATCTTTTGCGACCTTCTGAAAAGCAAAGTCAATGGGGGAGCCAGATTCGCTTGACAACTGGGTCACTAGTTTATGAACTGCAGTGATTCGTTTAACAACTGTGGCA
Organism: Ahaetulla prasina; assembly: GCF_028640845.1. Classification (NCBI taxonomy): domain Eukaryota; kingdom Metazoa; phylum Chordata; class Lepidosauria; order Squamata; family Colubridae; genus Ahaetulla; species Ahaetulla prasina. Next base: position 230,436,459 of record NC_080540.1, on the reverse strand, counting down.
AGAAACGTCGTAAAATGGGGCAAAGCTCACTTAACAACAGAAATTTGGGGTTCAGTTGGTCGTAAGCCGAGAATAACTGTATAAAGTGACAGCAAACTGCACTCCTTGCTAGAAAATGTTGATGTTACCTAATTTGAGTAACGAAATGTCTGTAAGAAAATGCTCTTTTATACAAAAGAAAGAAAGACATATATTACCAGCTTATTCAACATGTTATGTAGCAATTACTATTGACTGCACAAATAATTTAAAATATCTAGTCAATCTAAATCTATATGTAAATCAGCTTCCTATACTCATTCCTATATCTCTTTCTTAGGCTTTTAGAGGTTTCTTTCCTTTTTATCTTGTTGATGAGCTATTTCATTATCCAAAAATGTGGGGAAGCAAAGGGCATGGACTACTCCTTTGGATACAATCAAATAAATTTGGGTAAAAAACCAGAATGAAACAAGTGTAAACAAATGGTGTGGGAGGGGTGGTGCAGAGAAGAATAAGAGGTAATAAGTGGTGATATATGACATGCAAATTGTGTTAGAAACCAGAGAAGACATAGCAGTGAGGAGAGGAGAGTGATAATAATCATGGGCCCATTGGGTGTAAATTTATCAGGCATGGCACTTTTTCTCTTCTACATAATTGTTGCTTTGTGTCATTTATCACCCAACCATCAGTGTGGTGATAAATCACTACTATAGTTAGTCTTTATATGGCCATAGTGTTATAAGTTCCTAATAAGGAATGGCCTATGAGAGGACATCCAAAAATGATTTTACTCTCATTTCTAATATATATATATATTATTGTTTGAGCACAGTGATAGCATTGTAAAATCCAGCATTAATGTCAATGCTGAATTGAATGTCAGCTATAGCAGATGCTAATAATATTATTTAATAATTTCTTATATCATCTTATTTTAATTTCCTTACAAATATTTGCACAACTGCAGATGGTAAAGAGGAAATTATGGGAAACTTTCCAATTGGCAATGATAATTAATCATTCCCTGTAGTTTTTAGAGAGGGACCAGACTATTTTATTTACAAACATATAAGGGCATTCTCACAAATATTTTTACAATCCAGTTTTAAACTGGAATTAGGGTGTTTTAGGATTTACGTTTGTAGTGAGATTTCATGTAACACACAAAAGCAAAACCTTGAACACCTTGTTAATTACACAGACATAAACTGCTGTCTATAATGACAAATCAAACCACACAGAATCAAAACTAAACTTCATATTATTTATATAAATCTGTGCACCTTTGCAAAATACATTCACATGACACATCTGTTTCCCAATTCAAACAAAAACCTTTTACATTTATTATTTCTCACAAATATCTATTCATTGCTAGATGTGGTGACGCAGGAACGAAGAGGTGTTTTTTTTGCTGGATATAAAGCAGCATGTTATCTTCCAGACATTTACTTGGACCTTTGTGTACTTCTATTATTTTTACGTTATTAAAAATCAAGTAATTGATTTTTTAAATAATAGCCAAGTATTATACAAGGAGACCAGTCTTATCCTCTCTTGGCCTTCAACCCCACTGTCCAAGCCTAGATGTTTCTCAGAATAATCAATATCTACAGTATCGCTTTCTGTGCTTGTGGGGACATTTTAGAGAAACATATAGAAGCGGCTCTTCCTTAGAATTGCATGCTTTAGCGGCCTCTGAAGCAGAAAAATAGCTTAAGACTTATAGTAGAAGATCCTTCATAAGATAGTAAGCAATGAGTAATTCATAGCTTGAGTATTTCAGAGGGGGTATTTAATACAGAGTATTTCAGAGGGGGCAGGTAAATTATCCATGATAATGCAGTAAGATCAAAGCCAATGTGGCCATTAAATGTTATAGTAGAAGAAAGTGGGTACCAGCAGTGAGAAGTTCAATTTAGTTGTAATAATTCTTCTATAGAATAATTTACATCCCAAACTGAACTACAGAGGGCCTGGCATACAACTGACTTTAAAACTAAAGCAGACCAACAGAAATAGAATTCCCCATGGTTTGTGAAAAAACAAGAATGAAATACCACAGCTCAGTTGAGGAAGTTGAGGAAACCAGATTATCTCCCTTTTTACAACCCTGTAATCCCTTAATTTGGGACAGAATCAGGTGACTGGATGGTGAGCGTTTACTGACTGGATGCCCTTCCTGATTCCATATGGACTTGAGAGATTGTTTCTCTCTGCTCTAAAAGAGAAACATTTGCCACTACCTAGGTTTGAACTCTCAACCTTCCAAACGGGAGGCAAATATCTTCACCACAATGTTACCATGTCACTTGAAGGAAACCATGTTATCTACAGTCACTCTTTTATCAGGATTACCTGATTTTGGTTATAAAAAATCTGGATGGTCATTAAGTAAAGGAAACCAATTCTCTGCTGTCTTCTTTTGGTGGTCTGGATTTTTCAGCTGAGATATAGTAGCCCTGATTTTGTAATAAGGTAAACAACACTGTAAGATTCTTGCATGTAATATTTGCAATAAATATTTGTGACAAGTATATTTTTCAGTATTATTTCTAAATATGTTGTACTTCAATATAATTGGATAGCTGGTTATATAATCTGTACAAACAGTTTTGTTTGAAGAACATTCTAAATTGTGCTTGCATTATCCTCTAGCAGTAGCTTCTATTATGTCTCATGAAAAATATATAAACCTGGAAAACAGGATAAACCTGCAAACAGACCTAAATAGTAAGAGGTGTATGAATTCTCCATTTTTTAACATCTCAGCCAAAGCTTCTTTATCATTTATTCTGCTTCAATGAGTTTGGACTGCCAACTCAAATGGCAATTAGTGTCAATCACATTTACGGCTTGCTTTGATTCAACCAATAATTTTCCAGAAAATAGCTAATTAAGTTTACTGAATTTTTTTGGTTCATTTATCAGATTGCTTTACTCTTAACAATTATGTTACTGTAAGATGCATGCTTTTCAGATGTATCTTTTTTAAAAAGAAACTATATCCAACACACTACTTTTTAAAAAAACTTCTCATACATATATTTAGCTTTTATGAATGACCTGTATTCAAAATGAAGATGTTGCTACTACTTTAAAGATATGAAATAAATTAGAATATACATATGCTGTAGGGATCAACCCATTCTGTTAAAAAACAATGAACTTTTCAGCCAACTTTATTCAGACACAAAATTCGTTAATTTTACCTCTATGTTTGTAATTCATAGCCATGATTTTCAATCAGTTTAACACAGACAATGCAGAGTGCAGAAAGACATTTTTGCATAGTGTTGTAAGCACTCAGTAAACTATCCCCATTATGTAAACACAATAGCATGTTGTACTTGGAGTAAGGAGTCATCAGTGACTTGGGGTTCTTCTTCAAGACCACATTTCCCATGTCCCTCAATCAGCAGTAAAATAAGCCAACATAGATTTGTGCTGCCTGGAAAAGCCGCATTCTAATCTGTTTCAATAATAATTTTTTATTAATTTTTTTTGCATTTATATCCCGCCCTTCTCCAAAGACTCAGGGCGGCTTACACTATGTCAAGCAATAGTCTTCATCCATTTGTATACTATATACAAAGTCAACTTATTGCCCCCCAACAATCTGGGTCCTCATTTTACCTACCTTATAAAGGATGGAAGGCTGAGTCAACCTTGGGCCTGGTGGGACTTGAACCTGCAATATTGCAAGCAGTTGCTGTTAATAATAGGCTGCATTAGCCTGTTGCGCCACCAGAGGCCCATAATAATGTTGATGAGTGGTTCAGTTCTTTTTTCTTTACTCTTATTTTGAGTCTCCTACTCCCAGCATCATCACTCAGCAGAAGTTTAATGCTTGGACAAGGGTGAATGGCTTTCCAGGCAGAGGTCTTAGCATTCATAGGCATCTTTCAGACTGCCTATGTTACAGATTACCATGGTTACAGTTTTGAACATGGTTTACCAGTCTTCTGGAAATGCAGTAGATCTGTGCCAAGAACAATCCACCTGCCAGGTTAATATGGGTCAGTGAGAGGAGCTTACTGAGAATGCTACCTCCTGCTTTATCTTAAACTCTCTTCCTCCCTCCCAAAACCTCATCATCCTGGCAGCCAGTCTATTTGGGTATAGATTTTACCTGTGGCTTAAATTAGAAGATAAAACTGACAGAACTCTTGTCAATTTCACTGCAGTTTCCCATTATTCAAAATCCATAAGAAACAATAGAACTGGCAGCAAATGGTCTCATTTGGCACTTGAAATATCCCTGGACTATGTGAAACTTATTGTAGGGAAAATTGCCTCATTTTCCCATTGTAGTAAAATAGAAGAAAGCACCCTTGTTAACACAAGCCTCAGAAAGCCTGTAATGGACTTAATCTGAGATAAAACCAGCAGTATATATATTTCCCAGTTTAAATCAACTGGCAGCACATACAGATATACCAGTCTTTTGAAAGACCACTAAATGCATGTGTAACAACCAGTCTAGTGGTCTTCCTGTAGATAGCATGTAGCATTTGAAAGGCATTTTGTGAAGCTAGGGCAGATCAAATGTACAGTTTCTCCTACAGCCAAAATGATCACAGAAGGAAAGCCTACTCAACCGGACGGAAGAAAGGTATATGAGCAGCCTCTACTTGCCAACTGGAATTTGGGAACAAAACAAAAACTAGGACAGATAGGGACAAAATTAAGCTGTATCCATAGTAGGCTGCTGATGGGGTTAAGGCTGCATCAAGAGCAGGGGTCTCCAACCTTGGCCACTTTAAGATTTGTGGACTTCAACTCCCAGAATTCCTCAGCCAGCAAAGCTGGCTGAGGAATTCTGGGAGTTGAAGTCCACAAGTCTTAAAGTGGCCAAGGTTGGAGACCCCTGATCAAGAGACATATCTTTAGAAAACAACTAATGGGACATCTTTATGCCAGATATAGCAAAATCTAAAAGCAAATCTTTAGTAAAAACCAAGTTTTTGTACTTTTTCTTTTCTTCTGTTGTCTATAAAGTCAAGTGATCTCAATGCACTGCTACAGTCCACATCACAATAGTAACTTTATGTGCAGACAATCAATTGTAAAGTTCACACCTATTTTTGCTTTTATATACTTAGTTGCTTCATCCCTTCCAATTATAAGCCTTCACATGTTCCGATTATAAGCCCTAACTTTCTTGATCAAATGGATCCTCTTTCCACAATGTTGCATTTTGAGCATAAACCTGTTTTTCTCATTCTTCTGTCTGCTTCTTATCTGCCCATTTTTCACATTATAGCCTTGCTTTTGATACTCTTTCACTTCAAATGCATATATTGCATTTGCATTTGCAACTAATTGCATTATTTGCAATTCAACTTTTTGACTGATTGTCATCATTTAGGTCACAGATGATTTAATTAATTTGGCTTAGTGTGTTGTATAAACAGCCAATTGTAATTTATTCAATAAATGATTTACTAATCTTGGTTTATTGTAATTTATTCATTCAGTGTAGATACATAGGTCCTTTCTTGAATTCTTGTTTTGCTCTCCAGAGTCTGGATGGATGGATGGAAGGAAGGAAGGAAAGAAGGAAGGAAGGAAGGAAGGAAGGAAGGAAGGAAGAGGGGGACAAAATATATCAAGTACTAGTGAAAGATATTTAATTGTGTGAAAACCCAGTACACATCAGAAATTCTTTTATCAAGAGCATGGTCATTAATATCCATTCTAAGCCACAATTACAATAGTATGTAAATGATGTAATTATCTAATTTGTGTTATTTCTACAATGAAGATATAATGCAGAAATATAACGAAGCAACATTATTATACTGCTTGCCAGCCCATAAGGACAAACGCAAAATGAAAATATATAAACAAGATACTTTTATGTTTTTTAAAAAAACTTTGTGTGTTTTAAAAACTAACATTTAGCAGATTATTTTGTTCAGAAATTAGAACAAAAGAAATAAAAATCGTTACAACACATTCATGATTGCTCTCTTTAATATTAAAATTGGTGAAGAAAAGTCAACATATCATACCTTGGAGCTATAAAAAGAGCAACTAAATAAATTCAGAATAAGAATAGAAGTGTGTCAGTAGGTGGCAGCACTTGGCCAATCTTCTCTGGATCCAAAAGCTGGGCTCAGGCATGGTTAGTATTTGGAAAGTAGATCTTCAGGGATCTTCAGGGAGCATCAGAACTATAAGGCAGTTGAAAAAACAACCCAGAGAAAGTCAGTGATAAACTACTTAATGCTGTTGAAAAATTACATTGACATCTACATGAATAACAAAAGTACTCCATTATATAATCTAAAGAATAGAGTAATGTCACTAATCATCTTGTTCTTTCTTTCCTGTTAATCACTTTGATTTGCTTGTTCCACTTTAATATTTTTAAGATATGTTTTGTTTACCTGGAGACCTTTTATTAGTATAACTAAATTAAAAAATAAAATCTATTCTTCACATCCTGAAGGAGATGTAGCAACAGATCTTACAACAAATAGCCTCAACCGCAGGAAAGTAATACAAGTAGTCGTCATTTAGTAAGTCTTCTTTTAGCCAGAGTTCAGTTATGATAGGAATGAAAAAAATAATTTTGTGATTTGTCCTCACATTTACAATATTTGCAGGTCTGTAAAACAAAAGAAAGCTTAAGGAAGATTATAAGCACAGTTGTGATTTCATTTCGTAACCATTTTGCTTAACAAGCAAATGGCTGGTCCCAGTTGTGGTGGCCAAAAAAGAAGTATCTCAATCTTTCCAGGTTTGCAGTCCAGTTGTGGGGGGCAAAGGGGATGGTTCTGTGGGGTGGTGGCCAAGGACATGTATACCTGCTGCTCACACAAATGGAGCGCATATGCATGCGCTGACCCACTGCTCATACAAGTGGGGATATGCATGCGTGCTCACTTCCACAGCCCAGTTCTGAACTGCTCAAGGCCCTGTAGTGGGCCACAGCCCGGGGGTTGGGGACCCCTTGACTACTTGAACAGAACAATCTTGTCATCCAAGAGCATGTATCTCAGTTAAGAACTGTGTTAGTTAGTAAGTTCTGTTTTGACAATGAAAAGACATTTCTCCTTTTTGGAATTGAAACTATGCTTAATAACACTTTCTTTTCCTTAATGGGAAAGGAATCCCACCATCCTATGTCACTGTATCCCGACAGATGAATATCCCAGATAAAGAAAATTGGGCTACCAGTTTTGCCCATCCACATGTCAAACGGTGATTGTTGTGAAACAAATTAAACTGAATTGAGTAGCATTTTTATGAATATGTAAGCCCTAGGAAGGAAGGAATGGTATATAATAATAATAATAACAGACTTGGAAGGGACCTTGGAGGTCTTCTAGTCCAACCCCCTGCCCAGGCAGGAAACCCTACACCATTTCAGACAAATGGCTATCCAACATTTTCTTAAAAATTTCCAGTGTTGGAGCATTCACAACTTCTGCAGGCAAGTTGTTCCACTTATTGATTGTTCTAACTGTCAGGAAATTTCTCCTTAGTTCTAAGTTGCTTCTCTCCTTGATTAGTTTCCACCCATTGCTTCTTGTCCTGCCTTCAGGTGCTTTGGAGAATAGCTTGACTCCCTCTTCTTTGTGGCAGCCTCTGAGATATTGGAACACTGCTATCATGTCTCCCCTAGTCCTTCTTTTCATTAAACTAGACATACCCAGTTCCTGCAACCGTTCTTCATATGTTTTAGTCTCCAGTCCCCTAATCATCTTTGTTGCTCTTCTCTGCACTCTTTCTAGAGTCTCAGTATCTTTTTTACATCGTGGCGACCAAAACTGAATGCAATATTCCAAGTGTGGCCTTACCAAGACATTATAAAGTAGAATTAACACTTCACGTGTTCTTGATTCTATCCCTCTGTTTATGCAGCCCAGAACTGTGTTGGCTTTTTTGGCAGCTGCTGGACACTGCTGGCTCATATCTAAATGGTTGTCCACTAGGACTCCAAGATCCCTCTCACAGTTACTATTATTGAGATCAGTTCTGAAGAACCTTGCCAAGAAAACTGCAGGGACGTGTCCAGTCAGTCACTAAAAATCAGCTACAATCCAACAGAAAAACAAACAAAGAAACGGTTTTTTCAGGTACTGCATCGACCGTTATCCCTCCAGCCGCCAAACTCATTTCTTTCATCCTCTTTTAATAAATAGAAGAGCTGGGAGGAATTAAATGACTGATAGTCTTCTAATCACAGAGAATGAACTTAAGAAGAATTTGGCCATTTGTTTATTTTAATTTTACTGTGATTTTGAAAGGTTGTTTGTGTCATTTCAGGAAGAGACAAATGCCATATTGCAGACACGCACACACGCACACGAGTTGCAGGTCACAGTAAAACAAACAATAGCTGTTGAAACGTATTTTAAACACAGCATGGCAATTTATGTCTTCTATTTAAAGGTCAGAAAATGTAATTTCAGTCATAATACTTAATTCTTAAATACTTAAAATATTTTATACTGAATTAATTACTTTACAAATTAAGTCTTTTCAGTTTAGTTTTCTGATTAGACACATGGCAAAGAATATGAATGAGAACTCCTCATCAGTTAGTAAATTTGATTGCCTTTGATTTCTCAGGCAGATTTTCTTTTTTAATCTGATATTAAAATTTAAAATTGAGGGCAATTTTATCATAAAATTTAAAATTGAAGGCAGTTTTTTGATGATATTTATATAGGTGGGGGAAATTATTCTATATTACTGTGCAACTCTTCATAACTTCAACTCATATATAGACATATGCAAAGCCATTTGAAAGATAAAAAGACTAAAAAGATGATGGAAAAGGGTTGGCGTTGAGTTGAAGATGAGGGGCTTGAGAGAAAGAAAAATAATAAAAAATGATTAAATAGCAAAGATTGGCAGTCTCAGTCTATAAGAGATGTGAGTTTCAGATGGATTCAGGACTGCCAACTTCTGTGCAAAGAGAGCAATGCAGCATCATATCTGTCTATTCAACGTAGACATCCAGAGGGAAAAGATGCAAAAAAGAAGATCCAAATTTTGTCAGACATGAGAAATTGTCAGCTAACTTCTAACCAGAGTCCCTGATTAATTATTTGCAGAATTCAGTCATATCTAGGCACAGTTATTTTAGAAGAAGTAGTGCAGTGCAGGTTAATCTCTGAATTGTAGAATAGTTAGATAATAAAATAATAATTTCATGTTACAAGTTATGTTTTGTTTGATTGTTTGATTATTGATTGATTGTATATAGCAGCTGATCTCACTTGCAGGTGACTCTGGGTGACATGCACAATTAAAACAGAAATTATCAATCAGCATTATTCAACCATTAAAATAAATTTAAAAAGTTAAAAACTGTAATAACAAATTGACAGAATGCAGTCGCTCTTACACCAGTCACGTAACCATTCAGCTACCTTCCAAATTCCTTTGACAGAGGGAGAGGAGAGCCATAGGTCTCGTTGTGTGCGTGTATTAGATTCCACTTGCTCAGTTATCTGACAGAGAAAGTTAAGCTTTCAGAGATGTGGATCTCTTTCTATCCTTCTTAAGAATCTCAAGATTTTTTTAAACAGGTATTCATTACCTTGGTTAGCTGCAATCTGATTTTTAATTTAATATAAGGACATTTGCCTACAAATTAATTACCTTGAAGGACATGATTATTGATGCTTACAGTTGTTTAAATAAGGAAAGTATGTGTATGGTGTGTATTATAAAAAAAGTAGATTTAAAATTCTAGTCAAGCCAAGCATAGTGATATTTCCATCTTCTTCCACCACTGACTGATTTTCAGATTAGTCTGTCAGAAGAAAGAGAGTAAATTCAATATTTTAAGGAATTTTGACAGTCCATACTTCGGTTTAACAACTCCCAGGCAGACTCACAAATAATAAGCCTTTGGAAGAATTGGCAAGAAAAGAAGGAAGACGGAGCAAAAGCTGGGCTGTCAGTAAGGAAGGAAACAGAGTTAATTCATTATGCCTGAACACAATACACTGTGGATAATATTATCTAAAACATGATGGAAAAGATTATGGTGTTAAGAGAAAAGAGAGATGTAGAGTTCAGTAAGAACTATGAAAAATATTACACATAAAACTAAAGTAGACTAATAGAAAATGTGCAGACTGTTTTTCATTCCGGGTATTTCAGTTTTCCTTTCAGCGCCTTTAGTTGTTTTGTGTTACATAACAAACACATTACAAATTATAGATCCATCCACCTGTCAGCTGACATTATTCACTTGCCAGTAGTTTATGATCAGGGACTCTGTAAGTAGCAACAATAACATTGTAGGAAAAGAGCACGTTTTATTGAGTCAGGAGATAGACTTAAGTATTGATAACCATTACAGTTAATAAAAGAAATAAATTCAAGAAAAGGTAGATAGGTAATGTATTTGCTTTCTTTTTTAAAAAAGAGAGTTAACTGCTTCCAGCGTTTAGAAGTGGAAATAGAATATTTCCAATCTAGTTTTTCTTTATTTACCTCGTTATAACTAGAAACCATTTACAGAAGACAAAGTCCCTGGAGTTTTAAAGCTGAGATATAGCATCAGTCTGCTGGAAACCTGACAATTTTAGTTTTAAAAAAACTACTAGTAATAATAGGTGTATGAAAAATGCCAAACCCAGTCTAAACATCTGGCTGACCTAGACTAATCATAATACCTATCCCAAGTCCTTGGGGTGGATTTGTTAGATGGATAAAAATGCCAAATCCAATCTAAACATCTGGTTGACTCTCTGACCAACCATGATAATCGAAGTGCCTAGAAATAACAGGAAGACACAGTTTCTGGTCTTTGATATTTATATCAAGAGAGGAATCTTTCAAGGAAATTTCACCATCACCACCATTTTGCCATTGCACTGATTCTTCTGTCAACAATACTGAATAACTCAGGCCATGGCTATTAAAATCAGAAAACATCTGCCACTATATCCCATCTCCTTTACTGGAAGATCTGAAACTGTTTGGAAAAACATCATCTGAAATAGGATTGTTTGTCAATACTGTCCATATATACAACCAAGACATTGCAATGAAGTTTTTACTGGACAAATTTTTATTTTATTTATTTTTCAAATTTATACAGATACCCTTATCACAGAAATGTACACAATGTTGTGCACAGGATGGTGCACAACAATTGCAGCCATCATATTCCAGCTTTTCCAATTGAACAGATAAATATATTCCAATATATATGGCTCACAGCAAGCGTGAAATAGCAATAGCACTTCGACTTATATACCGCTCCATAGTGCTTTACAGCACTCTCTGAGCACACTACAAAGACAGCATATTGTCCCCAACAATCTGAGTCCCCATTCTACTGACTTTGGAAGGCTGGAAGGCTGAGTCAACCTTGAGTCCTGTGAGGATTGATCTCCAGGATTGAACTGGAGGCAGAATTAATCTGTAATACTGCATTCTAATCACTGCACTGCTAGGGCAGGGTAAAAACATTTTTTTTTCTTTAATACTTCCTGCTTCAACCAGAGGAAGATAGTGCCTTTAACAGTTTCTAAAATACCAGGCTTTTCATTCAAAAACAAAAAAGCAAAATGAAATTTTACACTAACCTGTTCCCAATCACACCAACACAGAGAGAAATTGCAGTTTATGTATGTGTATTTATCAGTATAATCCTATTTATATTTCTTCAGAAGTAAGTCCCACTGTGTTCACTGAGGCGTATTTGCAAGTCAGTGTGCATAGGATTGCTGCCTGACTATACTGTTGGCAAGAAAACCAACTAAAAATAGTAAAATTGTGATATGAATAGAAGTTAGTTAGATATGCTGTGTGGAAAACAGAAAGTAAATTCCTGCAGTGTGCCTAATTTGATATGAAAGCTCTGTCTCTAAATAGAGCAGGAGAGCAATCTGCTGTGATTTACTTTACAAAATATTTTTTTTTTAAAAAAACACCAAACACAAAAAATTACTTTCTTTATGAGAAATAAAAATAAACCTTAGTGGAAATATAAAGCTCTGAAAATCTGGTTCTGTGAAAGATTCTATGGTTAGTGAACAGCAATTTTAAAACAGATGTCCTCTTCCCAGCATCGACCAGACGAGGAGGATAGAACATGGTAGGAATCTCTGTTTCTTTGTCCCACCTACACGATCTGATGGGGGGCAGCCATAACTTTCACACTCTCAAGGGGAGGACCATCTGATTGCATAACCCAACTTTAACCAGTAGGATGCAGATCATAAATGAAAGAGCAAGAACCCAACTCAGACTGATTGATCACACAGGGTAGATGTAGACCTTGTAGGTCACGAGTGTATATTTAACTAGACAAAAGATGAAGCACTCCACGCAGAGGATCGGTGTGATTAAAATCCAGCTCAGTTTCAAGCCAAATGTATCAAGCCTGTAACCAAATGTATATATCTTAAATGCAATCATAAAAATTGTCAGCACCGTAAACCCTGGCTAAAGGAATGAATTCAAAGAATGAGACTCACAAAAGGCATACATCACCAACTGCATAATTAGCACCACTAGTTACAAAGAGTTGAAACACATACATGTCAGTCATAATAGATCATTTCAGAAGATAGCTGAGGAAACAGACCATGAATGAAGATTTCTGGTCTGTAGCACTTCCTTAGGAAGGCTATGTGCCACCCTTACTATCAGCAGGGGGGAAATAGTGAAAACTGAAGGAATCAAAATGTCACATGGAAATAACATCAAGGATACTGGGTGTCCTTCAGGCTGACAACATCAAGCCCACTGAAGACAAAAAGGTTAATAGTGAATATGTCATGACAGTAAAGATCTTTAAAATACAAACTCAGTGGTGGAAATACCATCAAGGCGATGAACACCATCAGCATTGACAAAATCACCATCAGTCAAGTGCAAAAAGCAGCTTTATTTGGAATAGTTTACATCCTGCGGCAATACCTTTAACATTATTATTACAGCAACATCTGCCTATACCAAGTCTTTGGGAAAAAGTCAATAGATAAACAAAAGTGCCAAATCCAGCTGAACATCTGGCTGATTGTGCAACCAACCATAATACACACATCGTATTACTTAAAGTTGCCCCATAGAAATAAATGCTTAACAGCTTGATGCTATTCCCATTCTTCGGTGTTGTTTAAAAATATGCAGAATGATACCTTATCTAGGCCAGGATGAACCTCAGATTCACACAGAATGAATCATAAGTGTTTCCTTCCTATTTCAGCATTAAAAAAGAACTGTGGATTAACATTAAGTATTATTTGTTTTAACATATGACCTTTGTAAGTTTATGTAAGAGTCATAGTTTTGTTCCATCTTCCATCATTCAGATTCATCATATCGTGCCAGGTCTGGAAGACCTTATAAACTCACTTAATTCAAATTCCAATATTGTGAAAATGGGAGGGGTAGAAAAGAAAATAGTACGTGATCCTTCTATTCCTCATGGTTCATTCTTGTAGTGTTAAATGAGGACGTGGAGCTTATAGAATCATAACTTTCAACAAACCTAGATGTTCTCCATGGTGCCGGGAAAGATCATCCAGGAATGGGTGCTTCTCTGCTTGTTTTAGGAAGGGATGGAAGGCCATTTTTTTTTAGCATTAAATTATAATTTAGCATGATGACAAATGTAATTTGGGTACACAACCCCTTTAGAAATAAACCTTAAAAAGCTGTACAATCATATTGATGTCTTACTTTCTTGGAATCTTAACAACATATTAAAAAAGAGTTGACAGGGTATTTTTTTTACATTTGATAGAAGCATAATATATTCCAGGGTCTCCTTTTTCTCTGTGGTTGAACAAATGAGTTGTTTCTTTGCAATCATGTGGTGTTTGAAAGAAAAGGAGCAAGATCTGTCTCTCATCTGATAAAGAACTTTTTTTCCCATTTCAAACACAGTGAGATAAATACTTTTCCAATTTAATGGGGTCTCACTTTTGTTTGCTTGCTTCAGAACTGAGACAGATGCTTATTTCAACACTCCCAGAACTGGGATGGAGTTTGGGGAATATCTCTTTTGCTAAAAACCTGCAGAAACAAAACTCCCAAACAAAACTCCCATGAAGTGGTTAGTACCATTAAGAATCTATTCAGTCTAATCAGTTATTTATAAAAGAAACTGGAATCTGAAAAGCATGTTTTAGTTTTAGAAAACACTGGCACCTGTATTCAAGGGCTGTTCAGAGACATTTCAGATGCTTTACGGAGCTAAGCCATTTTTGATAGGAAAACAACTGTTTTATTTGCAAAGCTGAAGCTCAGCTAAAGTTATAATTGGTTTTCCATTTGAAGGTGCTTGTGACTTACCCCCATCTCCCAGCATTTGGACTGTCCTCTAGCATTTGTTCACATCTGGAAGCCCATGCCTCTGATGTTATAAATTGTGATTCCAGTATATTCATTCTGCCTTAATCCTTTAGTAAGAAATGTCGAAATTGGGCCAATCTGCTTTGACTGGCTGCCTCCTTAGAGATGTATTCTGCACATGCAAGCTAAAGGGATGTTTCTCTCAATCAAAGAACTTCGGAGTGTTTATTCAGTGGCACCCATGTCAAAACAATAGATACCTTTCATAATTTTCATATGCATTGCACAACTTTCATATGCATTAACTTTTCTGCACCAGGACTGTTGGAAACATCCATAGTTCTTTCTCCCTAGAGTTGGAGGCCATGCTACAGAAAAGTAAATAAAGGAGAATAATAGGATTTGCCGCACAGACAGGACTTTCATGGCCTTTTACCTTATACCTTCTAAAACAAGGATGAAGAAAACCAGGCATTTGTTTTGTTCTCTTTTTTAACTCTGTCTGGGCAATTAATTTTATCCACTGAGTGAATCTTGATGCTTCCAGTAAGAATGTCCTGTGTTTTCATCAGGTTCCAAGAATCTTTGGTTGTTCTCGTTATTCAAATATTGGGGTCTGGATTGTATCAAGCAAAATTAATTGCAGTCTCCAATGGAATGGAGCAGGGTATCCAATTACTTTGATTTTATTAAAGCTAATAATAGAGGAACTGAAATTATAATTTAAAGAATCCTTAAGGCTTTGCCAACCAGATGGAAAACCTGCTGGGGCCAAGAACAGCAGGTGGAAGTTCATTTATGTACTGTCTCCTGATAACCCCTAAGCTAAACTGAAACTCTGATTTTACTGTGTTTGTAATTAATGCATGAATGCATTATACATGAACAATGCAAGAAGAAAACAAGGGAAATATCTTCTTTGTTTGGATTTATTCAGCATGCTAATCCAGGTTTGTTTTCATCATGGTTTACTGAATAGTGACAGCTGCTCTGTTAATCCAATATGTTAAAATAAAATTAAATAAACAAACCACATTCTTTTTTGGTGTGCATTTATTTCATTTTTAATAAGAGGCTTTGTTTTAGGCACATGGAATAAATATTTATTTATTATATTACATTTATATCCTGCTGCAGTTCTATAGGCATTTTTTTTTTGTTTTACATTTATACCCCGCCCTTCTCCGAAGACTCAGGGCGGCTTACAGTGTATAAGGCAATAGTCTCATTCTATTTGTATATTTTTACAAAGTCAACTTATTGCCCCCCCAACAATCTGGGTCCTCATTTTACCTACCTTATAAAGGATGGAAGGCTGAGTCAACCTTGGGCCGGGCTCGAACCTGCAGTAATTGCAGGCTTTGTGTTCTTAATAACAGGCTTTGTGTTCTTAATAACAGGCATTACCAGCCTGCGCTATTCACCGGCCCTTTTATAGGCATTTTCTAAGATAGACAGTAAAAACTAAATCCATCACATTTGGATTAAAATTGGAACATACTGTGTTAGCATATAAAACATAAGCAATCCCAGTAGCTAACAATATATAATTGCACGTTGATAGTTGAGTTGCCTTAAAGAAGAAAAAGCTGACGATTTCCAGGCAATAAACATAATTAATCCAGGATTGAATATATACTATTTTCATTGCCTTGAATAAGAGAACTGTGTATGTGTCCACTAGAATCCCAACAATTATTTTAAAAAAAATCAGTTTTGGCCGAACCATACTTTCTATGAATAAAATGAGTATTCTCTTAGATATTCTTGATTAAAAGCGTGTTCTTCTATGATGAAATATACATCATTCATAGTTTATGGAATAATTAGTTTATAGATTTTGAAACTTCATACATATCAGTTTTCAAATGCCTTCAGTAGACTGTACAGCACAATATAGGACTTGTGTGTGTGTGTGGAGATAAGTAGTAAAATCTAAGAGATGTCTTCAGCATTGAGATATCACTTTCTTATCACTATCACAGGAGACTGACATTTTAAAGTAATGTTGAAGATAAATTGTTGATTTAATCAATTTGTTTAATGGGTGGATTTGAATCCATTTTTTGTACAGTCCATTTTTGAAATTTTTGATATTTTTATCCTATTCAGGAACAAAAACTTAGCTTCTTGAAGTATAAAATAAAAACCATTTCCTACAAAATAATATATTAAAAATCAATCAAAATAGAAATAGGAGGTAAAATGGGCTCCAAGTGTTCCCAAGTCTTAATTACAAATATATGGAAAATATGTACATTGAGATTGGTAATCCCAAAATTACATTTTTAAAATTATTTTTCCATATATATTTGTATGGAAAATAGTGGAAAGAATTCACTACCTGGAACGGGTAGCTGAGGCTTTGGAACATATTATCTTTAGGTGGCTAAGCCAGTGTTATTTGAGGGATCGCTTATGTCCATGGTTTCTTCCCAGCGGTATAAGTTCTAAAATTGATGTACTTTGGGTCCATTGAATTAAACAGTGCTATCTAGGAAGCATGTCTTCCCTGCTACAGGACTTGTCCTCTGGGATAAAGTCTCTCCCCACCTCCCCACTTCCCCAAGGTCCATTTGACTCCAATTCTAATGGTATTCCAAAATGTCTTCAAGACCTGGCTATTCTCCCAAGTCTTGGGATAGGTGGATGGAACTCTTCGTTGAATGAGTTTTGTACACCTGTATGTGTGTGTGTGTGTGTGTGTGTGTGCACGCGTGTGCGCGTGTGTGCATGTGCACATGCAGGCATAATGGCTAGATTTTTTTATCTTCTTTTTCATTTTGTACTGTGTTTTATCAGGCTTTTATTGTGACTTCCCAGAGACAGTACTCCCAGACCTCAGATTTCTGATCTGAGATATGATAGGATACAATATGATATGACCTGTTGATATGAATTGGGAGGTCTTGGGCTTCTTTCTATCTGTATGCCAGCAGAATGACTCTGAAAATGAATAGAAGAGAACCAAATGAGTGGAAGGGGCAGCTTGCAAAAAAAAAAAAAAGCCTGAGTTAGAGCTAGACCATTTTCACCTAGGGGCTGAGAAGGAAGATGACTTTGGGCTAGTCACTCTCTCAGCCCAACCAACCTCACAGGATTGTTGTAGGGAAAATAGGTAGAGGAAGTAATATTAAGTATTTGTTGCCTTGAGTTATTTATAAAAATAATAAAGGCAGGATGTAAATAATTAAAAATTTTTTAAAAGGAAATCCAAAGGCTTTACCATGGTCCTTTAGGTTCTAGACTGGAACACTGCTGACTTCAATGGTGGAATTCAAATTTTTTTACTACTGGTTCTATGGGTGTGGTTTGGTGGGTGTGGTGTGGCTTGGTGGGTGTGGCAGGGGAAGGATAGTGCAAAATCCCCATTCCCTCCCACTCCTGGGGGAAGGATATTGCAAAATCTCCATTCCCACTCCACTCTGGGGCCAGCCAGAGGTGGTATTTGTCGGTTCTCTGAATTACTTAAAATTTCCGCTACCGGTTCTCCAGAACCTGTCAGAACCTGCTGAATAGCACCCTTGGCTGACTTTCCATTCTCTCTTCCTTCCCAGTCTTGTGACCTGGAAGAAAGCCATTTTTAAGGGGCTGGAAGAATTCCTGAAGCCATGGTTTGCACAATTTCCTTACCTTGTTTAACCAACTTTCATCTGGCATTGAAATAATGTCTCTCTGGTATGATATTCCATCATGGGCATTTGTGAAGAACAGGACCTCTTTCTGGAACTAACTTCATTTAGTAGGACTATCTGAAACAGGGCCTTAGACAATGATAGTAAGACCCAATTATTGTGCTCAGGGAGAAGCAGTCTTTTAAGAGTGATTCAGCCTGTTTCAGGCTTCTTAACCTATTGCATTACTGCATTCTATTTTGTATTCAGAATGCCTAGTATTTTGAACCTAGTAGGTACTTTCTAATAATTAATGCTCCAGCAAAGTGCTTCTGAACAACTACAGGATGTGAGCAAAAATACAATTATTAAAGTATTAATATTCATAAAATGCTATATCTAAGTAGATGGGACATTAATCCTGTAGCTAATGGCGACTGCATATTTTAAGAGCCATCATAGCTGTCTGAAAATCATAAAATGAATTATGACTTAATTTTGTTTATGGTAATTTAGAAATATTATAAGAATCACAAGTACTGCTGTACTTTATGAATTCTGTTTCTTTTGCATTAATTGGAGCCTCTTGCATTTTTCTATTCCTCCAAGGATAATCATCCACTTTTATGCTGTTCCATAACATCTAATCCTTCCTACATCAACCTCACTATTTCATATAATTACATTTTCTGGGATGTATATAGTCGCAGTCAAACTCTAATAGGTCCATTAATAAGCTTACCCTAAAGATTGATATGTGTTTACATCAATTAAGGTTATGCATGGACCACTTAAATTTGCATATGGATAGCCCTCATTTAGTGATTGTCTCATTTAATGTAATTTCATCACCTTCATGAAAAAGTAACTTTGTAACAAGTCCTTGCATTTACAACCTCTGCAGATCTGTAAAGCAAAGTAAAGCTGAAGTAAGATCGTAAAATTGTGATATTTCATTTGGTGACCTCTTTGCTTAATGACCAAGTTACCAGCCCCAATGTTGGTTACTAAATGAAGACTATACCTGTTGATACCTCCATGCAAATAGATTTTTATATTTATACCATATTTATACCACAGATACTTAAAGGGTGTTTTTTTATGTTATTCTTGTGTTGTAAACTGCTAAGAGTATAAAAAATGTAGTAAAAATGAAAGGTCACAGGGAAATTAAATTAAGAGATGTAGTCAAAAATGATAACTTATAAATAGAGAATATTTACAAGACGGTTGTTAAGTTTAAATATGCAGTAAACGTTCTATAATCATAAATGCATTTTTCTTATCTAAAACCCTAGACAAAACAGTAGCTGAGGTTTATGTGCTTGAAGATTTAATGGAGGGATAAAAAAAAAAGCAGGACCTGCCAGCATAAGTCTAACATAAAAATCTATTGGAAGGTAAAGTGAGCACTAATTAAGAAAGAGCATTTTATTTGACAGAAATGTGGCAGCAATTAAAGCAGCAAATAAAATTCTCAATTGCATCTATATATGCCCATTCACTTTGTATTTACTAAACTATATTGGAAAATAAATAGATAGTAAAAAAATTACAAATTGCTATCAGTATTTGGGAAATTGGAACAGGGAGAGCAGAATTAGCCATTATAGAAAGATGGATTTTTGTTGATGACATCAGATTACTTAGAAGGAATAAATTAAGAAGTGGCGGTGAAGAGAATCTTTTCAAGATGAAAAAATTAAAATGACAAATGGGATTAAATGTAATTTAATGTAAATACCTGTTACCACCTGCATGCTGAACAGATTTGATGTGGTAAATACCACATCACAGTCTTCTTGTTTGATGGATAATTCAGTAAAAAAAAGCTATGTTAGAGACGAGCTGCAAAATCCAATAATTTTAAAAACTTATGCAAAATAGTGATGTAGCTATGCTTAGATTACTATGTAGAGTTTTGTTTGCCTAACTTCAGGAAGGATATGTTACATAGAATAGAATAGAATAGAATAGAATAGAATTTTTTATTGGCCAAGTGTGATTGGACACACAAGGAATTTGTCTTGGTGCATATGCTCTCAGTGTACATAAAAGAAAAGATACGTTCATCAAGAAAAGACAACAAAAGTATAAGTATGCTGAAATAATTCCCTTGTGATGAAAGGTGCACACATATCAAAAACTTTTTAAATTAAAAGAAAAGAAAAAAAAAGGCAGTGTGATAGACATAGATAAAATTACACTAAGTATGAAAAGTTTATCCTCTTCCCCCTTTTCAGAGTAACTGAATCTGAGGTCATCCAGTAGAATTGAAAGTTGGAAGTTATAGAATAGATAAAAACAAAATACTTCTTCACATATGTTGAGGTTAAACAATATACTGTACGCTATAGTGACAAATGATCTGAATGTCTTTAAGAGAAGATTAGACAAATTCATTGATAAACTTATTAATATAATATAATGTATATAATATACTATATTTATGTGTGTGTGTGTGTGTGTAGGTTTTAACAGGTATAGGTATGTAGGTCTTGGCGTATTCGGGTCTTTTCCCGTGTAAGGTTGAGAGTATCTTGGTGACGTTTCGACGAGGTCTCACTCGTCATCTTCAGGCTGGTGCTTACGGCTTCATGCTTGTGCGAGCAAAGCGTGGTCAGAGCTGCCGACCACACAGTCAACCAACCCGCTTACAGCAACACTTCCCACCTCCCCACCAGTATTTATAGAGAGATGGCAGCTCCGACCACGCTTTGCTCACACAAGCATGAAGCCATAAGCACCAGCATGAAGATGACGAGTGAGACCTCGTCGAAACGTCACCAAGATACTCTCAACCTTACACGGGAAAAGACCCGAATACGCCAAGACCCCCCTCACACACACACATATTATATATATATAATATAATGGTTATTAATCATGATGTCTATCATATTTCTCAAATTCTGATCATCTTAAAGTCCCTTTTTGATCTTATGTTATTTTATATATTAACACAATTTTGGAGAAAATTATAGTTAAATGTCTAAGCATGATATTAAACTACTCCAGAAGTAGGAAATATGACATTTTATGAAGAAATCTGATTTAGCTGAGCCTAGGGATAGTTAAAAGAATCATTCCACATAGATAGGAAGGAAACAACACTCCAATAGTTTCCAAAAATGTGTTATTTTTTAATCTGAGGAATGCCTTTATATTGTAGAGCAGGGGTTTCAAATTTGTGACGACAATGTGCCGTTGTGAATTTGAAACCCCTGCTCTACAATGACGTATCACAACTTTCCCTTTGCTAAACTAGGGGAGGGTGTGGCCAGCACGTGATGCATCCAGCCCACAGGCCGCAAGTTTGACACCCCTATTGTAGAGGTAAGAAGATATTTTATTTCTATATTGTCTAGTTTCAGTAACATAGTAAAAGACTACATTAGTTGTATACTAATAAGGATCCATTCCTGTCTATTTTGTAATATTTAATTTTTTTACTTTTTTGATTTGTATTATAACTGTTACACTGTTTTTATTTGTTTCTTATCATGCTTCTTAAATTCACCAATTAAACAAAAAACTTTATAAATCTGTTTCCGAACAGCATGCCTCTATAGCATTTATGCTCTGTGCTTGGTTAATTGCTGTGGGAACAAAATAGCGGACTATGACAACTCTTCATCTGCTGCAGCACAGATCTTCTTATATTTATATAGAAATTAAACAGGGGTAGCAGCCAGCATGCAAACTTGTAATTTAACGAAATGATGCTCTCAAAATGTAGTTATGATGGGCACTCAAGGGAAAGAAAATTTCTCTCTTCTTTTAGAGAATACTATTAAAATATACATGAGATGAGTAGGCTTAGTAAAACTGGGATGTTTCCAAATGCATCTCTTTAGCACAGGCAAGAAACATATTGAGCCCCTGAACATAATTGAAGAATACGAAATAAACTATTGCTTGAATTTATTGGTGAAGATCAATGCACCAGGAGTCATGGTGACTCAGTGGTTAGAATGCAGTATTGCAGAGGTTCGATCCTTATCGGCTCAAGGTTGACTCAGCCTTGCATCATTCTGCGGTCGGTAAAATGAGGACGGACCCTTATTGTTGAGGGCAATACGCTGACTCTGTAAACCGCTTAGAGAGGGCTGTAAAAGCACCGTGAAGTGGTATATAAGTCCAAGTGTTATTGCTATTGCTCCCAGGAGCATATTTTCTTACATTTTTATAATGGTTTCTGTCAGCTCTACCACTATCAATTGTGCAAGAGTAGAAGAAGAAATTCCCAGTCTGGAGAAAAGAGAAAGATGATTCCCTAACATTTAGTAAAATAATTAATGGCTACTGAAAATGTGTTTCATAAATAGAGACAGGATGTAAGCATGGTACAAATATTGAAATACAGATATTGAAATACAAATTTGAAGACAAAGTTTAATAAATAATCACTCTGAAGAAGGGCAGTGCCAGTTCTAGTATCTTCACCCACCATTCTGCCTTTGTAGGTAGTACCAAATCTTTCAATCTTTGTGCATGCAATAATCTTGCTACAGTTATCATGTAAAAAAGTGAAGTTCTTTCTAACTTCATATCCATCCATCCCAAAAGAAACTGTATACTCTTTAAAATCTTCTGAATCAGTGTATGAATTTGGATGCAAATTCTGATTCAGTGGGTATACTTAAATCTCATAAAATGTTGGTGATCTCAGCTGAAGATCTCACATAAGATTACCAAAACGTCATGAGTTATCATTGGCAACAATTCCCGCCACCTCTCTCTCTCCCTCTCCCTCCCTCCGCCTTCCCCTCTCTCCCTCCCTCCCTTTATCTCGATCATTAGAGATTATTTAAGGATGTGTGATAGAGAACATGGCACCTATGTTTACTATGAAGCCAACACTTTCTTTTGATAACTGATGGTGATATTGTTGGTGATACTGAAACATTTAAACCCAAAAAAGTCCACTATTAGGTAGAAGCAGTTCATTATTATAACAATATACCTTCATGGAATATAAGACTAACTTTCTGTATGAGAGGATATATATTACTTAATGTAAAAATGCCAAAATGTATCTCACAAATATAGGTAATCTTTGAGGCATGACAGCTCATTTAATGTTTATATTTACAACAGATCTTCCCTCCCAAAAGCTACATATGATCCTGTTTCAAAGTTACATCTGCAGCACCTCTACGTGCTGCATTCACCCTTATGACTGATGGTGGACTTGCAGCATGCCCACCCATCTATTTCCTCTCCATCTGCCTCTGCCAGGACCCCAGAGGCACTGGGCCTGCTTTGCTAGCCCACATGGTCCACCCCCTCCCACAATCACTCACTTACCTTCCAAAAATTTCCAGAGCTCAGGAGTTGGAGGAGGGGAAGGAGAACAGGCCATTCTATTGCTGGGCCACATGGTCCTTGGATCTCTCAGGCAGTGTCTTTTTGCGAACCGCACACCTCTTGAACTGAACCAGCCATTCAGCCTAGCAACAAAGCAGTTTCTGCTTGTCTCTCTCCCACAAGGGAGATGGCAAATAGCTTTCTGTCAGTTTGAAATTTGAGCTGGCTTGCTGGTGGGGAAGACTGACTTGGTAAGTGAGTGATTGTAGGAGGGGAGGAGACCCAGGAAGCTGTGGGGACCTCAAGGAGTGGGGGCGGAGAATGGGGGAACTCAGGGTGTCAGGGGATGCCTGGAAGGCTGAGGCAGATGGGCTTGTCCCTGCATTAGGCTCTCTAGGATCACCCCTAAGGCACTCCATGCACACATAATGACCTACACATTCATTTAACATTCATTTAAGGAATGCATTGAGGAAAATAGGGAATGAGGCATCTCATTTAAAATTTATCCCAGCATCTGACAGTAGAGGGCAGGATCCGTTACTCTCGTAACTCGAGTGTTACCTGTACTGAAAATATAGGTTATTTCGTTTATTTGTAACATTCTTGTCTGGTTGCTACACTTAGCAAAATGGAAGATGGCAAAGTTGCTTCAAAATGGCCTATTTTACTACAAGATTGATTGATATGCCTCAAGAGAAAAAGAGGCACAGAGAACGAAGTAGCCTTCATATTCAGTAGTATTATTTGTATTTGTGGGATTTTTTCCCCCCTTACTGTTACAGTTTAATAATTTAGCCTTTAAAAACTCAGCCTGGAGAGATATTTTTCTGATATATTTTATAAAATGTAAATTCTGAACAAGGCTTGTGTTCATAAGGTTTCATTAAAACTTTCTAGCTATTATTCTTGGCTGATTTATTGACTGCAAGCTCTTTACCCTAAAAGAATATCTGAGGCTAAATTGTAATGTTTTGAAATCATATCTGTGTCTACTTATTTTCATGACTCAAGTATCAGAGATTAGATTTTATTAAATTTGTTATTATAAATATCTGCATGAAACTTATCTGTTTGTATCAGATTAATACTATATAATATCAATATTATCATCTTCTTTGATTAAAATATTTAAGCCAGATATACAGTATATTCACTTAAAGGTCTTACCATCAAGCCCATGCATAACTATGTTGTTCATTAGTATATCGTTCATAGGATTCTTTCAGTTCTTCCTGATAATTATTTTAGTATACATTTTTTTGTTCCTCAGTCAGATGAAAACTAAGTTGTGACAAATTCCTGTACTCCCACAACCAAGCTTTACTGAGATTGGCAAGCAATGCTATTCGTACACGTTTAAGAGGAGCAATGGGCAGATTTCTTGGTTTCATGTTGAGTTCACTGTCCAGCGGAGAAAACAATCATCAGACAGTTTTCATAAAATGTGGTAGGACAGATTTGGGAGATTTCAGGTATTAAGATCAAGGTTTACTGATTTCTTCAAATGCAGATGATTTTGCTGTTGCTCCAACAGAAAAGGCAGATCAGGCATATGATCACTGTTATGTATTTGGCCCCAGGTGATCTAGAACAGGCTCAAGGTCCATAGTGGCTATGAGCTCCGGAACTACTTCCGACATCACACTCAGGAAAGCAAGTTAAAGTCTCCTAAAACCAGCGGTGGGATTCAGCCAGTTCGCACCACTTCAGGAGAACCGGTTGTTAACTTTCTGAGCAGTTTGGCAAACTGGTTGTTGGAAGAAATCATCAGGGCAGAGAACTGGTTTTTAAATTACTTGAATCCCACCACTGCCTAAAACCATACCACCAACTCTACCACTAGCCTGGCCATGGACTCAAGGAGCTGAGGAAAGGACATTGCCACCCAGCAGAGCAACTGGTACAATCCCAACTGAACCCTAGAATCCAGTTTAACAGAGAGAGTCTGGGCATATTTTTAGAAGGAGAACACACCCCTCTGCTCCTAGCCAAATTTTGGTAATACATGTCAAGTATCTCATCCATAATTAAGTCACAAATGAGGACCGCCTTATTATAGGCCACCTTGGCATTCAGCAATGGTATCTGAAAACCCAGGATCTTGAAAGTCCACTGACCAAGACCTGGCAATGAGGTGAGCTGAGGATTGGAACATGCCACCAGAACTGTCCTTTAGACTGATCCCTGACAGTGCCTCTCCTAGGTCTTCTGACATGTATCCATTAGCCATCACCTTTAACATTTCTGTGTTCTTAATGTCCTTTGCTTTCTTCAATTCATTCTGAGTTTTCACTTTCTTAAGACCAGAGTTAGAATCCTAGTCAATATCCTGGGACTTATTCTGCTGTCCTCCACTGATTTTTCACTAGAATTGATTACAAATGTAATCTGAGCATCACCTTTAGGAATTCCCACATATCTTCAGCTCCTTTTCCCATTAGCTACTCATGCCATGGAGTCCTACTGCATGTTTATTAAACTCCAGTTTTTGAAGTCTAAGATGCTGTTTAACTATGATAAATTCTGATTTTCCTGAAAACTATAAATATCAGCATTACATAACTGCTTCCCTCTAATGTTCATATGATTTCTAGTTCTTCAACTAAGTATTCACTCTTGACTTCCCTCAGTCAAGATTATTTTATCTGTTCCTTCAGTCTTCAAAGGAGAAGTAGTTAGCAAGGGAAATGAAGACTGTCCTGGAATGACTATATTTGGCAGAATTTGTTTTCCAACAGATGTCAGGGTAATTAAAATGACCATTTACTACAGCTTCATGCCTCATTAAAAGTTATGTATTTTGGTTTTTGAAAATGTTGTTCACATCAACTTGGATGGACAAGTTATATAGACACCAGCAGCAATATTGCTTTTATTCGTTCAACCACTTATTTTAGTGTATTTGTTGTTCTCTATATCAGGGACACCCAATCCCCGGGCCACAGCTCACCTCTGGGCTATTCGGACCTGGGCTGCGGAAGTGGCAGGCGAGTATGCATGTGTATCTACACTTATACCAACAGCAGGTGAGAGTGTGCATGCATGCTCCATTTGTGCAAATGGTGGGCACACTTGCCCGCTGCTTGCACAAATGGAGCTGCACGCACATCACACATCCTTGTCCACACTCACATGGAACCATTCTCTCTCTCCCTCGCTTGTTGTTTAATATAGAAATGTATTAAATCATTTCTGCCTTTTTGTAGTAAAAACTGGAGCTAATTTTTTTACTATTATTTTACCATTAACATAGAAACAGTGAAGACAATGATGTGTTAAAATGATTTATGAGCCAATATTCTTTATGTAAAGTACTTACTTAAGAGATTTCATTTCCCCTCCCCCACATCTATAGGTCAGTCTATGGGTCTCCTAATCAAACTCATCAAATTTTTGAAGTGCAACACATCTTAAAACACTAAAATATCTTCAGATAACTCAGACCATAGTTCCAGAACTATATGCTCCCATTTACTTCGCCAGAAAAAGGACTCGAAGTATTATTTGTTATCTTTACAGTTTCCTTCCATAGAAGCATGGATTGGAATGCCATCTATGCCCTACAATGTATGCTTTCTTCCAATATTTTCAAGATCTGTGACTGTAGTACTATCATTTGTCTTCATGAAGGAATAGCAAAAAGTAATCATTGTCAATGGAATTGATGAGATTTGGAAGTTGTTCTGTCACAGCCCTAATTCTTGCTCCAAGAAACAATATATTTCACAAGGCAATGCGTTGGGTGAAGTATGCAACTACCATCATTTTTTTATGGTGTATTATGGGCATAGTCCTATATTTTCTATTCTTTATGGGTCCACTATCATGTCACCAGACTTGCAGGGTTTTTTCCCCCCTAAATATTTGAAACATGTTGCATGTTTTAAAAGAACTATTTCTATGTTCCAGGGTGCAGACTCTGGTTATTATCCCATCCATTGAATTTGCTTTTCTGTTTTCTTTTTGGCATTTTTCCCTATCAGAGCCTACTTTCTTTGAACTGATAAATTCTTGTTCTTTATCATCAGCTAAAGTGTAGCCATTCACTCCATTAATCCTTTCTTTTTCAATGTGGAAGACAAACATATCAGCAGCGCTTCAGATTGCACTTGAAGACTACTGAACATTTGTCATTCCTTTGCCTTCTTGGGGACTATACTAGTAGAAAGGCTTTTATTTGTTGTTGTTCCTTCTCAAGTTTTGGGGTTCTTAAATTGGCCAATCATGACAAGATGGGAGAATAGGTTACATGCTATATTGCCTTAAACATTGAATTACCCTGACAAATTCTTGTTGGCCTCGCCTGCTTATTTGCTCCATGAAATTTGTCTGCTTCATATACCTCTTATAGTAGCTGCTTACTCAGCAAGAAGCAATCACTCTTCACCCACACAAAGCACTCAACCGGGTTTGGGGCCATGACATTTTCACTCCCACAGCTGAACAAACATGCAGAACACACAGCTTATGTGGTTACTTTCCCCCTTCTGTTATCTCTCTCTGTTAGCTCATTCAGCAAGCTCTATAAAGTGAATTTGGGGGGAGGAGGGGAATAGAATTTCAGATTTTAAAATATATTTCATGACATCTCTTAGTTTATGTCTTTTTGTTTAATATAGTAATTGTTAAAGATTTTCCTGAATAGTAAACTCATTGCACATAAAATGGCAAACTTATTCTACAAAGTGGCAAAAGTCTTCCATGCAGATATGCTTTTTTAAATAAAACTTTTTATTGTATTTTAAAATAACAGAAAAAAAATGCAGGGAACAAAACACAAATATATACATTATCAAAAAATACATAACAAGCATGCGAAGAAAAAGAGCCTTTGGGGTTTTTTAGATAGGGCATTTTTAAGGGGTGGGAGGGTTAGGGCGGGTGTTGGGGGTAGCCCGTCAGGTGGGGAGCCAGTTCCTGCGTGTGCTCGCGGCGGTTATTTATTAGGTTCGGAGGTTATGGGGGGGGAATGTGTTCCTTCTGGTGAGGGTGGTCCTATTTGTACGGTAAGTGGGAGGGGCAGATACGGCGGAAGTGGGGGATCATATCGTTCTGTGGGGGCGCGCGCTCGATGTTTACAGGCGATTGCGCGCCCCGATCCCTCTGACTTGTCCCGTTCCCCGGATGGTCAAGACCCTCAGAGCCTGGGCCTTCGGCTTATGTTATGCAACGCACGGTCCGTGGTCAATAAGGCCCCCCTAATACACGATCTTATTCAGGGGGGCGCCGCGGATCTTATAGGCGTTACGGAAACCTGGTTGGGCACAGAAGGGGGCGTTCCCCTTGTTGAAATGTGCCCATTTCCGTGCATTCCATCAGCCGAGGGCTCAGGGTAGGGGTGAGGGGTGGCGGTTGTGATTAGAGAGAGCCTGGGGCCGAGGGAGACCACTGTACCTCAGATTGCCGGTTGTGAATCCCTCTTTGTGAGATGGGGTCATAGGTGTCAGATGGGCTTGCTGGTCGCGTACCTGGCTCCTTGCTGCGTGACAGCTGCCCTGCCCGAGCTCCTGGAGGTGCTTGCTGGGGTGGCAGTTGAGACCCCCAGACTTTTAGTCATGGGGGACTTTAACTTGCCATCTTCCGGCTCGTCATCGACAGCAGCTCGGGAGTTCACGGCTTCCATGACGGCCTTGGACCTGACTCAAGTAGTCGATGGCCCTACTCACACTGGGGGTGGCACACTGGACTTGATTTTTATCTCTGGTCAGTGGTTGAGAGATCTGGACTTGAAGGAAATAGTCATTGAACCTTTGTCATGGTCAGATCACTCTCTCCTTCGCCTGGACTTTCTGACCGCCATTCAACACCGCAGGGAGACGGAGCCAATACGTTGGTTCCGTCCCAGGCGCCTGATGGACCCGGAGAGGTTCCGGACGGAGCTTGGGCCACTTCCTGAGGGTCTGGCTCACGGCACGGCTGAGGAACTTGTTGCGGCCTGGGAACGGGCCGCGGCGGGGGCCTTAGACCGTGTCGTGCCTTTGCGGCCTCTGACCCGGCGCAGGTCCCAACCGGCTCCTTGGTTCTCCGAGGAGCTGAGGGGGATGAAGCGCCGGAGAAGACGCCTAGAGAGTTCCTGGAGGTCTAGCCGTTCAGAGGCTGATCGGACACTAGTGAAGTCCTATAATAGGGCTTACCTAGTGGCATTGAGGGAAGCGAGGCGTTGCTACGCCTCCTCCCTCATTGCGTTGGCAGATAACCGCCCAGCCGCCCTGTTTCGGGTGACTCATTCCCTCCTTCACCAGGAGGAGGGGGGTGACCCGTTGCAGGGACGGTTATCTATACGATAAAATCGTTGAGCTTCGGGACGGTTTGGACCAAAATTGCGGTGACTCAGGTGAGACGTCTGAGGGTGGTCTTGGTGACATTGTTTGGGATGAGTTTGACCCTGTGGCTCCCGAGGACATGGACAGGTTGTTGGGTAGGTTGAATGCCACCACGTGTTTACTGGACCCGTGCCCCTCCTGGCTGGTGCTGGCCACTCAGGAGGTGACACGAGGCTGGCTCCAGGTGATTACGAGCGCTTCTTTGGTGGAGGGTGTCTTTCCGGCCGCCTTGAAAGAGGCGGTGGTGAGGCCCCTCCTCAAGAAGCCTTCCCTGGACCCGGCTGTTTTAGGTAATTATCGTCCGGTCTCCAACCTTCGCTTCGCGGCGAAGGTTGTAGAGAGTATGGTGGCATATCAGTTTCCTTTACACCTGGATGAAACTGTCTATCTAGACCCGTTCCAGTCCGGTTTCCGGCCCGGTTACAGCACTGAGACGGCTTTGGTCGCGTTGGTGGATGATCTCTGGAGGGCCAGGGACAGGGGTTGTTCCTCTGCCCTGGTCCTATTAGACCTCTCAGCGGCTTTTGATACCATCGACCATGGTATCCTGCTGCGCCGGTTGGAGGGATTGGGAGTGGGAGGCACCGTTTATCGGTGGTTCTCCTCCTATCTCTCCGATCGGTCGCAGACGGTGTTGACGGGGGCAGAGGTCGGCTCCGAGGCGCCTCACTTGTGGGGTGCCGCAGGGGTCGATTCTCTCTCCCCTTCTGTTCAACATCTATATGAAGCCGCTGGGTGAGATCATCAGTGGCTTCGCTGTGAGGTACCACCTGTACGCGGATGACACCCAGCTGTACTTTTCACACGGGCCACCCCAACGAAGCTATCGAAGTGCTGTCCCGGTGTTTGGAAGCCGTACGGGTCTGGATGGGGAGAAACAGGCTCAAGCTCAATCCCTCCAAGACAGAGTGGCTGTGGATGCCGGCATCCCGGTACAGTCAGCTGAGTCCACGGCTGACTGTTGGAGGCGAGTCATTGGCCCCGATGGAGAGGGTGCGCAACTTGGGCGTCCTCCTGGATGAACGGCTGTCTCTGGAAGATCACTTGACGGCCGTCTCCAGGAGAGCTTTCTACCAGGTTCGCCTGGTGCGCCAGTTGCGCCCCTTCCTTGATCGGGATGCCCTATGCACGGTCACTCACGCCCTCGTGACGTCTCGCCTGGATTACTGCAATGCTCTCTACATGGGGCTCCCCTTGAAGGGCATCCAGAGGCTGCAGTTAGTCCAGAATGCGGCTGCGCAGGTGATAGAGGGAGCCCCTCGTGGCTCCCGTATGACACCTATCCTGCGCAGACTGCACTGGCTACCTGTGGCCTTCCGGGTGCGCTTCAAGGTCCTGGTAACCACCTTTAAAGCGCTCCATGGCATAGGGCCGGGTTACTTACGGGACTTACTACTGCTACCGAATACCTCTCACCGACCCGTGCGCTCTCACAGAGAGGGACTCCTCAGGGTGCCGTCAGCGAGGCAGTGTCGTCTGGCGACACCCAGGGGAAGGGCCTTCTCTGTGGGGGCTCCCACCCTCTGGAACGAACTCCCCCCAGGACTTCGTCAACTTCCGGACCTCCGAACCTTCCGTCGCGAGCTTAAAACACACTTATTCATCTGCGCAGGACTGGATTAGATTTTAAATTTATTGGTTTTAAATGGGTTTTATTATTTATACTGTTTTTAATAATTGGCCTTGTAGAATAAGTTTTTTAATTGTTATTTTAACTTGTATTTATATGTTTTTAATTGCCTGTGAACCGCCCTGAGTCCTTCAGGAGATAGGGCGGTATATAAATGTGATTAATAAATAAATAATAATAAAATAAGTGGCTAAAAAACAGGTGAAGAAAAATACAACAGAAAAAATAAAATATAGAGTAAAATATGTTGTTACAACAGTAAACAATTACAATTTTATATATAATTATCTAATGCAAACATTACATTAATATAGTATATATTTGTGTGCAGGTGTGTATTTCTAATATACAATTAATATACCATTTTTTTAACCTACTACTCATAATTATAAGATTACATCTATGGGCAATTGGCTTGCAAGTAGCAAGTATAATCAGATCTTCAATTCATTGAGTAAATGGGAATATTTATTTATTTGTTTGTTTGTTTATCTCCTTTATTATTATTTTACAAATAACACAAGGCTGTGAACATATACAACACATTTTCCTCCTATTTTCACCACCACAACAATCTTGTAAGGTGAACTGGGCTGAGAGTGAGTGACTGGTCCAAGGTCACTCAACTGCCTTTCATGACTAAGGCAGGACTTGAATTCACGATCTTTTGCCTTCTACCCTGTATCTAGTTTGACACTGTTTAATTTTCCAGCTTACCCAAGTTCAAACAGGTGTTATACTTTATCTATAGTTGATGCCTAAGAACAGTGAGTTTGAATGAACATTTACTTCAGTGTCTGCAGGGCTATTGAACATTTGACCTTTTTTTTGTATTGAACAAAATAATTCATTTAGAATATCCATCTCTCTTATTTATTAATCTGTAATGTGGTTGCATAATAATTTTCCTCTGGTGATTTAGATCCTGGGTATTGAAGCCATTGGTGTTTTTTTCTTTAAGAAGACTTAAATTCCTAGGCTAACAGGGGAAATAGAAAATAAGATAAGAGACCAAACTGGCTCTTATCTGTCTTTTATTTTTCCAGTGTTGCAATATCGGTCCTGTAGCTTTAATAAGGGCACAAAGAATCCATTTACACTATCTAGTTGCCAAATTCCATACCAGGTATATAATTCAATAGAATATTATCCCCTGAAAAAATTAACTTTTGTCACAGTCACACTTATATAGTCTACTACTTCCTCCTAAAGAAATGCATATGCATGTTTTGTGCAGTTGATTATAATGTATAGTTTTTACAAAGTGCTTAGTTTTGTATTGATTGAAACAACATAAAATACTTTAAATAAAATAAATAATAAAAGAATCTTCTGTGGAAATATGTTTGCAGTATGGTGGCATCCAGTATTTCAATATCTGTTTTTTCTAAAAGTCATATTCTGTGTGAGAATGAATAGCTAAATAATATTCTGGAAGTCTGTAAGATACTGTATATGATATTTGAATCATACAAAATAATGGGATCTTGGAGATTTTCCTTCCTAATTCTGTGTTTTGTTTTATAATTCTGACAACCATCCATACTTGCTATTACCACTTCAAATATTTAACTATTAAATAATAAATAATATTTATCATGATTATCATCTGGTGTTGAGTCACAATCCATTTATTTACTATTTCCATCCAAAATGCTGTCAAGTGAATTGTTCAATAATTTTGTTTTGAGATTATTTTGTATCAAAACCTACACTTTATAAATATGCAATATGGTATACTTAAATTTTTTAAAATGGTAATTAGCAGAAAAGTTTTATCTATTGTTACATATATCACTGGGGATTGATGTTTATATCATACAATTGCTATTGAAAATACACTTGTGAAAGAGTGGACTGGTGGCTAAAATAGTATTTAAGCATTATATAAATGATAAAAAATAATCCAAATGACTTTTTTGTTTTAATTGTTTTATAAATAATCTTTATTAGTAGACAATGGATGAGTTTACACTTTTCCCCATTTTATGAAAAAACTTTTGAATTGTTTTTATTTCTAATAAAATTACACAAATATAATTATATTTTACTTCATTATATTTTACTGTATAGAATAGAAAACAGGGTAGCATTTTGCTAATGCTACTTTGTGTTTATTTTATTTTAGTTGTTTCTGATGGTGCTGATTGGCCAGGTACATACAATGGCTATAATCTGTATTATCAAAAGTGTCAGTCATTTTTCGTGCTAATAATGGAAGGAGAATTAAGTTAGCCCAATGATGACCGTTGGAACAACGAAAAGATCTTATGTAATTTGTCATGAGAAAGCTCATCACTTAGTCTCATTTCATGCCCTTTCCATTGTTGGTAAGTGATGACAGAACATAACTTAAACAAAGGCTTGAATGAATAAGATTTTCAGTACACAAAAAAATGACCAAAATATTATCACATAGTATGACTGGCACTTGATTTGGGATCCAGATGGCTTATTTTTAAGAAACTGGAGTGTACATATATTTTACAATTTTGTTTGGAAATGAGCTTTATTGGCACTTTTTTCTCAAGGGTTTATGCTGGATGACCAAAAGGGCAAAAGTCAACTATGAAAGAGTGAATCTTACACTATGATTTCACAAGCCACTTTTTGTTATTTTGATATCATTATGGTTGAAATCAGATGCCTGTATTTCTTATGTTGGATAACCATCTGTCTGAGATGGTGTAGGGTTTCCTGCCTGGGCAGGGGGTTGGACTAGAAGGCCTCCAGTCCCTGTTGTTGTTGTTGTTGTTGTTATTATTATTATTATGTGAACACAGCATGAATAGTATCAGGCTAGATTTGATACCTTTTAGGCTTTTAGGAAGCACTTGCATTCTTTCCATTCTTTTTTATAAGTAAAATATCTATGTTACTAATATTGCTATCAAACATTTAGATGACAGTACTAGTTGTAAGAAACTATCAGTAATTTAAAAATGCAGAATGCAGACTCTATTTATACACAAAATAGAAAAAACAATAGGCTCCTGTTCCCAAATAATAAATATCACATTTAACCATTTTTTATACATTTCTCACTCTTTTTCACAACTTGCCTAAACTTCCTTTCTTCTCCTCTTCTCCAAGTTCTTCTACCAACTTGTGTGCATTTCTCTGCTTTGTGTTTTTATTTTAAGAAAATGTTGGATAATATCACTCATCCAGTATGCATTGCAGCAGCTACTATAATGTAGGTTAAATTATAACATGTGAGTAGATTTTTCATTTCATTACTTAATTAATGGAGTAGAGTGCAGTGGGACGTCTATGTGGAAGCAAAATTAAAAACCTATCGATGCAACGTATATTACATTGAACTTATTTTTTGTGCTTTACTTAAACATTGGTATGAAAATTAAAAAAATATTTAAAAAGCTAGAAATTTATATAATTAAAAAATTCCAAAAATAATTGACTAAGCTTATTAAAAAGTATCTTTCTTACCTTTGTCTCTCATTAAAAAAACCTGTAAATCAATCTTGACAAATACTATCTGTATATCGGATCTGGTGGATTTTTAGATTAAATAGTGAAATTTACAAGAAAAATAAGGCCACCTTTACTTACTTTGATCTTGGCAAACCATCATCGTTATTCAGCTGATGGATGAATAATTAACTCACAACACTCATGTTTAAATATTTAGGTCCATCAGCATTTCTTTTTTATATCATAAGAATCGTTGCCACTTATCTCATGTTTTCCAATTTTATGTTTTGCTTTATCTTTTCTTAATGATTGCAATAATACTGGAAACTTATAATGATAAAACATTTTTTCACGTGTTACAAATCATATATTCAAAGCATATGAATTGTAATGTATGGAAAGTAAAAGAGGATTTTGCCTATTGTCATATTTCTCTGAACCTCCTCATAGTTCCCTACAAACATTCCAATTTTAACAGGTACCAATAAGCTTCTGATAAGGGTTTTGCCTTTTGCAAGGTTTATAGGCATGCAAAAGAATCAGTATTTGTACAGTTGCTGATACATAAATCTCTGTTCAGAGCTTTCATTGGAAGGATGTAGATTAGAGGAGAAGGCAATCAGCAACAACCACTCCTCTTTGCCCTATATTTGCTGTATTTTAAATCAGTTAAGAAAAATTTATATCCAATTGTAGTTAGCCATTGATGGAATGTGCCAGTGGAACGATTCTTGCTCTATCCTCATTCTCTTATCCTTCCTCTAGTCAGAATTATTGATTGGAGAAATCATTCAGGCAGATTTGGGAGAAAGTGAAGATAAAAAAAGGTTAAGGTTCCCCTCGCACATACGTGCTAGTCGTTCCCGACTCTAGGGGGCGGTGCTCATCTCCGTTTCAAAGCCGAAGAGCCAGCGCTATCCGAAGACGTCTCTGTGGTCATGTGGCCGGCATGACTCAACACCAAAGGTTCACGGAACACTGTTACCTTCCCACCAAAGGTGGTCCCTATTTTTTCTACTTGCATTTTTATGTGCTTTCGAAACTGCTAGGTTGGCAGAAGCTGGGACAAGTAATGGGAGCTCACCCTGTTACACGGCAGCACTAGGGGATTCGAACCGCTGAGCTGCCGACCTTTTGATCGACAAGCTCAACATCCTAGCCCCTGAGCCACCGCGTCAGTGAAGATAGAACACTTGAATTTAAGTGTGCTTGCACAACGTAATTCTTAATTCTTATCAGAGTGCTGTTGTTCTTTCACATTGTTGCAGAAAGGGCTTGAAGTCATTTTTATCCAACATTGGATATCTATGCATAAAGTATTTCCCATTTTTAGTAGTAGTAGATTAGATAAAAATTATTATTGAGTAAAATGATTTAATCAGAATGATTTGTTAAGTGATGTACACTGGTTTATTTATTTACCACATTTACAGACTACTACATTCTCAAAAGACTTTGTCATTCACATGATAAAGTACTCAAACAATATGCAATTAAAGTATACAATTAAAATATTCACACAAGAAGATTCAGAAAGTACGTGCTGTAGTCTATGTTTTTTTTTTCAAGAGAATACCCAAGGGGGAAATCAAAGCCTACATCTCAACTTATTACTCTGTTATTCTCAATTAATCAACAAAGTTATATGCGTATGAATTCTTATTGACTCATTAAGGAATTTAAAACTGATTGTATAGATTTCTACCCTGTGTTTACTGAGATATTTTTGTATTTTTCTTCTGAACTAAATTAGCAAGCCCATCTTTTTTTCTTATGATTTCATCAATTATAGAACTAAGACTTTCTTAAATTGAAATTGACTCTAGTTGCTACGGGGTCATTTTCTTTCTGTAAGTGAAGGTTCAAGTTAATGAAAGCAGCTTCATGTCATTTCATTGCAGACTCTACACTTTTGGGACATACCTGTGATGTTGCTATCCATGTAAAAATGGCTGAGTTCCTTTTAGAATTCTGCAATGCTGCTTTTTATTGCCAGTCCGATCCACTCTTGCCATTACTGTAATGTCTACGTAATTTTATTGTCAGGAAATATAGAAATGGTTTGCCTTTGATTTCTTCTAGGATTCTTTTTTCTTCAGTTCTGGTTAGGTCTACTATCTTGGGTTCTCTTACATCTTTTCATCTAAGTACTATCTAATCTTACACTGTTTAGTTTCCCAGCTTACACAAGTTCAGCCAGATATTATATTTTATTTATTAGTTGATACCTGAGAACAGTGAGTTCAAGTGAACATTTACTCCAGTGTTGACCAGGCTATTGACCTTTTTTTTTTTTTTTGTATTGAAGAAAATAATTCATCTAGAATTTCCTTCTCTCTTATTTATTAGTTTGTAATGTGACTGCATAATAATTGTCCTCTTGTGGTTTAGCTCCTGGATATTGAAACCATTGGGGTTGTGTTGTTGTTGTTTTTAAGAAGACTTAAATTCCTAGACTAACGGGGAAATAGAAAATAAGGTAATTCCATCCATAATAAAAATGCTATTGCTATTCCCCACAGATATGTAAAGTCTTAAAATTTCTTCCTTACACATATCCGGTCTGCATTTCTTGATCACAATAAACCATATTGTATTTCTGAAATCATCTTCAGTGTCACCATGTCATGCCCTCTCAGTCAGAACTCTACCAGATATCTTCCCAGGCACACTTAATCATTTAATCCTCTTTTGTTTGTGAATTCACACCTCCATTCTCCAAATCATCAGGCATAGAGGCACCATATTTCAATATTTTTCCAATTCCCAAATTTATATGTGTGATCTTACCATTTCCAACATTCTTGCAATATTTTAGATTTCCTTTTCATCAGTTTTTTTCTTAGACACTAAAATATGCAATATTTGCATCAGTTCTAATACCACTATCATTGCCTCATAAATCTCAAAAATACTTCTACGATTTCTTCACTTCAGTTACATTAGAAAACATGTCATTGCTTTTATTTTTAATTATATTTACCCTACAAGAGATTATTTGGTTTGTTCTCTTCCATCTCTTCTAAAACACATTTTTATTTCCATCAACATCTTTCTGAATTTTCTCTCTCTTCTTTAATCTTAGCTCTTCATTGTTCCTTTGTGTATATACTTTGCAAGTCTCTTTCTCTAAATACACATTGGACAATATATTTCTCAACCTAAATTTTCCCAGCAGTCATTTCCATACATTATTTTTTTCTCAGCCACTGACACCTTTCATCAGTAAGCTAATCATCCTTTTTATTCTTTCTAACTCAACAGTATATTGGAAAGAAATTCTGTAAAGGGGTTCCAGACTCTCTCTGTCTGTCCATCAGCAAGATAATTCTCCAAAAAAACTGAACAGAATGAGGCCATATCTGGCATGGGCAGAAGAAGCCAGCAAAAGTAAGATCAAGTTTCAAAAAAAAATATGATACTGGCTCAGGATGCTGTTAACACAGGGGTGAAATTTAAAAAATTTTCCCTACCGGTTCTGTGGGCATGGCTTAATTGGTGGGCGTGGCTTGGTCAGGTGACTGGGTGGGAGTGGCCAATAACAATAAATAATAAAAATAATAAACAAAGTACGCAAAACAATTTTCACACTTTACACACACGCAACACAACTGACTCACACACACACACAAAATGCCACATTCATGAGATTTTGTGTGTTTATGTAATTAGAGTGAAACACTACAGAAACACACCAAATCTCAGAAAGCTGCACAAATATTTTTATTATTTTATTTTATTTATATTTTTAGATAAAAGCAGCTAAATTTAAAACTTCCTTAATTTTAAATTGCTATGTCTAAAAAAATAAAACTCCTTAAAAATGCCTCAATTATCTATTTTTTAAAGCTTCCCCCCCCCAAAAAAAACCCCCAGTTACTTACCCAATTGAAGGGACAAGGCAGGTAGATTGAATTGCTCACCGATGAGATGGATTGCAGGCAGGCAGATTGAGTTGCTAGCTGATACAATTGATTGCAAGAGCCGACATAAGGCAGGAAAAGCGAGCGAGCCTGAAAGAAGCAGCAAGTAGGCAAGTGGGGATTGAGCGATTGGGTGGGGATGGGTGGGAGGAGAGGGATTTTTATTACCGGTTCTCCGAACTACCCGCCCCCATCGCTACCGGAATGCCCGATCCGGTCCAAACTGGGAGCATTTCACCCCTGTGTTAACACCTGCATTCTAAGTCCCTTTCCCTCTTCTTTTCCAGTCACAAAAACTTGGGTTCTTATCAGTAATGGGTTTCAACCGGTGTTACCACTGGTTCGCTTCGCGCATGCGTTTTGCGAACTAATATAAATGAACGAATATAGATAGGTATAGCACAGGGGTGGGCGGGTGTGCCCAAATGACGTTTGGAGTGAACCGGTTTGCTCTCACCTCACCATCTCTGCTACTGGCTCTCCAGAACTGGGAGAACTGGTAGCAACCCACCACTGGTTCTTATTAAGGGGAAGAATAGATTCCAGAAGACAAACTCTACCTTATTCTGTCTTGCTTGTATTTAGCAGAACTCCATAAAGTTCTATGGTATTATTCTTTTCATGTTTGTTCCAAGTTGTATCTTCTTTCCTATGTTCTCTTTCTATTATTCCATAGAGAGTGCAATTTAACTTCCATTATTTTTTCATACTGAATTTGTATTTTTGTCTTCAACAATTCTACTTTGATATGTTCATATCTTTCTCTTCCATGTAGTTTTTCCTGATCCAGTCTTGATACTACCAAATAATGGTCTTCCCACTTTAGAAGACTTATAATCTTCATTAATTACCTCTATGTTTCAGCATGAAGAATCTAATCAGTTATGCTTTGAGATTTATATGTATTCCTCTGACATGCAGATGTATGAATAGATTTATGTTTAAATCATGTAAGC
This sequence comes from Ahaetulla prasina, assembly GCF_028640845.1. Lineage (NCBI taxonomy): Eukaryota > Metazoa > Chordata > Lepidosauria > Squamata > Colubridae > Ahaetulla > Ahaetulla prasina. The sequence goes on along the minus strand of NC_080540.1, from coordinate 230,396,994 downwards.
ATCCTTTTCTATAAGCAGATACTTGCCAAATAGTCATTTTAGTCTGATTCACTCATGATGCCAAATGGTTCTATATTAATTTGTCTTGTTCTCACTCATTCACTTTTCCCTTAGATTGAATCCATCCAGAATGCTACAGAAGTATTCCTAAAATCATATCTGAATCCTTCCGTGGATCATAACATGCAGTTGCCACTAACCTGTTTTCCTACTTTACCTATTTTCATACATACCTATATCAGCCTAGCCCGAGATCATACCAGAACATTCTTCTTGACATACATCTTGTTCCTTTTATTCACAGTTAAACTAGTACTCCCCTTTCTTGATTGTAGTCTAGTTCATAAAATCAGATTACTTTCATTCAGATCTATTTCATCTTTCCCCTTTTCTTAGTTTTATAAGCATACATCACATTTATTTTTGTTTCTTTTGTGTTATACTTTAATTCATTTATCCTCTTACTTTACAAATCATGAATTCTCTGAGGTCATAATTGGATGGATGGATGGACAGATGCCACACACACATACACCGACATATCCACACACACATAGGGAGGGAGGGAGGGAGAGATCTGTGTCATCCATTCTGGGTTTGTTAAATCAAGGCTTTCACATTTTATGAAAAAGAGGGTATTGATTAAGGTACCAAGTGTGTACGTACTTAGATTATATGCAATATTATTGTTAAGGACAGTGCTAGCCAATTTTGGCCAGTATAACATAAAGACAAAGTTTTAGCCAAGCACTTTCATACCATGGTCTGCAAACTAAAATCTCTAATCCAGAGGTTATCTTACATCCAATGTAAAGTTGTCCACATTCTTTTAAGTGAAATACATCCACTGTACTAACCATATCCAAGATAGGAAATACTCCGATTTTATTGTTGTTGTTATACATTAAAAAGGATACTATTGAAATTGATATACTTATTTTCTTATCCACTAATTTCCATCTGAGGTCCAACATGGTATAGGGTTTATAGTTATTTGCCTAGAAACTAGGAGAAAATGAAACCAACTGGTGACTTTGGGCCAGTCATTCTCTATCAGTCCTCAGAAGAATGGCTATTTCTGAAAACTTGAAAAAAATCACTTCTGAAAAGCATTACTGTGAAAATTATATAAACTTGTTCATTTGAGCATTCAGGTCAAAGGCAAAAATGTCTAAGTTTGCTACCATTGAACTTCCCATTGATCCAAGAGGGAAAAAAAACAGGCATAAGGTTCAATCATTGGGTGCTGCAGCTGCTATTGTTGACTTGTAGAGCTGCCTGAAAGGAAGAATTTTCAGAGCCAGAAGCAAATGGCTTGAAGCTATTTAGCTACTCCGCTAACTAACCACAAACTGTATTCCAATATATTGTTTTCCATAGATTTGTATAAAGCTTGGTTATATGCTATTAAATTGGTGTTGACTCTTAGACAACCATACAAATAGACCTTCTCCAGGATTTTGTATACAGGCAGCAATATCATCTTTCATAGCAAGCACACAAGTGGTTGACATTTTCATTTAAATATTCACTCCAAGTAATATATTTGTTTACCCATAAATTTTTACCATCTTCAACTACACCACTACATAAGTAAAACTGGAAACTTTTTGTTCCTATGGATAATTTTATACTTACACTGAATTTCATTTACCATTTCACTGCCCATTTCCCATTTTAAATTAACTGCTGCTCTTTTAACCATTCTAAATAATTAGATATTCTCAGCAAATCACCCAGCCTAACTCAAGATCATAAATTATTAACATTGTAAAATACCCAGCCATGATATGATATACTGTAGTTCTACAAGAAGAAAAAACATTTTTAATTTTTATATGCCTAATGTTTTTTTTAGTAAAACAATATTTCCTGCAGTCATTTACAGGTTATAAATCTTGTAAATGTAGCTGTTGAGGTGATGTTGGAAAGCAACTGTTTAATTTTTTTCTTCTTTAGGTGCATGGGTTAAGATTAATAGCAGGCATAATAGATGTTTTATAATATGTAGGAAAATCAAACAGCTGTAATAGTGAATGAAGACAAGTTAATTTGAGTAAATTACTAAAATTGCCCAATGCATGACATGTTAACTGCTGAAAGTAAACTTTAACTGAAACCACCTCTAAATGGTATCAGTTATAAATTATTATATTTGTACAATGCATCTTAAGAGCCACCTCACTCCACAGTTTCCCTGTCCACTACATTCTCCTGCATTGCTTTGCTGAGATTTAAAACTGAATATCCTTTGCCCCACTTTCCAGTTGTATCCTCATTCCTTTTTGTACAATACAACAAATAAGCTCATACAAAGAGGGTATTAAAGAATGGCATATAGTTGCACTAGGGAAGACAAGGTTCAAGAAAAAATACGGGAACTCCAGTCTAAACCAGAATTATTACTGACTTACAAAACAGATTTTATTTTATTGCTGATCAAGAACAATGCATTAATATGTTTTAATGTGGTATTCTCTGGACATGTTTATACAAGAGTTGTTATGGAAAGAATGCTAGAATTCCAGGGGTGAAATCCAATAGGTTCTGACAGGTTCTGGAGAACCGGTAGCGGAAATTTTGAGCAGTTTGGAGAACCGGCAAATACCACCTCTGACTGGCCCCAGAGTGGGGTGGGAATGGCGATTTTGCAGTATCCTTCCGCTGCCATGTCCACTAAGCCACACCCACAGAACTGGTAGTAAAAAAAATTGGATTTCACCACTGTAGAATACCTTTGGTTATCTAGCTAACTTTTATGGCATAAAATTCTGCCACTTCCTGTTTCTAGTAGCTGATTTTTAGGGATTTTCTTCCTTATTTAGTGTTAGTAAGGTTTATCCTACATTAGATGGGCGGCTAGGTACATTTTTTAAACAAATGAACAAATCTGTCTAGTTGTTTATGACTGTGGTTATTTATTGTATTGCATGACCTTGGAACTTCCTCTGTATTTTTCTCAGATCTAACAATAACTTGAAATCATAGCTTGTGGTTATATCTTACTCAAATTTTCATAGCTTTAAAAAAGGTTTGGAATTGTTACTGTTAGATTAAAACAAATTTTATTTTAGCAACCTTTCCATTCCTTTCCTTTATATGTTACATTCTGAATTATTTTTACTTCTCTTGAAACTGTATCATTTTTCTTTATTTATACTAAATTATCAGCCAATATAGTTATTTTTTTCTTATGACTTCTGGCACCAAAAGCTGTAAAAACAAAATCCCAGTGGCTTCTTCTCAAGGGAAACTACTATTGCAAAACAGTACTTTTCAGTATTGTGCAAGGTGCTGATGTTATGTAACACATAAATACAGAAACCTGGAGGGCTCTTTCAAAACAAATAGGTTATTTGTTACAAAAATGATTTGAGTTGTTTCTGTGAAAGGGTTCCCTCTCCAGCTGAATTAAAGATTAATTGCATGTGGTTTATTGATCTGTTTCACAGAGTAATGTTTTCATGGGTTACAGCATTGAACTATATGGACAGACGGTACTTGGAGAGAAGAGAAACTCTTATCAGTATTTAATTAATAATTCAATGATTCTTCAAGTTTGCAAGAATTATATACAGCATATTGCTCAGTGCTAAAAGAATTGTAAAGTAGACATGATCACATAACATTCATCTGATTTTAAAAAAATAAAGAAAAAAGGGGGGGAAGAAAAAGGAAAAAAGTCACCAAAACAACTAAACAAACTGCAAATAAGATATATACGTGTTTCTTCTTCATGTGAATTCAATCAATGTTTAAATGTGCCTTCAAAGTTGCTACTGGATGTGAGACCATGAGTTTATGACAAACTAACCAACTGCAAAAAAAATGACACACAATTATTAAGGCTAGTTCTACCATGTTTCCCCCAAAATTATACCATGTCTTTTTATTTTTTTTGAACCCTGAAATAAGCGCTTGGCCTTATTGCCATGCGCTCAAAAGCCCGATTGGGCTTATTATCAGAGGATTTCTTATTTTGGGGGAAACAGGGTATCTATACTCTATAGGCTACGGATCCAAAGTCAAAATGTCTCTTGATTCAATCTTCTACATCCCCGCTTCGGGCTTTCTGGATATCAAAGCTACCAATTTTTAAACTACCAATCTGAGAGTATGACAGATTGACTGGTGTAGTAGGAAAAAATGTATGCCTGTATCTTTACTTATAAAATAATTCCCCAATCATATATACCTTTCATAAGACAAGAATTTTATCCTAGTCTGGGTAGCATTAGAACATTTAACAGTTAAAAGTTTTTTTCTTAATTGATAATGCTGTGAAGTTTTATTTTAATCTATTTTTTCCTCCTCAGAAATTAAAACCTTCAAAGACTGGTAAAAAATTACTGAAGATAAATAAAAAGAGCAACACAGTGCTTGCACTGTCTTTGGTGTAATTTTTAAAAACACAGCTATGCAGCAATGATGTGAGAATACATTATGTAACGCCACTCAGCTGCCCATTTTTGCATTGAGTTTGGTTCTCCCTGTGCTTGCTCTATCTCAGGTATTAACAATCAAATACTTCCTAAATGGAAGCTGTTTTTCCCAGGTATTCTGGGTTTGGGGAGCACAGTCACCTGTTTCATTGTGCAAATCCTCTGAAAGCGGAAACATATGTATGTGTTTACACAGCAATCATGCAGTTCTGGAAAAAGACATAGTTATTTCAGTAAATCTAATATTTTATCACTGCATAATGCTGGAATGGCTGCATCTTCTGGTCCAGTATCAAGAGTAACTCTGTTTGGAACAGTTGCTACTAACACTCTTCAATGAAAGTCATTGAGCCAAGAGTGATGCATAAAACAGGGGTCCTCACCCTCCAGTTTGTGGCCTGGAGCCTGGCCACAGCCCATAAGCAGCAGCTGAGCACCAGCGCCCAAGTGGCATTTGTGGAAACGGTGTGCGCACACAAAGCCATCCCGTATCCTCCTGCCACCATCGCTGGTCTGCCAAGCTGGAATGTTAATAAATCCCCTGTCCCAAACTAGATCTTATTATTGTTTGTTATTTGTTTTTTTTCCTTCCTTAAAGTCAAATCATTTAATTTTTAAGACATGGAGATTTCAGTATTTTTATGCACCATCAATTAAAGAGTATTAATGAGATGTGTATTAATACTAGATAGAATAGAATAGAATTTTTTATTGGCCAAGTGTGATTGGACACACAAGGAATTTGTCTTGGTGCATATGCTCTCAGTGTACATAAAAGAAAAGATACCTTCATCAAGGTACAACACTTACAACGCTTAATGATAGTCATAGGCTACAGATTTAACACTTAATGATACAACATTTAATGATAGTCATAGGCTACAAATAAGCAATCAGAAACAATATCAATATAAATCATAAGGATACAAGCAAGTTACAGTCATACAGTCATAAGTGGAAGGATATGGGTGATGGGAACAATGAGAAGATTAATAGTAGTACAGATTTAGTAAATAGTTTGAGAGTATTGAGGGAATTATTTGTTTAGCAGAGTGATAGCGTTCGGGAAAAAATGTTCTTGTGTCTAGTTGTTCTGGTGTACAGTGCTCTATAGCGTCATTTTGATGGTAGGAGTTGAAACAGTTTATGTCCAAGATGTGAGGGGTCTGTAAATATTTTCACACCCCTCTTTTTGACTCATGCAGTATACAGGTCCTCAATGGAATGCAGGTTGGTAAGCAATTCTTTTTTCTGCAGTTCTAATTATTCTCTGAAGTCTGTGTCTGTCTTGTTGGGTTGCAGAACCAAACCAGACAGTTATAGAGGTGCAAATGACAGACTCAGTAATAAAATATCCTATGTTAATGAGGCCTCTTTGGCTAAAACTAATTCAGCAGATTTATTTTATAGTTGTTGACTATCTAGGGTTCACTGTCTTTGCTGAATATACACAGAAGGAGAAAAAGAGAGAAAACATATTAAAGTCATAGACCTGTTCAAAAAACCAGAAAGAAAACAATAAAAACCATAAAAAAACCCAATCATTATAAAACTGGTGATATAAGACATATATTTTGCAATAGTAAAATGAAGCTTAGCCATATTAAGAAAATCAGATCTCATTGATCAGATAAAGCAACTGAAAATAAAATTTATCTGGCTGGTTTTGAAATCTGAATATATGAAATATTATTAATTGCAACCAGATATCCTTGTAATAATAGCAATATAAAATAATATGGGTTAGTGTTTCATGGATTCATTCACCACAAGGCCAATGTTTTCTTCAAATGAAATGTCCAGTGGTTTTCTCTTGAGAACAGCTGTTGGGAGGGATTAAATCTTGCCAGAACTAGGACGCTTCTCAATTTAGAAATTTGTATTTGGCATAAATATTAAGCCAGCTTGAAAAATGTTAAATGACTACCCAAGAACTCATTTCTGAGAATGACAGCTAGATTTTGGTACACACTTTAAGGGCTGCCTCTGTAAGTTCATGTGCCATCATCATGGTTGCATTAAGGAACCACAGCCAACTGGGAAAACAAAAATGACATGCATGCAAAGTCAACACACATAGACAAGACTATGATATTCAGCATAGAAAAATGCTTCCATGCAATTCCCACCTGCAGATATATAGCCGACAGTCACGTTGTTTTATCCCATATGGTCTGTCAGAACAGATGTAGATCAAGATGGGGCCTGTTGTGATCCAATTTATCATCTTTATATTACTAGGCCAGTAGTACATTTCTAACTTGGAAAGAAAATCTATATTAGACACTCTAATCTAGAAAATGCTTCACTTAATACATAAAAGCAGTCATTTTTCCCTTTCTTGTCTAACAGAAAAAGTAATTATTCTACTCTTCTCAGCCTTTTTTTTTTCTATGAAGGAACATAAAATTAAAGCAACTAATCCACTTTTCTGAAGGTATTTAACCAAGCTCAGAGACTCCAATTAACCATGGCTTAATATAGGGACTAATCTGTATTAATGAAATTCTTCAACAAATCACATTCAAACAATGCTTCAGAAATAATCAACATGTTTTAACACAGGACCTTGCTGGAGCAAATGGTTGGAATGCTCTAGTTAATCGAATTCCATAGAATTTACTTCTACCAACTATCAGAACATGTCCAAGGTTTACTTTTCCAAACCCAATTACTTGCAACCTCTGCAATTGGAGTACTTATTAAGCGTTAAAGTAGCCAAATCAGTCATTCAGATCAAGTCAAGGCATGCAAATTACTAAGTTATTTAAATGCTTTTATTTAGTCCCTTTATTAACTCTACCTTTCCAATACCTAAAACTTTAGTACTAATCATACATTTTTATTGTAGACCTGATTAATGCTTTTAATGATGTCTGCCTGTAAAAAACAATCCCAATATTTATTCTGCACTTTGAAAAAGACACAATATAGTAACATGCCTTTGACACAATACTAAATTGTAAAACTTTCTTCCTGGTTTTTAAAGTGGCTGACAAATCCAAAATCAGATGCAGAGGTGAGAAATCAGTTAAGGACATTCCTATTTCTTGCATATGGTCTTCAGAACATAGATGGTTTGTAATACAGCTTGACTACATTCTGGATATATTCACTGAACTTGGAAGATTCTTTCTTAGAGATTACCAATATACCTCTGAAATACAGCATAATTATTGTTATTTTGTTTAGCATATGCCATAGCAAGTGCTCTCTATCAACCTAATATACCAGGAATTGTTTTTATTTTAATAATATAGCAAAAAGCAGAATGAATTGTTTCCTGACAACTACAACATCCTTTTTTTTAAATCAGTAGCAAGGAAAATGTAAAGATGTGCTTTTCACATTCAGGTTAACTTTAGTGGCACCCACAGCCAACCAAGATTGCATCAAAATAGTAAAATAGGAATTGTGATTTTATTTTATTTTTATTTATTTATTTTGTCACACAGTATATATAAGCATAAGCATGAAATACACAGTATATATAAGCGTAAGCATGAAATAACTATATAATATATAAGCATATATATAAGTATGAGTATGTAATAACTATGTACTTGCATGGGATACAAATACAAAATCTATGGAGTTTGTGTTAGAATGCACATTTTATTATATGTTACCTTTTCCCCTCCCCTCCCCCATAGAGCATGTGAAACCCAGGATCAAATTATTATTTTTTCTTGTTAAGGCAAATAAATTACACACTCATATATCCAACTATCATCTTGCTATGATTGTTGTTACATATCAATTTAACTATTAGCTATTTATGTTTAACTATGGTTGCAGTTACAATTATTGCAGTTCTAGTCAATATTTTTTAAAAAAATTTCAAAGGTTAAAAGATTATTTAATATTACAGATGCATGTAAGATATTAATTTATTTATTAAATGTAGGTATTGTACTTCTTATGTTCAGAGCAATTTAATATGCCATTGTTTTAAAAATACTTTGTTTAAATAAATATGTCAGCAAATCTTAATAAGATATGGCTAACATATCAATGGCATATCAAGCTTTAACAAGCATAATCTTGATGCAGTTGTAATGCATATAAATGATGAAAGCAGTATTGTTGTCTTGAGTTCCTTTGCTTGAGAAGGTTTTTGACTAGGCATAATAATTCTGTAATGATGGAAAACACTACAGTTTGTCTAGAATGTACACATCGTTTAATAATAATAACAACAGAGTTGGAAGGGACCTTGGAGGTCTTCTAGTCCAACCCCCTGCCCAGGCAGGAAACCCTACACTATCTTAGACAGATGGCTATCCAACATTTTCTTAAAAATTTCCAGTGTTGGAGCATTTACAACTTCTGCAGGCAAGTTGTTCCACTTATTAATTGTCCTGTCAGGAAATTTCTCCTTAGTTCTAAGTTGCTTCTCTCCTTGATTAGTTTCCACCCATTGCTTCTTGTTCTACCCTCAGGTGCTTTGGAGAACAGCCCGACTCCCTCTTCTTTGTGGCAACCCCTGAGATATTGGAACATTGCTATCATATCTCCCCTAGTCTTTCTTTTTATTAAACTAGACATATCCAGTTCCTGCAACCGTTTTTCATATGTTTTAGCCTCCAGTCCCCTAATCATCTTTGTTGCTCTTCTCTGCACTCTTTCTAGAGTCTCAGCATCTTTTTTACATCGCGGCAACCAAAACTGAATGCAGTATTCCAAGTGTGGCCTTACCAAGGCATTATAAAGTGGCACTAACACTTCACGTGATCTTGATTCTATCCCTCTGTTTATGCAGCCCAGAACTGTGTTGGCTTTTTTAGCAGCAGCTGCACACTGCTGGCTCATATCTAAATGGTTGTCCACTAGGACTCCAAGATCCCTCTCACAGGTACTACTATTGAGCAAGTTACCACATATACAATACCTGTGCATTTTGGTTTTTTTGCCTAAACGTAGAACCTTACTTTTTTCATTGTTGAATTTCATTTTGTTAGATAGCGCCCAATGTTCAAGTCTGTCAAGATCCTTCTGTAACTTGAGCCTATCTTCTGAAATGTTGGCTATTCCTGCCAGCTTGGTGTAATCTGCAAATTTGATGAGTTCCCCATCCATCCCCTTGTCCAAGTCATTGATGAAGATGTTGAAGAGTACTGGGCCTAAAAGAGAGCCTTGGGGTACTCCATTGCATACTTCCCTCTATGTGGATGTAGTTCCATTGAGGACTACACGTTGAGTGCGGTTGGTCAGCCAGTTACGAATCCATCTGGTGGTGGTGTTGTCTAACTCACATTTTTCTACTTTATCTAGTAGTAGGTTATGGTCTACTTTATCAAATGCTTTACTGAAGTCCAAGTAAATTATATCGACAGCATTCCTCTGGTCTACTAATTTTGTCACTTTGTCAAAGAATGCAATAAGATTAGTCTGGCATGATCTGTTTTTGACAAACTCATGTTGGCTTTTGGTTATTACTTTGTTTGCTTCTAGGTGTTCGGTGATTCGTTGCTTGATTATCTTTTCCAGAATCTTCCCCGGTATTGAGGTCAGGCTGATAGGTCTGTAGTTTTCTGGATCTGTTTTTTTTCCTTTTTTGAAGATGGGAACTACATCAGCTCTTTTCCAGTCCTCTGGCAGCTCCCCTGTGCTCCAGGATCTTTGAAAGATATAGTTCAGTGGTTCTGAGATCTCGTCGGCCAGTTCCTTCAGAACCTTGGGGTGTAATCCCCAAGTCTCCCCACCTTTTATTTCATACTCAAGTAGCATAGCATCTTAGTCTATCTGTGCTAAACCAATGAGAATAGTTTACCTGAATTAAACAGTGTATACTTTGATCAGGTTAAATTATATTTGAAACGGCACCCATATTATCTGCTTTTGATGAAAGTGTTAGATCCTCGAAGCAGATCCTAGTCAACTATGTATAGAATACTAGATTGTCTGTGTATAGTGTATTTTATACCACTCTGCCTCTCCCAAAAAGGAAGACAATACATGCTATAGTTTTTAATCAGATTTGTCACTGATGTGCATGTGGGTTTTTTTTTTCTTTAATCATAGACTATGAAAATGAACAGTGGGGTTTCATCCTGACATCATGTATTTCTAATTTGCATGCTACATTAGGATCCTCTTAATTTACTGTGCAAGGATCTAGCACTGTGAAGTTCTTTAATGGGACTGTGTTAGCCCATATATCATTGTAGTCAAATAAGAACAACCATAAACTAATCTTTCAGATATTAGCTATCTCTCTAATCCAGGCTGCTAGCAAAAAGAATTGCCATTTTTCACGCTGTTAATTTCTTGTCTGACAAGAGGGTTGATCATAACTTTCATCTGTACTCCTGTTACCCCTTTAATGTCATGGCATAGAGGAAGATAAAAGTGTGAGCCAAACTTCATAGAATTTAGATAAGGAAGTTAATCGTTGAGCGTAGAATATATCTTTGGTGCCCAGCATTCATAAAATAAATGATTCCTCTAAATCAGAATCTGTTAAGATAGTATAAATTAGTCATAAGTATAAAAATACTTAACATTTTTGAATTACTTGTGTGAAGGTTTCTGGACTATTTATAGCCTCAAAAAGAACATTCAGTGTATAAAGCATTATCTAAATTATAGACTCTTGTGAACCTTTTTTGGGGTTTTCCCAAATCGTTTCTTATTATTATAGTTCAAAAAGTATCAAATAAACCATGAATGGTGATAATGAAATACTTCATTGTTTTTGCTATTCATTGTGTTCAAAAAGCTATTGGCAACTATTCTTGCTGGCACTCAGGTTGTGAGAACAGATAAAGGTTTAAGTGAAATTCTTGTAGCAATACATCTGACGAAAAGTATAAAGAACCTTTACTTTTTCTGGCGAAAATTATTGCACTCTCTGCAATGTTGCATTAGCAGTTGAAATGACCCCACAAAAATATTCTTGTACTTATATACAGTTTGTCTATGCTCCTACAGTTTTGAGCTGTATTATTTTCAGGTGCAATTATATTGCTCTGCAGGAAGTAAAGCCAAACTCCTGTTGGAAACAAAATGGAAAAGAAGAACAGAGAAAGAAATGAAAAAAATAACTTGCTCCTCTTAAATGCTTCTTCCTTAGTGCACCATAATTCGAATTAACATCTGATCTAGATCAATCAGGTAATTGCAGTTAAAGATTGAACACTGCTGAATATATTGTTTTATATTCAAACCTGTCCTTAAATGCTAAGGGTATAGGGCTATAGTTCTGTGACAGAGTCCTTATTGAAGCATTACAAAGAATTACAAGGTTCACTACCTATCATTTTCATTCACTGCATTAGCCAGTGGCTTGACTCTGTATCAAGCAGGTCCTGCAAGTTTAGTCTTAGTGGTAAGTAACTCATTGTCACAGCTAATACATTCAATGTTTTGTAGTATTTTGTGGAATTACAGAAAAGTGTGATTATTTCATTTCATTTTAATTTATTTATTTTACCACGCATTAAAGGTAAAGGTAAAGATTCCTCTCGCACATACATGCTAATTGTTCCTGACTCTAGGGGGTGGTGCTCATCTCTGTTTCAAAGCTGAAGAGCCAGTGCTGCCCGAAGACGTCTCCATGTCATGTGGCCGGCATGACTCAATGCCAAAGGCGCACGGAACACTGTTACCTTCCCACCAAAGATGGTCCCTATATTTTTGCATATTTTCGTGCTTTCGAACTGCTAGGTTGGCAGAAGCTGGGACAAGTAACGGGAGCTCACCCTCTTACATGGCAGCACTAGGGATTTGAACCGCTGAACTGCTGACCTTTCGATCAACAAGCTCAGTGTCTTAGCCGCTGAGCCACCGCGTCCCTTTACCACCCATTAGTGAATAAATTTAATACTATCAATATAAAAGCAAACAAGCTTCGGAAATTAGGAGGTATTTCTTAGAAATGAAAATAGAAACTAAAGTTGATAACACCTTTGGAAATCAAAATTAGTAAATAACACTTTATGAGAGGTAAACATTTTATGGCGTTGCCACTGATTGTGAGCTTCCTCAGCAAATAAAGTTAGTGTCAAAATGACATCCTGTAATCTTTTATTTAGGACATCATGACACCCATGTTGTCACTTGTGTCCCCTCAGTGAATGCCAGTGCCACTGACTTCTTTGATCCACATCCATCAAACTGCAAGCCAAAACCAAGCAACCGTGACTTTTTCATCTATTGCCAGACAGTAAAGGATGGTCTAATTTAATCAAATGAATTCTATCAGAGACACATTACAGTGACCTTAAACGGAGTTGAACTAGATTTCTTGCAAAATATTTAGGTGTCTTATTATTCTAGATTTCATGCTATAAATGAGCTGCAAAACAATTTTTAAGATATAGCATATATAATAGAATATATATAAAATCAATAAATGTAATCAATTGCCACATTTAAACCTCTGGTAGTTATTTAAGCATTCTGGCCAAATGAGCTATATAGCTATCCTTGTTGTCTCATATACTATAATCTCATATAATGCCAATGGGTTCAAATATAAACCATTGAAATGTAGAACATTGTGATTAAGATATTGGCTGCTATGCAAATTGTGCCTGCAATTTGCAGTTCTTAACCAAATTTCTTAATGCTCATCCAACATAATAGAGAAAAGATATATTTCTGTTTTCCTGAATAAATATACAGGTAATCTTTGAATTATAATGGCCTTGGAACAGGTGCTTTGTGGCCCCTAAAGCACTTCCAGCTGTTGTAAAATATCATGTTCCCCCTTTGGTCACATGACTGCAGGTGCTTGGCAACCAGATCACATTTACAACCAGTTGCTCTGTACTTCAGTCATGTGATCATGATTTGTGTCATTTTTGCCAATTTGCACCGCTTCAGAAGAATGGGTTCACTTCAGGGGCGGGTTTCAAAACCCGTCACTTATCATTTTGCTCATGGGCATGCTCGCGCCCATGTGCAGAAGCATCCAGGTGGATGGGCGGAGTCTCCTGGCGCCGCCACTACCGGTTCACCCAATCCAGGGCAAACCAGTAGCAACAACCACTGGTTCACTTAATGACCATGGCATATGCTTAACGACCACAGTGATTCACTTAACTGCCGTTAAAAATGTCAAAAAACCTGATCAAATCATGTGGCTGCCTCAATTTATGACACAATGACTTACAACTGGATTTAAGGTGCCAATTGTAGTCAAAAGTCGATAATTATTTGTATCTTTTCCTAGCCAATGCAGGGGGAGCTAAGTCTGAATCCAAACTCTACACAGCTTGTAGCCCTTATATAAGTTTGTGGTGAGGCAAAATAGGCAAATCTGCTCTAAATCAATTGAACACTGACAAAAAAAAAGATTCATAATATAATAATTCTTCTTAAAACATGTTGCATGGTTTAGTTTAAACTATACTAAGTATGAAATTATGTTCTCAGTGGCATTCCTTACAAAAAGAAATACAAAGTACTGAATCCCATCTGAATGAGCCCTGAAAAAGCAAGAAAAAAGGATAACTTTAAAGCCTTAAACCTATAATTTCACTACCCGCTCACTACCCGCTTTGATACCCCACAACCAATTTTGTTGTATTTCTTATGCACATTGATAATCTTAAAAATGAAGTCACTGTCTGAAGACATCCATTTCCTATTCCTTGAAAAGTTGTAAAATCTCAAGTTTGAATAAATTCTAGACATATTGTTTTGACATAACAGTATAATTATACACCCTTCATTCATATTTATTTATTTATTTATTTATTTATTTATTTATTTATTTTATTTGTCATAACAATATATACAAGCGTTACATAAAAGGTTATAAATATATGAACGTATATATGAGGAGAAATGAGGTACTAAAAACGTGTATATACATAGGGAAAGAAACAGTAGGACAGGAACGGTAGGCACGTTTGTGCTCTTATGCACGCCCCTTTAGAGTCCTCTTAGGAAAGTGGTGAGGTCAACCGTGGACAGTTTTTGAGTGAAACCTTTGGGGTTATGAGAAGAAACCACAGAGTCAGGTAATGCATTCCAAGTATATACAATTCTGTTACAGAAATCGTGGTTTCTGCAATCTAAACTGGAGCAGTTGACATTGAGTTTGAATCTGTTTGTAGCTCTTGTGATATTGTTATTGAAACTAAAAAGTCATTGACAGGAAGGACATTACAACGGATGATTTTATATGCTAAACCCAGATCCAGTCGGCGACGAAGTTCCAAGTTTTCTAGACCCAAGATATCAAGTCTGGTGGAATAAGGTATTTTATTAGTTTCAGAGGAATGGAGAATTCTTCTCATAAAATACCTTTGGACACGCTCAACTGTGTTGATGTCAGATATATGGTAAGGGTTCCAGACAGGAGAGCAGTAATCAAGAATTGGCCTAACAAATGTTTTATATGCTCTGGTCAGTAGCGTGGTGTTTTTTGAAAAGAAGCTACGTAAAATTAAGTTGACAACTCTTAGAGCCTTCTTAGCTATGTAGTTGCAGTGGGCTTTGGAACTTAAATCGTTAGATGTAAAAACTCCAAGGTCTTTGACAGGGTGGGGTCATCTGCGAGGCAATGTCCATCAAGCATGTACTTTGTGATTGGGTTCTTTCTTCCAATGTGCAAGACTGAGCATTTACTGGTTGAAATTTGTAGTTGCCAAATTTTAGACCAGGCAGATAGATGATCAAGGTCCTTTTGAATTGTGGATGCATTGTCAGTGGTGTTGAAAAGTTTGACATCATCAGCAAAGAGAACACAGTTACTTGAGATATCAATACAAAGATCATTTATGTATATTATAAAGAGAGTAGGTCCAAGAACGCTGCCTTGAGGAACACCACTCTTGACAGGAACAGGATTTGAAAGAGCATTACCAATTTTAACTATTTGTTGTCTGTTTGACAAAAAAGCAGATATCCAGTGGTGTAAGGGTCCTGAAATGCCATAGGATTTTAATTTTAGGAGAAGTTTATCATGTACTACTGAGTCAAAAGCTTTGCAGAAGTCTATGTATATTGCATCTATTGATTTACCTAGATCAAGATTAGTAGTCCATAGGTTTTTACAGTAGAGAAGTTGTAGATTGCATGATAATTTTTTCCTGAAGCCAAATTGTTTATTTGAGAGAAGGTTGTGCATTTCTAAGTGTAAGGTAATGGATTGGTTGATGATGGATTCCATAACCTTGCAGGCGACGCAACATAGGGAGATAGGTCTATAATTATCAACTAAGCTGGGGTCGCCTTTTTTGAAAACTGGAATGACTGTGGCTAGCGACCAGAGACTGGGAAGGGAACTGGTTCTAAAGGCTATATTAAAGATTATACTTAGGGGTTCTGCTAGATTACTAGAGAGTTTTTTTAAAAAGTAAGCACAAAGACCATCAGGTCCAATGGATAGAGATGGCTTCAATTTCAATATCATTCATACTATAAATTCGTACCATTTATGCCAATATTTTTCTCTCTAAGAATTGCTATCATAGATCCTTTTGTTTTAAATAGATGTGAATACAAGTCATTTCCAAAATCTTTGGAGAGTTCCCTGAAAGGAGAATCAAACTGCTTTTATCTGTGAATGAAGATGTGCAAAGAGCATTCTTTTCTCCTCTGCCCCCACTTCACCCCCAAGAGCTACTCTGGAGAAATACAACTTCCAGGAAAATATAAAATTTAGTACAAAAGGCTGCAGTCAGTAGAAAGTATCTGCAAAGTGTGAGGGTAACCTTTGAACAAGTACAGTATAATCTTTCTTATACAAAAATCCAAAAATGCTGCGTAGAAGTTGATAGTTTCTCTATATGTTTATTATTTCATGACTTACTTTGCTCTTGTGGGGATCTAAGAAAATCAGTCCTTAAATTTTAATTTGCCTATATATTTCTGTATATTAAGAGTTTTACATTTTAAAACTTATTTCTGAAAAATATACTTTTACTGTATTTAAAGACTGTTGAAAAGCAATTGTAAAATCCATCTCTTGGTAAATCCAGGGATGGGCTTAAAAATTTTTAGCAAGGGGTTTGCTGCTGGTTGCTGGGTGGGCGTGGCCATGATGGCGTGGCCTATTCGCCCTCCTGCACCATGGCGGGTGGGGCCTTTTTGCCCTCCCTGGGCTCTGGAGGCTTTCCTTGAGCTGCCAAGAAGGCAAAAACGGCCTCCCCAGGCTCCAGAGACCCTCTGGAAAAATGGGCCCCTTTCTGGCCTTCCTGAACTTCTGGTAGGCCCATTTTTCATCCTCCCCGAGCTTCCATGCACACCCTGCACTTACCTGTATCCAAAATGGGCCGCATGGGGACTCCTGAGGGTGGGATGAGGAGGGGTGGGAGGGGAGGGGAGGGGCCAGCCTGGACTGGGATTTTGGGGTTCTCCGAACTGCACAGAATCTTAGCTAGAAGTTCTCCTGAACCCCTGCAAACCCCAGCAGCGAACCCCTGGTAAATACTCTTGTTAATGAACTAATATATATATATATATATATATATATATATATATATATATATATATATATATATATATATATATATATATTCATAAGATTCCCAGCAGTTGTCAAACAAGCACACTTTAATCTTCATTCTTTGAAGATTAAAATATCTCATGTACTTTTCAGATCCTTTCCAGTTTAATACACTGTTTCTTTTGACAGATTTGTTTTTCTGAGTTGAACTTTCAGGACTCAGAACACCATATCACAATTGCACAAGACCTTTTGTGGAAATGAAAAAAAAGAGAAAGAAGAAAATCCATCCAACTCGCTTGTCAGGGCTTGTGCCAGTTAAATCCAAAATCTCCGGCTATGTTTTGTTTATTGGTTACGGGGTTTTTTTGGCACCAGATTAGTTCTTCAAATGAAGGCAGTATTTGGAGGCTGTGAGTGAATCTCTTTTGAGCTCTTAATGAGGCTAATCCCATGACAGGACATTCCAAGTAGCTAATGGGCGCAAGTTCATTGCTTACTTTAACATCTCATGGTCAAAAGTGGAATGAAAACCTTGTCTGGTGGGCAGTCATGGGGCATTAGTATTAGTAGAATGACCAGCTGCAGTGAAATTTAGACAGCACAAATAGATCAGAGAGAGCATGAGACAGACTCAGTGTGGAAGGAAAGGTAAACATTATTATTGTTGTTATTATTGTTGTCAGTCTTAATAACCAAATAATGTTGAAACCATATTCTCAAATGGTATAACATTTAACGTAACGTCATGTTTTATTAATTAAAGCTTAAACAATAAAGACTGAAAACGTATGAAGATTATAAAACATCATTTACCTAGATCAAGATTAGTAGTCCATAGGTTTTACAGTAGAGAAGTTGTAGATTGCATGATAATTTTTTCCTGAAGCCAAATTGTTTATTTGAGAGAAGGTTGTGCATTTCTAAGTGTAAGGTAATGGATTGGTTGATGATGGATTCCATAACCTTGCAGGCGACGCAACATAGGGAGATAGGTCTATAATTATCAACTAAGCTGGGGTCGCCTTTTTTGAAAACTGGAATGACTGTGGCTAGCGACCAGAGACTGGGAAGGGAACTGGTTCTAAAGGCTATATTAAAGATTATACTTAGGGGTTCTGCTAGATTACTAGAGAGTTTTTTAAAAAAGTAAGCACAAAGACCATCAGGTCCAATGGATAGAGATGGCTTCAATTTCAATATCATTCATACTATAAATTCGTACCATTTATGCCAATATTTTTCTCTCTAAGAATTGCTATCATAGATCCTTTTGTTTTAAATAGATGTGAATACAAGTCATTTCCAAAATCTTTGGAGAGTTCCCTGAAAGGAGAATCAAACTGCTTTTATCTGTGAATGAAGATGTGCAAAGAGCATTCTTTCTCCTCTGCCCCCACTTCACCCCCAAGAGCTACTCTGGAGAAATACAACTTCCAGGAAAATATAAAATTTAGTACAAAAGGCTGCAGTCAGTAGAAAGTATCTGCAAAGTGTGAGGGTAACCTTTGAACAAGTACAGTATAATCTTTCTTATACAAAAATCCAAAAATGCTGCGTAGAAGTTGATAGTTTCTCTATATGTTTATTATTTCATGACTTACTTTGCTCTTGTGGGGATCTAAGAAAATCAGTCCTTAAATTTTAATTTGCCTATATATTTCTGTATATTAAGAGTTTTACATTTTAAAACTTATTTCTGAAAAATATACTTTTACTGTATTTAAAGACTGTTGAAAAGCAATTGTAAAATCCATCTCTTGGTAAATCCAGGGATGGGCTTAAAAATTTTTAGCAAGGGGTTTGCTGCCGGTTGCTGGGTGGGCGTGGCCATGATGGCGTGGCCTATTCGCCCTCCTGCACCATGGCGGGTGGGGCCTTTTTGCCCTCCCTGGGCTCTGGAGGCTTTCCTTGAGCTGCCAAGAAGGCAAAAACGGCCTCCCCAGGCTCCAGAGACCCTCTGGAAAAATGGGCCCCTTTCTGGCCTTCCTGAACTTCTGGTAGGCCCATTTTTCACCCTCCCCGAGCTTCCATGCACACCCTGCACTTACCTGTATCCAAAATGGGCCGCATGGGGACTCCTGAGGGTGGGATGAGGAGGGGTGGGAGGGGAGGGGAGGGGCCAGCCTGGACTGGGATTTTGGGGTTCTCCGAACTGCACAGAATCTTAGCTAGAAGTTCTCCTGAACCCCTGCAAACCCCAGCAGCGAACCCCTGGTAAATACTCTTGTTAATGAACTAATATATATATATATATATATATATATATATATATATATATATATATATATATATATATATATATATATATATATTTTCATAAGATTCCCAGCAGTTGTCAAACAAGCACACTTTAATCTTCATTCTTTGAAGATTAAAATATCTCATGTACTTTTCAGATCCTTTCCAGTTTAATACACTGTTTCTTTTGACAGATTTGTTTTTCTGAGTTGAACTTTCAGGACTCAGAACACCATATCACAATTGCACAAGACCTTTTGTGGAAATGAAAAAAAAGAGAAAGAAGAAAATCCATCCAACTCGCTTGTCAGGGCTTGTGCCAGTTAAATCCAAAATCTCCGGCTATGTTTTGTTTATTGGTTACGGGGTTTTTTTGGCACCAGATTAGTTCTTCAAATGAAGGCAGTATTTGGAGGCTGTGAGTGAATCTCTTTTGAGCTCTTAATGAGGCTAATCCCATGACAGGACATTCCAAGTAGCTAATGGGCGCAAGTTCATTGCTTACTTTAACATCTCATGGTCAAAAGTGGAATGAAAACCTTGTCTGGTGGGCAGTCATGGGGCATTAGTATTAGTAGAATGACCAGCTGCAGTGAAATTTAGACAGCACAAATAGATCAGAGAGAGCATGAGACAGACTCAGTGTGGAAGGAAAGGTAAACATTATTATTGTTGTTATTATTGTTGTCAGTCTTAATAACCAAATAATGTTGAAACCATATTCGCTCAAATGGTATAACATTTAACGTAACGTCATGTTTTATTAATTAAAGCTTAAACAATAAAGACTGAAAACGTATGAAGATTATAAAACATCATTTACAGACTTTCGGATGTGCAGTACGGTTAATATTTATTTCTTCATTTTTGGCGATTTAAACTAAATAGCAAAGTTTCTTGCAATTTGCCTACCTTGCGATTTGTTTTTTGTACAGTAATAAATCAGTTCAGAGAGCAGAGCATTTTCTTTTACAACTGTATAAAAAATATTTATAAATATTATAAATAATCTATTGTCAGCAAACATGAGGCGAAACTAAATAGTGATAGACATTTTAAAACTAGGTAATTTTTTAATGTATTGTAAACTGTAAGATTTTTTCGCACTTTACCATTGAATGTTAAAATATTATTTTTTCTGATTGTCATTAATGTTTCATAGCAATTGGAGCATATATAATAATGCAATCATGTTTGTGTTAATATCATAACTATTCTTTTGACCTGGTGATCAGTTGAACATTGCCTAGTGCCTACCAAACCATTACATACATTTCTCGCCTGCCATATGATGCTTAAAGCAGAAGGCATGATTACATAGATACTGTTTGATTTAACTAGTTAGTTTTTCTGATGATTTCATAAAATGTTTTACATTTGATTTTTTAATATTTTTTTAATATTCCAGAGGTAAATCCAAGTTACGTTTTAAGAACACCTCTACATAACATAATTTTATTCTTTATTTTCAAGCTTCTAATCAACCAAAGGTTAACTAAATAAGTAAGCAAATGAAATTGAATAAAGCAAGAATATAAAGGGCAGCATTAAAAAAGTGAATCCTTAAATTGTTTTTTCCTACTCGGTTTCTGGTGACTAGGAAAAGCATTTAAATTTAAGAAATCAATGGTTTCAGTTGTTTATATTGTAATACACAAAGGGATGCAACCTTTGCATCAAGTCATATTTCATCTTTATTAAAATTAGTGGATTTTATTTGATAATCACTATAAAACAGTTTGCATTATTTAAGTATTTGTTAACAATAAAAGCAGGCTATTAAATGTTTTGCTCGATCTCTAAATAAATGTTCTACCTAAGGATGAAGTTTTTGCATCCAACTTCATCACAGAGCATTAAAACAGTTTTTAAAAAATCCAATTTCCTCACCAGATCAGAATTAAAGTGTACTAAAGGTACCAGGCTAAAATATAAGAAGTAATAGAAAATATCCAAAACTCAGTGGGCTTTATCAAAATTAAAAGGAAATAGAAAGAAGAAAGGGGCAATTATAAAATCAATGTACAAAATAGTGCCATGTTCAGTATGCATCCAACACTCTAATTTTATAAAAATCCACCCTGCTTGGAACTGCCTATTGAACACTACCTTAATAATTCTAAAACTGTTGGTTAGAATCTGAGTTATTAAGTTTCTAACAGTCTTATGCTGTAAATCTTACTGTTATATTTATTAAAAATATATGCTACACTACTGTCAATGTTCCCCATATTTATATTCTGTAAGTGGCCTATGACCAAAGTTCATTTTTTAAATTGGTTTATTTTGTCAAATACATTTTATATTTAAATAACATTATATATTAATGCAGTTTAAATATCAGTAAGTTGTTTTGAGCATTTGTTAAAACAACTTCCTAATGCTTAAAAGGTAATAATTTCCATTCATGGCTTGAGTCTTAAAATCTAGACATAATTTCTTTTTTTTTCAAATAAGGGCTTTGCCTTCTATTGTTTTTGCATTTCTCACCATTGGTAACATAAATGATAATAAAAGTTTCTACTCAGAGTATACAGTGAAAATGATTTTATGTCTGTCGGTCTGTCTGTCTGTCTGTCTGTCTGTCTGTCTCTCTCTCTCTCTCTCTCCCTCTCCCCCCTTCTCTCCCTCTCTCTCTCCCTCTCCCTCTCCTCTCCCTCCCTCCCTCTCTCTCCTTCTCTCTCTGTGTGTCCGCGTGTGTATGTGTGCATTTGGTTTGGTTTATTGCTCCCTTTCGCGCTCGCTGGATTTGCTGTTCCTGTGCTAATGAACAATCATCTATTATGTCACTTCTTAATATCTAATTATTTTAACAATGTCATTAATGAGAGTTATATAGTATATCTTGATGTTCTTCTGTCACATGAGCAGCCCTACATAATCAAGGTGATAGAAAAATGAGATAACATATATTGTGGCATCATGAGCAAAGCCCCTACTTTTAACATTCCAGTGATAAGTACCTTATATAAGTGGCAGGATTGTAATGTCACAAAATATTTTACTGACAGATGTCTATCCTGCAGACACCTATGTTCCCAGCATACCGATCGATCCATCCCCTCTTTTTCCTGTGAATTCCTCCATTGTTCTTCCAAATTTGTTCTGAAGCGTAAGCAATTTTGGCTTGTGGACGGGAAGGAGCGAAATCAGAGTTCTTTGCCTAAGCTGCTATGCCTTTTATTAAAACTGAATCTAATGTAGAAAATGGCAAGTCAGAGTTGATGAAGATAATGGTTGTGTTATGTAGCCTGTGGAGTTTCCATTCTCACAACCCTTTTTCTTTCTGATCAGCTAAACCTGATACTGACATTTAATTAACCTTTAATATAGAATGCTTTAAAATTTGTAATAGAAATATGTGCCTAGATTTATCCTTAAAGGTGTGAATAGATAATTGATGTGAATCTGGAGGAAAAAATAATTTTTGAACTTGGAGCTGCTGACAATGCTTGCTGAGAATATCTCCCCACCAGAGCTCAACCTGCTTGCAACTTTATATGCCTACATTTCTATCTGTTCTTCTTAATTATTTAACGTTCCTTGTTGCATCTGTGTTCCTTGTTTCCCAAGTGCCTTCCATATGAATTGTGTGGTATTTTATTCCCCCATGCTCCAGTCTAAAACTTATATGGCAGAATATAAAAAAAATATCAACGTTCTCTGATGACCTTGAATTGTTTTAAAGGACAAAAATATATATTCAATATTCCACTATGCACAACAGATTTTTTTTTAAAAAAAGAGAATTCATAAAAGAAAAATAACACACCATCCAGTGCCTTTCTTATCAGTTGGAGAATGTTGATTTGTCATTTATTTCCATTAATCATATTTTATAGATTGTGTGGTATTAATATTAATAGAGTGTGCAGCCCATCATCTGGAAGGAATGCACTGGTGTGCATTAGAGCATAACACCATCCCTGAGTTGTGCTGCTGCCGGGCATCTGTTAAAATACTTCATGGCTCTTTAAAATTTAATAGCAGCTTTTTTCAAAAATTCATCTTGTTGCTTTTCAGGCTCAGAAGTCATGGATAGAGAGAGCATTTTACAAAAGGGAATGCGTCCATATAATACCCAGCACCAAAGACCCCCATAGGTAAGAGTGCTATATTTGGTTACTTAATTTGCATTGAATATGAAAGTAAGCATGCTATAATATATACTGTAAAAAGTTAAGCCATCGCTATATGCTACAGGAAAAACATATTTATTTTAATAATAAGCAACAACTACTTTAAATATACATTTACTTGGAATGTAAAGTACATTGATACATTTCGGATCTCCTCCAGTACCTCAGGGTGGAGATATGGTAGCTACTTTATGAAAAATGTTTCAACGATTTAAAAGAAAGAAAATAGATTTCTTCTTTCATTTAAACAGGAATGGATCATTTCCGAGATCACATGACCAGATCTTTGTATCATAGGGCTGTTCTTTTCCTCTGTGTTTCCATGTATGGGCCGATGGCATTCCACAGGGCCTTTCAACCTTTGGAGAAGCTTTGGAGAGCATGTCAGGGAGAAAATATTTTTTTCTGTGGTGACTTCCATTTTACTGAAAGATGTAAAAAGTTGGACCCAGCCCAGTACATTTAACTGAGAGAGAGTGATTGGCTCAAAGTCACCCAGCTGGCTTCCATTGCTAAGGCAGGACTCCCATTTTCTAGCCTGTTGTCTTAACCACTAGACCAGGGGTGTCAAACTCAATTTCATTGAAGGCCACACCAGGGTTGTGTTTGACCTCGGGGTGGTAAGTGGTGAGCAGTTTGACATTACTTGTGTCAGGGGCGCCTGTGGTGGCCCTAGTGCTTTGCCAGAAAAAACAAGCTCCCGAGTTCCGTTTTCGGCTGCAATGGCCTTCTGCAACCCTCTGCCAGCAAAAACATGAGCTCTGTTTTCAGCTGCGACAGCATCCTGCAAGCAAAAATGGAGCTCGTGAGGGCTGACTGCGACCCATGCGAGCTTCATTTTTGGCTGCAATGGCCTGCTGCAACCCTCTGCCAATGAAAACAGAGCTCGTGAGGGTCTCCCGAGCTCTGTTTTCACTGGCAAAGGCACTGCAGGCTGGTCCTTCGCTGTTTCCAGGGCAGCCCTGCGGGCCAGATCTAAACACCCTGTGGGCTGAATCCATGGGCCTTGAGTTTGATACCTCTGCACTAGACCAAATTGGCTCTTGTGGCTGCTTCTTTGCAATACTTTATCTAAAAAGACAGTAATCATTGCAAAATGCAGTCTTTTAATTTGGCTTCTGATTTCGGAGAGAACAATAAGTAAAATATGTTTTAAATATATGGATGATTATTCGAAACATATTCACTTGCATCAGAATTAGCCACAGCTGTGCCAGTCAGTGTAATAATCTTATTTCCCCTGTGAAAATAAAGTAAAGCTTAACAAGTTTTTTGCTTGGTTTTGTCTGTGTGTGTGTGTTTGTGTGTGTGTGTGTGTGTGTATTATACTAATGAAACTTTTTCACAAGTGCTAAGTTTTATACATGTTTACAATTGGCCTAGTTATCTATATCTCGTTCTCCTGGCAAAATGATTACTTATTTCATGCAAGACTTCTAGTAACTTTAGTCTTCTGCTTTATTATAACAAAATATTAAGTAGTTTTTGCTTAATGCCATAGGTGTTGCTGTGGGCGCCTAATAGGTCAACATGTGGGACTTACTCCAAGTATCTCCATTATTCAGAATGAGAAAAATGAAAGCCGGCTCGCTCGAAATGACATCCAGTCAGAGAAGTGGTCAATCGGCAAGCACACACAACTCAGCCCGACGGACGCCTTTGGAACCATTGAGTTTCAAGGAGGTGGTCACTCAAATAAAGCCATGGTAATTTTTAAAAATTCTAATGTCCAAATGAATTTCTTACTCTATCTATTATACGGGAGTTTATTGCCTAGCAAAGAATCTATCTCTCTAGGTTGCTGTATAAAACCATTATAATGATTCCTTATATTATATAGAGAAATCTATATATTACAGAAATCCATTGGTAACTTAGATAGACCCTTGCTGTCAAGGAGTTTATTATCGAAGAAAACTGTTTTCAAACTACAGTATGTTCCCTGGAACCCAGGGGTTCCATGAGAATCATCCAGGGGTTATATATGACAGTTTATTCTAAGGATTGCTATGATTTCAAGTTTTTTAAATCTTCATTCCATTGTTTCATTTACAAGAGAAAAGTCTATGAGAAACATAGACAAACAAAAACATATCTATTAATGCGTTTGGGTATCTCAAGTTTGAAAATCACTGGTCTAAGAAAACCAATCAGAAAAGTCATAAAACAGAATTGAAAGAAACCAACAATGGGTAGGAAATCTATGGGCAAAATAGAACACTCACATGTGTTGAGGTAAAAAATGTGGCTTTTCTTCTTGGTATCACCATAGACAGCTGAAGGTACATGTCTGAAATAGTGGGAAGCTACTGATACACGCTGCAGACTTCATGAACAAAGATGGATCAGTGGTCAGATTTTGGTTTTCAAATGTAAAAATGGAAATTTAGTGATAGTATAGAATAAGAGTGAATTGAGAATAGTTATAACTAGGGATGAAGATTTATCAGAAGTATTTGGCATTTTCAGCAACATTTCTGGGTTTCTGATCTTTACTTATTACACTTTAAATATTTTCTATAATTATAAAGCCAAGTCCAAATTCAATTACTCATTTTACTGTGAATGCATTTCTCTCCTTATTAAAATCTGAAGGTATTTTACATTATACCATATTTTTCGGAGTATAAGATGCACCTTTTCCCCCCAAAAAAGAGTGTGAAAATCTGAGTGTGTCTTATATTCCGAATGTAGCCCCGCCCAGCTTCTCAAACGGAGATTTCAGAGGCTGAAAAAAGCATCAGAAACAGAGCTTCAGAAAAAAAAGCCTCAAACGGAGCTTCATGGAGCTTAGGAAAAAAGCCCCAAACGGAGCTTCACAGAGCTTAGAAAAAAAGCCCCAAACAGAATTTCAGAAAAAAAGCCCCCAAATAGAGCTTCAGAAAAGAAGCTCCCAAACAGAGCTTCGGAGGCCTTTTTTTCTGAAGTTCTGTTTTGGAGGCTTTCAGAGGCAGAAAAAAGTTTTTCTGAAATGGAGTTTCAGAGGCAGGAAAAAAAAGCCAAAAAAAGCAAGGCACAGGAACCTGTTGCTGATTGGGGGTATTCCGGGAGGCCAATCCACCTGCCAATCAGCTTTTTTCTTATTTTTTTCCCCAAAAACTAAGGCGCGTTTTATACTCCGGTGCGTCTTATACTCCGAAAAATACGGTATATAACATTTTGAAATGAACTTGGTCAATGGAAATTAATGTGATCTTGGAGTCAGTGAAAATAAAATTTTATTGGCAACATATTCTTATTAGATTTTGTCAATTTTGCTAAAAGGAGAAGAAATCTCTGCAGTAGAAAACCATGTAATAAAAATTGTATTTCTTAAAACTGTACTTATTTAATACAGTATAGAATGACAAACTCCTTATTGCAATGCAGTGTACTGCATTTATTAAAAGAAGAAAGGATTTGCTGTTGTCTAATTTCCAAGGAAAATATGAAGTACTGTTTCAGAGCAATGCAGAGTTAAAATAGGTTACATGTGATTAGAGAAACTTTCAGGTTACCCCTTTCCAAAAGTATTTTGCTCTGAAAAACTGTAGTTTCATTTATTTTACTAGCTGTATTAGTTTGCTTATTCTACAACATACATATATAAAGACAGAGAAGAGAGAGAAAGATTTATGAATTTAATTATTACAATGTAACAGTGTAGAATAAGTTTGGTATAGTGGAGCTGCCATTGAAGACCGCACGGAAACTTTAACTTCTCCAGAGTGTAGCAGCGAACATGGGGGGCCCTAGGTTTGCCCATATAATCCCTCTATTGCACAAGCTGCACTAGATTCCAGTTTCTTTGCAGGTACAATTTGAGATGCTGGTCATCACTTTAAATCTCTATATGGCACAGGGACAGGTTATCTGCAGAACCATCTTTCCCTAATGACAAGTCCTACCAAGTCAGATAGGAGGGGCATCATGGGTGGGTTCTACGTATCTTTACTACAGGTACGCAATGGAGCGGTGCATGCGCAGAAGCTTCCTGATGACGTCCGAGTCAGTGGGCGGAGCCTCCCAATGATTTTACTACCGGTTCTTGTGAACAAGTCCGAACTGGGGGCAACCCACCATTGATGGGCATGCTCCTAGTCCCTTCCCCTAAATACTGCCATCTGAGGGGAGCTAGGAAGCATGTTTTCCCGTGACAGCCCCTGCCTTATGGAACACTGTGCCCCCTGAACTTGGCAGACATCCACCATAAGGTTTTGAAGACCTGCCTTTTCCTCCAAATATTGGGAGAAGACTAGATAATCACATAATTTGAGACCATGCTTTGTTGTTTTTAATGTTTTAATTGGTTGAGTTTTATAGCCTTAATATAATTAAATGTATATTTTATATTTAATTTTATGTCTTATATGTCATATATCTTTTATATGATTGGGAGTTGTTTAAAGTTAATTGAAAGATGGAAGGCTATATAAATGTTTTAAATAATCAAAGATGCATTGAACTTGCAATTCCATCTTAATAAAATCTAGCAAACATTCAGCTATGGGCATCTGCAGCAAACTGAGATTATGTAAGAATGATGATATGTGCAATGTCATTTTAGTGCTAAACCCAGACTTGGGTACTTGCATCCCAACAATTATGTATATTGCAGGTTTGTTGCCATAATATACATTTTGTATATATACACTTGCCTTCTCTTGCCTCTCTCCTGTGCTCCCAGAAGCACCCGTGCTTTTGGTGTGTCCCTGTGTTCATTGTTCCTAAGGATTATGGGTACTACAAAACTTTGTGGGATATTGCCAGGCCAGTTTTTATACTATGCTACGGATTATACAATTGTAAATGGAAGGCAAATAGTGTTCTGGCATATGTTCAATTGTGTAATTGTAGAAGCAATGTAACCTAAATGCCAGTTCCCCAGATGTCAAATTTCAACATTTTGTGTTAAATGAGAGATAATTATGGTGTTTAGATTAATGAGAATTTGTTAAGTTTGCTGACCTTAGATTCATGTCCTTCCCCCTTCTCTTTTCCTTCAGCTCAACTTCTAATATTAATTTAATATAACCTTACTGTAAAAATCTAAAAGCTTCCTAAATCAGTGTTTGAAATTGGCTTGATTCAATAAATGGGAGTTAAAAGATTAATATAAATTTGGCATATAATTAAATGGCAACTTCTTAAAGAGATAATAACAATTGGGTTTAGAGGCATATGTAAATCATTTGAGGGAAGCAGCCTCTGAATATTCACACATACACACATGTACATACACATGCATACATACAATAGAAGACTATAGAGAGCCTTGAAACTGTCACTGTGTGTTGTATTTTAAGGAGGATCCAATAGTTCGTATAGCCTATTGAAGATGCAAATTCAGGATGCTGTTTTGCTTGCACATGAAATGCTTTGTCAAAGAAATTACACAGATTTACTGCCTTTGTACTTACATGAATGGATCTTGGCTTACATAATCCATTTTTTTTCTATCTGGGATGATTACTGCCATGGAGATAGAAATAGTTTCTCTAGCAGGAATTTCTTTAAAGCAACTCATAACTTATCCTATATATCTCACAATCTTGGAAAATCGGTATTTTATTGTATTACTGCTGTTTGTCAATTATCGATTCAAACTGGTAATCAGTATGCTGAGTAGGTTTTAAGGTTCTTATGAATGAAGGCGAATATACATGTACCGCAATAATGTTGCAGGATCCTATCACCAGGACCAGAGGTTTTGTCTTCCGAGCTTTCGGACCCATGCTGGAACCCATCTTTAAGGAACTTCTCTCTAGCAGAGTGTGTGCTGTTCTGTGTGTTGTATTTTTAGTGCCTGGTGTATGTGGGTTTTTAGATGTTGATTGTGGTATGTTGATGACTGGCTTTTAAGTCATTAGCTGTCATTTGCTTGTGTTGCCCAGCCCTCGCCTTCTAAGAACTTGATAGGCTGGTGGTGAATCAGGACTCCTTTGACTGATGAGACTGTTTCCCAGACTTCAATTACTTTCCTGGCTGTTTTTGTGCCTGCTTATCCAACAATCTTAGTAGCTGCAAAATTGAATGTGTATCATTGTTCATTGCAGTGTGAGGCTGCCAAAGAGTTTTGGTCTCCTCGTCTGACTGCTTTTTTGTGTTCTTGCGATCTGGTAGCTAGCTTCCTCCCCATCTGTCCTACATAGTCATAGGGGCAATCCATACAGGGATTCGGTAGATTACATTGGAAATATCTCCAAGCAATTTTAAAATCCTCTTGAATTTTTGAAAGCAAGTTGGGTGACCTTGGGTTAGTCATTCTCTCTCAGCCCAATCAATCTCAGTGTTGTGTTGTGAGGAAAATAGGAGAAGGAAGGGATATTATTATGTTGGTCACCTTGAGTTATTTATAAAAATAATAAAGATGGGATAATAAATAAATAGATATATTCTATGAATGAGCTTAACATCCCTGATAACCATGATGGGGTGGTCACTGATCTAGAGCCAGACATCCTGGAATGTGAAGTCAAATGGGCCTTAGGAAGTCTGAGCAACAACAAAGCTAGTGGAAGTGACAGTATTCCAGCTGAATATTCAAAATCTTGAAAGATGATGCAGTAAAAGTGCTACACTCAATTTGCCAGCAAATTTGGAATTTGCTTCATTGACTATGCTAAAGTCTTTGACTGTGTGGATCACAACAAATTGTGGCAAGTTCTTAAAGAGTACCAGACCATCTTATTTGTCTCTTGAGAAACCTATATGCAGGTCAAGAAGCCACAGTGAGAACTGGACACAGAATCACTTATTGGTTCAAAATTGGGAAAGGAGTTCAGCAAGGCTGTATACTGTTGCCCTGCCTATTTAACTTATATGCAGAGCACATCATGAGAAAGGCGGGGCTAGATGAATCACAAATTGAAATTAAGATTGCCAGGAGAAATATCAACAACCTCAGATATGTAGATGATACCACTCTAATGGCAGAAAGTGAAGAGGAACTAAAGAGCCTCTTGATGCGGGTAAAGGAGGAGAGTGCAAAAGTTGGCTTGAAACTCAACATTAAGAAAACTAAGATCATGACACCCAGCCCTCTCAATTCCTGGCAAATAGATGGGGAAGAAATGGAGGCAGTGACAGATTTTATTTTCCTGGGTTCCAAGATCACCGCAGATGGGGACTACAGCCAAAAAATTAAAAGGCGCTTGCTCCTGGGGAGGAAAGCTATGGCAAATCTAGACAGCATTCTAAAAAGTAGAGACATCACCCTGCCAACAAATTGTGCATAGTCAAGTTTTCCCAGTTGCAATGTATGGCTGTGAAAGTTGGACCATAAGAAAGGCTGAGCGCCAAAGAATTGAGGCCTTTGAATTATGGTGCTGGAGAAGACTCTTGCGAGTCCCTTGGACTGCAAGGTGATCAAACCGGTCACTCCTAAAGGAGATCAACCCTGACTGCTCTTTAGAAGGCCAGATCCTGAAGATGAAACTGAAATACTTTGACCACCTAATGAGAAGGAAGGACTCACTGGAGAAGAACCTAATGCTGGGAAAGATTGAGGGCAAAAGAATAAGGGGACAACAGAGAATGAGGTGGCTGGATGGAGTCGCTGAAGCAGTAGACATGAGTTTAAATGGACTCCAGGGGATGGTAGAGGACAGGAAGGCCTGGAGGAACGTTGTCCATGGGGTCGTGATGGGTCAGACAGAACTTCGCAATTAACAACAACAATGCCAGCATATGCAAACCACCAGTATTGCTACAGATTAAAATAGTTAATTTAGAGTTAGATTAATGAATCAGTACTAAGGACATATGATGGGAAACTATTTTCTCATAATCTGATCCAAAGCTCAAAACCCCAAGTACTAATGTGGCATACTCTTCACAACCATTTTTGATTAAGCATGATGATGAACCTTGAAATGCATGATGAACTTTGTATCATTATGATCATAATCATCATGATCATGAAATGCATGGTCAATCTTGTATGATGAAGTTCATGATGAAATGAAACGAAATTTTCTGGTTCAATGTTAGCTATCTTATATATACAGATGTTTAGTAACTTGTTGTAAATTATTAGTTTATCTTATAACCATAGAGAACATAATGCATAGAGAACAAGTATTTTAATTGGGGTTATTTATATTTTAAGGTTTGTTAAATTGTTTTAAATTTCGGCCACCCTGTAATATGTTTTGTTTTAATCTTGTTTTAATGTGTATATTTTGGATTTTTATTTGGATGTACACCGCCCTGAGTCCTTCGGGAGAAGGGCGGTATAAAAATCGAATAAAATAAATAAATAAATAAATAAATAAATAAATAAATAAATAAATAAATAAACAAACATATAACAATTTCATGGGATTGTCTTACTGTATAACAAAAATCCCATTGATAGAATTTCTATTTAGCTAAATGTTGCCGTTATTAGATTTTGATTCCATCAGAGTTTTTTTTTCTTTTTAATATTTGATTAACTCAAGATGATGAACATACTTAATATTCTTGCCTCTTATTTTTCATGTTACCAGAGATGGAACCAATATGTTTACTACAGCTTAACACTTTTTTTTTCATTTTCAATCAATGTCCCTTGCTCTCTAGTATGTGCGGGTGTCTTTTGACACAAAACCTGATCTTCTTCTACACTTGATGACCAAGGAATGGCAGCTTGAACTACCGAAACTCCTCATCTCAGTACATGGAGGTCTCCAGAATTTTGAGCTGCAACCAAAACTCAAACAAGTATTTGGGAAAGGCCTCATTAAAGCTGCTATGACAACTGGAGCATGGATATTTACAGGCGGAGTAAATACAGGTAATAAAAACTGTCAAGGAAAAAAAATCACTGGAGCAAGTATATCTCAGAAAGCTTGTCAAAGAAATATATCACTCCTTTCCTTCCTTTTTTCATAAACATCACATTAAATATACATTTTCATTTAGCAGGCACATCTCTTATAAAAACGGTGATAACCAAAATACGATTCTAAGCAAGAACTGGAAAAAAAATCTCTTAATGACATGGTCACAACCCTCACACCACCCCTGCTGTTATTCTCATTGAAAGGAAAAGTCCATTAACAATATTTGTCAAGCTACTGTCTGGGTGGAAAGGGAGGTTAAATGCCCGCTGCTTGCTTGCCTGCCAATTGTATCAGGTATTTTCAGTTAAAATAGCAGCAAAGACAATAACCATGGACAAAGAGGAAAAAGCCATGGCACTGATGATAGTTTAATGCAACTCCAGAGAGTTGAAATAATTTATTAAAAGTGTCTTCCTAAATTGAAATGAAGATCGATTGAACAGACTACAGAGATATAGAACTGGCAGACAGGCAGATAAACATTGGAGCATGCTACCTCCACCTCTTTTTATTATTATTTTTGGCAATGAAACATAACAATAATGGATTGGATAGGTAGAATTCAGGGATCAGAAAAATTAACATCTCTGTTTTCTGTGTGGAAAGTATACATTTGAGTTCTTTGTATGTGCCTCATAGTTACAATAGAAATGGAGGGATCTTCATAAGGCAGGGGTGTACAAACTTGGCTCTTTTAAGACTTGTGGACTTTAACTCCCAGAGTTCCTCAGCCAGCTTTGCTTCTGAGAGTTGAAGTCCACAAGTCTTAAAAGAGCCAAGTTTGCACACCCCTGTCATAAGGTATTGATGATCATCGCTCATTTCTTTTCTCTGATATATTTCAACCCAGTGTAGAAACATCCTCTCAACTTACCTCCAACATCCACTCAGTCAAAAATAGTACAATCTAAATTAGCTTGCCTAATGGAAACCATTCTACTGTATAAATCAAAAAGACAAAAGACCTAATTCTTGCTTTTGCCAAGTCTCTGATCCAAGTGATGTTGAACTACAGTTTTCGGTACTCCTCACTATTGCCATACTGGCTGGGCTGACTGAGAGTTGCAGTCCAAAAACATCAGGATCACCACAAATTGGCCCGGGATAGCTCAGGCAATAGAGAAGCCTGTTATTAGAACACAGAGCCTGCAATTACTGCAGGTTCGAGCCCGGCCCAAGGTTGACTCAGCCTTCCACCCTTTATAAGGTAGGTAAAATGAGGACCCAGATTGTTGGGGGGGCAATAAGTTGACTTTGTAAAAAAAATATACAAATAGAATGAGACTATTGCCTTATACATTGTAAGCCGCCCTGAGTCTTCGGAGAAGGGCGGGGTATAAATGTAAACAAACAAAAAAAAAATTCTGTATCCCTACTCGAGATCAGAAAAAAAAGAGGCAAGAATGTATGTAATGAATTAGCTATGATCATGAATTCTGTTATCACTTATGTACAAGAATATTTTTTTATTTTTTCCTGGCCTTTTCAACAAGCTGCAGTTAAATCAAAATGTGACTTAAGGCAATTTTAGAACAAAGTTATAGGTAAACGTACACTTTTTCTATTTATGTCCAAAGCTTTCCATGAAATCCTGAACTACTGTATATAGTGGTTGGCTTTCTCACTTCTATTTTAAATCTTAACCCAATTGCTTGATCTCTGGTTGACTCATAATGTTTTCATTTTCGTATCACAAAATTTAAACTACAGACATTTTTACAGCAGATATTAATGTCATCCTGTCATATGTTAGCATTTCTTTTTCAGGAGTTATTCGGCATGTTGGCGATGCACTGAAAGACCATGCTTCAAAATCTAGAGGAAAGATCTGCACTATTGGAATAGCTCCCTGGGGAATTGTAGAAAATCAGGAGGACCTGATTGGCAAGGATGTGAGTCTTTTGCTCATCTATAAAATACGCTTTGTTAGTATGTTTTAGATATTGAGATTTTCACAAGTTTCTGACCCAGGAATCTACCATGACACCAAGATTAAAACAGAATGCTTTGTATGAGCATATATAGCTCTTCTCAGATGTTTTGATAATTTAAAAATATTGTAATTCCTCATTTAATCATTTAGAGCAGTGGTCACCAACTGATGGTCCGCAGACCACTGGTGGTCCGTGAGGAAATGTTGGTGGTCCGCAGCACACCTGGGTGGAGGAGTTGCTCCTGGATAAGCAATGGCCAGTCCTGTGACTAGAGCTCTGGAAGATGGGACTGGCCAGGCAGCTCATGGTGGGGCTGTAAATCTCCGCTGTTGAGGGAGGTTCGGGCAATTTGCAGCACAGCCCTCGCCAGCTGGAATGAGATAATGGTGCAAGGGGGGGTGGCAGTGCAGGTGGGCCAAAGCAACGGGTAGTGGGAACCTGGGCTGTTTCTTCCCCCTGCTGTAGCTTCCTGTCAGCTGAACCCACCAGCGGCTGTCCCCGCCCCTCACCCTCCCTTCCCAGTTACTCCTCGCCTGGCAAGGGAAGGGGGGGAAATGGCGATTTGCTCCATATTCCAGAGCAGGAGCTGGATCTCGCAGGTGTTTCTTCCGGCCCTTGTTGGTGCTCCTGCACCTCGGTCTCTTGGAGAGACACTTGACTTCCTCTCAGCCCCAAGACACTGGCTGGCCCATGAGATGACAGAGAGAAAGAGAATGGGAGAGGGAGAGAATGAGAGAGAGAATGAAAGAGAGAGAGATAATGAGAAAGAGTGGGAGAGAGAGAGAGAAAGAAAGGGGGAGAGAAATGAGAGAAAGAAAGGGGGAAGAGAGATGAGAGAGAGAGAATAAGAGAGAGAGAGAAAGAGAGGGAGAGAAAGAGAGAGAAAGAGAGGGAGAGAGAGGGAGAGAGAAAGAATGAGAGAGAAAGAGTGGGGCAAGAGAGAGAAAGAGGGCAGAGAGAAAGAGAGAGAATGAGAGAGAGAAAATGAGTGGGGAAAGAGGGAGAGAAAGAGAATGAGAGAGAAAGAGTGGGAGAGAGAAAGAAAGAGAAATGGAGAGAGAGAGATGAGAGAGAGACAAATCAGAGAGAATGAGTGGGAGAGAGAGGGGGGGGAGAGAGAGAAAGAAAGAGAGGGAGGGAGGGAGAGAGAAATAGAGATGAGTGGGAGAGAGAGAAAGAGAGGGGGGGAGAATGAGAAAATGAGAGAGAAAGAGTGTGGGGGGAGAAAGAGAGAAAGAGAGAGGAGGGACAGTGCCTGAAGGACCCCATCCCATCACTGGGAGTCCAGGCACTTCAGCAAGCTGTGCACTAGGATTTAAAATTATGGACCTGGTGTCTCTGAGGTCCAAAAGGTTGGAGACCCCTGATATAGAGGACTCATTCTTGTTCAAGGATGAACAATTTAGTTTCATCCATTTTTTTTACTAATTAAGGACAATTCGTATTATTTGGACATCTGTTTTACACATGCAGAAATGCAAATGTTGGCTCATCCTCCTTATCCACAAATGTAAAATTGTTTTTGCAGAGTGCCTGAATTTGCCATCCATTTTGCAGTTGGCAAAGCTCCCCAAATTGGGTAAAACTAGGACTTTTACCTATGCTTTACATTTTTAGGAATTTGCAGAGCCCCAAAGTATCTATTTCATTCCTTAAAATATCCCCTAAAACAGGTCTTGGTTTCATCCAGCTATAGCTTAAGGCACATATTTGACCTGTGAAGCCAGTAAGACTTCCTTATTCTTTTTGCTCTTTGTGCCACTTATCTGTTAATAACACTGGTAATTGCACTGTTCTTTCTGTCAAAAAAATAGAGAGTTTTTGGACACATCTCTTTAATTGTCTCTCATATTATAATTAGTGCCTATGGTAGCATTTTCTGGAGGAAAAAAATGACTTTGTTTTTGTCATGATCTTTTTTAGCTCATAGCTATTACCTTCATGATGAAAATCTCATTTTTTTATTCATATCAACTAAGTCATAATATTTGTAATTAATGCTTTAGTGCGTTAATAATAATAATAATAATAATAATAATAATAATAATAATAATAATAATAATAATAATAATGCCAAATTAGTCTGTATGGTGTACTGTATGAATCATAATAATGATTCATTATTGTGACAGTCAAACACATACAAAGAAATAAAAACACTCAGTTCTTAAACACTGAATTAAACCTTAAGCACAAGGACTAGGATTGGACAATCTTTAATAAAAACAAGTTCAAAGGTAGAAATTGGATAAATGTATCTTATTAATCTAGAGTTTTTACTCAAGTATGACAGACGCTTTTCACTGAAATGTATCTAGCTCGTTACTACCGTATAATCTGCATACTAAATCCACAGTTCTTGATATATGGCAGAGTAAACTTTTGTGGCAAAGCAAAAATGCATGTGCATAATATCTATTCCACTAAATTTAATACAGTTTTTAAATTATTTACATCTATTTACACTATTGAAAACTAAACAACATGCAGTTTTTGGATTCAGTACAAATCTATTACCAAAAAGCACATGCAAATATATCTTTGGGTTTTTAAAAAACCATCCCGGCATGTTTTTGATGTATCCGTGAAGCTTTGGAAATATTTCTGAAGACTGAATCACAGTAACCCCAATGGAATCACCAATAGGGAAGGTACTAGGAGATGTAAGTGGCCACACCTGGAGAATTACATTTGTGCATTCATGACCCACAATAAACTGTTTATAAAATTCAAATCAGCAATGCTATTTGTTTAATTTGTTATTATAGTAACTGAAGGCACTATATATCTTTCCCTCATCCTTAACCTCAAAACAACCATTGAGATAGCTTAAACTGAGATACGATGACTAGTTTAAAATAATCCAGCAAGTATCCGAGCTTTTACTGGCCAACATTCAGAACTTGAATATAGTGGTTATTTGCAAGATAAAAATCCTTCTTGTGTGTTTCCTTGTGAGGTTGTTGATTTATGCTGTATGTGTGAGTTGTATAGGGGTAAGAGAAGATCCCTGTATTTGCTTCAGATATGTGAAATATTACTTTTTAGTTCCTAGAAAGCCTCAAGAGCTTTTTTGGGTATTGAAAAAGAATTCACAAATAAAAAATAATTATGCCCATTTTCAAAAAAAACAAATCTAATCTCTCATCATGGGAGCATGTTGGGTAAGCCTGAATATGATAAGCAGAGGTGGAAATAAGAAATCCCTAACAATCTCTGGCAAAGAAAACCATAATTGGTGGCAGAAGTAGCCAAATATCCAATGTTGTGCCTGGAAAAATAGTTGATGATATAAAAACTACTATTTCAAGAAAACTTTGCATTAATAATAATAATTAAAAAACCTCTTCACGGATCATAGATCATTTGAGATTTTATTTTTTTGCTCCTTAAGCTCCGTAATTTTTTTCAGAAGAGAATAGTGTTTGGTCTTACTTCCCTATTTCAATACCCTTTCTTGGGATTCTCACTTCATTTATGAGCCGTGGTGGCACAATGGTTAGCGTGCAGTACTGCAGGCTACTTCTGCTGATGGCGGCTGCCTGCACTTTGGCAGTTCAGATCTCACCAGGCTCAAAGTTGACTCAGCCTTCCATCCTTCTGAGGTGGGTAAAATGAGGACCCAGAATGTTGGGGGCAATATGCTGACTCTGTAAACCACTTACAGATAGCTGTAGAGCACTATGAAGCGGTATATAAGTCTAAGTGCTATTGCTATTTCTATACCAAAGTGATGCTTCAAACCTCTGTAGTCATGAATTGAGGAGTATCCTTTTGTTATTATAATGGGCCTGGGTTTTAGACAAAAATGAAGATATACTGTAAGTGCAACATCTTGAGTTAAAGTTATTTCATAGTAGCATTATAGATCTCTGTCAAACAATCTTCCCTGTATAATGCCAAGCATATTTCATATTTACTGAAAACTTGGATATCATGAACTCCCAGGTTTCATGGAAAGCACAACACAGTGTAATGCAAATATATGGCCAAATTTCTTTTTTGAGAGAAATATTGGCTGCAGGTCATCAATAATGAGAAAAGGGTGTTTGAAAGGCTACATAGATTTGAAGGCTGAAATTTGTTTCTTTGTGTGTGGGGCAAATCCCGTCACTACCGATTTGCTTGTGGGTGCATGCACGCTTGCGCAGAGATGTCCGGGCGGGTGGACGGAGCCTCCCGCCACCAGTGCTACCGGTTCGCCCAATCCGGGGCGAACCGGTAGCAACCCACCACTGGTGTGGGGGGGGAAATACAGCATCTGCCTCCAACTCCTTAACCAAACACATCACACATCCATAGGAAAAGATGCAGCTGTATATGTTAACTTTGTTGAGTCAATTCCCTGAAGCAGTGGCACCTTTGTTTCAGGCTTACCTAGAAACCTGGGGGAAAGAGTCAGGCTCCTTTAATGAATAGCAGAGGAGTGTTGCACTCCCAAGGTCCAAAGCACTTCCTTCAAATCATTTTTGAATGGCGCCCAGTTAAGACACAGGCCTCTGTGATTAAAGCTGAAATGTACTAATCTGAAGGAGAAAATGAAGCCTTTTCGTTTTGCTTTTCATATTCATACTAACACACCTGCTGCAGCATTCATAGATTCCTTGATAGTTGGAACTGCTGCCTGCAAGTTAGACAGATAAAGGAAATCTGATGCTTTTCCTGGAGGTTATCCAGCTTCATTTCTCCTGGGTACCTAACAGCTGTGTTCTCTGTTTCTTCTGTAATGGAGTTGATATCGTCTGGGTTTTTTTTGTTTTTTTTAATGGGAGAAGGATAATAGCAAATCTATCTTTTCATCCTCTCTGTCAGAAATTGTTTTATTGCCTTTGATTTGCGGCTTTAGAATTCAGTAGCACTGCACTTTGAACTAATCATATTTCTCTCATCTCCCAGCTCACAAGTTGCACAGGCATGCATTACCAAGTATTTTGCTAGAGCAGAAATTCTTCAGGAATCCTAAATTTAAAATAATATTAGACCAGTGCTAAATTGTGCACTGGTCTAATATCCATCAAAATTGCCAGTTCGATGGAGACGATAAGAGCTGAGCTAGAAAGTGCAAGATTGTGAAGTGTAGCCTTCCCTTAGGCATAAAAGGCAGCTGAGTGACTTTGGATGCTGTTCCCAACCAACTCACCTCTTAGGATTATTGTTGTGGGGAAAATAGGAGGCGTATATTTGTATACACCAACCACATGGACCTATATGAAATAAAGGCAAAATATAAATCTGTTATAATATATAGTGAAATCCAAACCTGAATTCCATTCTTGGCACTTTGTAATAAAAAATGAGCAATGTATAAACATTAGGTACTACATACATATGTTTACCATTTGTCAACAAATAGAAGAAAACAAATAACAGAGTAGACACAGACATAGACACATGAAAAAACTTTGGCACAAAAAAAAAGGATATAAATTGGCAAAACATAGCCATAAACACATAGAATAATTACATATAATTGGGAGCAGTAGGATACTGACGGTAGGCATGCTGGTGCGCTTATGCACAGCCCCTTAGGGACCTCTTAAGAAACATGAAAGGTCCATGGTAGACAGTTTACGGTAAAAGGTATGGGATTAGAGAGACTAACAACAGGATCAGGTAGATTGTTCCAGACATTTACTACTCTATTGCAAAAGTCACATTTCCTACAATTAAGATTAGAGCGAATTATATTGAGTTTAAATCTATTGATGGCCCTTGTACTATTATGGTTGAAATTAAAGTATTCATTTACAGGTAGAAGGTTTTGGTAAATAATCTTATGAACTAAGCATAGATCAAAACGTAGACGACGTAGTTCGATGTAGTTTCATCACATGAAAATGTTCCTTTCAAAGCAAAGCATGCAACAAAGATTCTAATAGAGATGATAGGAACATTTGAGTTACTTATGGTATGTTAGGTGGATGCATGCAGAGATTGAACAACGGTGCCCAATAAGTGTATGTTTGTGGGTCTGGAGAGAGCTCTGGATTGATATATATATATATTTTACATTTATATCCCGCCCTTCTCCGAAGACTCAGGGCGGCTTACAGTGTGTAAGGCAATAGTCTCATTCTATTTGTATATTTACAAAGTCAACTTATTGCCCCCCCAACAATCTGGGTCCTCATTTTACCTACCTTATAAAGGATGGAAGGCTGAGTCAACCTTGGACCTGGTAGGACTAGAACCTGCAGTAATTGCAGGCAGCTGTGTTTTAATAACAGGCTTCTTACAGCCTGAGCCACACTGCGGCCCCTATTGCAAGATTCCATTTAGACCCTGTGCCATTCAACATATTTGTAAATGATTACAAGAAGGAGTTAGAAGATATACTATTTTATTCTATAAATCAGAATATAGAAAACACTTTAGAGGTCATTATCCTAATCTGAGGGCATGTTGCAAAGCTGGAATAATGGGCAGAAACCTATTAGGAAAAATGAAACACCTAATTAGAGCATGTGAAGGTGGTAGGAACAACTTAACTTCAACAGTTCACCCATAAAGTGGATTAAGGTTAAGAGAAGCCATTGTTACTATTTGGCACTGGTCAGAGTGCATCTAGAATATAGTGTCCCTCTCTAGCATCGCATTTGTATAAAAGCACTGATAAAATGTTGAGAGAAAAGCAACCAAGATGGGAAGGGGAAGAGAAAATGTATGAGGAATCTTGGAGGTATTGGACATGTTTTATCTGAGAAGAGAAATCTGCAAGAGACACAAAAGATGTGTGTTCAAGGGCTGTCATATGGAACAGGGGTCACCAACCTTTTGGACCTCAGGGACGACTAAATTCATAATTTTAAATTCCGTGGACCACTAATATGATCTGCCTAATGACCAGCTGGGTGGGCGTGGCCAACTCAATGTCACTCACATCGAGGGGCGCCTTGCCAGCCTCTACTCACTATTCCTCACCTGCCTGCCTGGGCTCCTTAGGGACCTCTTAAGAAACATGAAAGGTCCATGGTAGACAGTTTACGGTAAAAGGTATGGGATTAGAGACTAACAACAGGATCAGGTAGATTGTTCCAGACATTTACTACTCTATTGCAAAAGTCACATTTCCTACAATTAAGATTAGAGCGAATTATATTGAGTTTAAATCTATTGATGGCCCTTGTACTATTATGGTTGAAATTAAAGTATTCATTTACAGGTAGAAGGTTTTGGTAAATAATCTTATGAACTAAGCATAGATCAAAACGTAGACGATGTAGTTCGATGTAGTTTCATCACATGAAAATGTTCCTTTCAAAGCAAAGCATGCAACAAAGATTCTAATAGAGATGATAGGAACATTTGAGTTACTTATGGTATGTTAGGTGGATGCATGCAGAGATTGAACAACGGTGCCCAATAAGTGTATGTTTGTGGGTCTGGAGAGAGCTCTGGATTGATATATATATATTTTTTACATTTATATCCCGCCCTTCTCCGAAGACTCAGGGCGGCTTACAGTGTGTAAGGCAATAGTCTCATTCTATTTGTATATTTACAAAGTCAACTTATTGCCCCCCCAACAATCTGGGTCCTCATTTTACCTACCTTATAAAGGATGGAAGGCTGAGTCAACCTTGGACCTGGTAGGACTAGAACTTGCAGTAATTGCAGGCAGCTGTGTTTTAATAACAGGCTTCTTACAGCCTGAGCCACACTGCGGCCCCTATTGCAAGATTCCATTTAGACCCTGTGCCATTCAACATATTTGTAAATGATTACAAGAAGGAGTTAGAAGATATACTATTTTATTCTATAAATCAGAATATAGAAAACACTTTAGAGGTCATTATCCTAATCTGAGGGCATGTTGCAAAGCTGGAATAATGGGCAGAAACCTATTAGGAAAAATGAAACACCTAATTAGAGCATGTGAAGGTGATAGGAACAACTTAACTTCAACAGTTCACCCATAAAGTGGATTAAGGTTAAGAGAAGCCATTGTTACTATTTGGCACTGGTCAGAGTGCATCTAGAATATAGTGTCCCTCTCTAGCATCGCATTTGTATAAAAGCACTGATAAAATGTTGAGAGAAAAGTAACCAAGATGGGAAGGGGAAGAGAAAATGTATGAGGAATCTTGGAGGTATTGGACATGTTTTATCTGAGAAGAGAAATCTGCAAGAGACACAAAAGATGTGTGTTCAAGGGCTGTCATATGGAACAGGGGTCACCAACCTTTTGGACCTCAGGGACGACTAAATTCAT
The DNA here is from genome assembly GCF_028640845.1 of Ahaetulla prasina. Lineage (NCBI taxonomy): Eukaryota > Metazoa > Chordata > Lepidosauria > Squamata > Colubridae > Ahaetulla > Ahaetulla prasina. The sequence goes on along the minus strand of NC_080540.1, from coordinate 230,354,816 downwards.
AATTTTAAATTCCGTGGACCACTAATATGATCTGCCTAATGACCAGCTGGGTGGGCGTGGCCAACTCAATGTCACTCACATCGAGGGGCGCCTTGCCAGCCTCTACTCACTACTCCTCACCTGCCTGCCTGGGCTCCTTAGGGCCCCAACAGGAAGCAGTTGCTAGAGCTAAGCAGATACCATGAGAAAGAGTTGGCAAAACAGCTGGCTCAGTTCAGATGGGATCTGACTGAGAAGGAGGCTCAGCAGAAGCACCTGACTAAGGACTACGAGCATAGGCTTTCCAAGCAAAGGGAAGACCTGCAGGAGTGCAAGGCCAGGTACCGGTGCCTGGAGGTTCAGCGGGCTGAGATGGTCAGCCAGTTCAAAGCCATGATGCTGTCCCACTGGAACAAGGCCTTCTGGCTCTTTACCACCAGTGGCACTTCCTTCCAGCCTTCGGCCAAAGCCCACACCAGGAGGCTGAAGCAGACCCCAAGTCAGAATTTCTGCCCCGCCCTTCGATCTGCAAAAAAAGACCTCGAAGGGGAGACTCTGCAGCAACACAAACTGTTGTGTCTGCGCCCCCCAAGCCGGGCCTCCTGCCAGAAAGTGACTTGGAGCTGGGCCTGCTGCCAGAAAGTGACTTGGAAAGTGAGAGGGAAGGGCCGTCAGGACTTACCTCGGGAGTACCGGCTTCCCTGGCTCAGCTCCAGGAGCCAGAAGCAGGCCAGGTGGAAGAGATAACGAGGCCTCCATCCTCTGACTCTTTCTTTTTTTTTTTATTTCTTTTGTCACAACAGAATACACAAACAAATGTCATAGATAAAACAACATATTTTGAAGAAAATATACATATATGTATAAAAATGTGCATCAACTATATCAATTTGATATGATGAAGGGAACAATAGGACAGGAACGGTAGGCACTTTTGTGCTCTTATGCACGCCCCTTATAGCCCTCTTAGAAATGGGGTGAGGTCAATAGTAGACAGTTTTTGGTTGAAGATTTTGGGATTTTGAGTAGAGACTATGGAGTCAGGTAATGAGTTCCAAGCATTAACAACTCTGTTACAGAAGTCATATTTTCTGCAATCAAGTTTGAAGCGGTTGACATTTAGCTTGAATCTATTTTTTGCTCTTGTAATATTGCGATTGAAGCTGAAGTAGTCTTTTATAAGAAGGATATTGCAATAGATGATTTTGTGTGTTAAACACAGGTCATGTCGAAGTCGACGGAATTGTAAGTTTTCTAATCCCAGGATTTCAAGTCTGTTGGTATAAGGTATTTTGTTGTTTTCGGAGGAGTGAAGAACTCTTCTAGTAAATTATTTCTGGACTCTTTCTATTGTATTTATGTCAGAGATGTGGTATGGGTTCCAGACGGATGAGCTGTATTCAAGAATATGTCTGGCAAATATTTTGTATGCTCTAGTTAGTAGTGTAGAGTTTTTAGAAAAGAAGCTGCGTAAAATTAGGTTTACAACTCTTAGGGCTTTTTTCGCTATGTAGTTGCAGTGAGCTTTGGCACTAAGATCATTAGATATGAAAACTCCAAGATCTTTGACAGGGTGGGGGTCATCAGTTAGGTAATGTCCATCAAGTTTGTACTTGATATTAGGGTTCTTTTTTCCAATATGTAAGACTGAGCATTTGCTGGTTGAGATTTGGTGTTGCCAAGTTTTAGACCAATCAGAAATTAAGTCGAGGTCTTCTTGAAGGGTAGAAGTATTATTGGTGGTATTAAATAGTTTGACATCGTCAGCAAAGAGAACACAATAACTTGAGATGAGGTCGCAGAGATCATTTATGTATAGTATGAAGAGTGTTGGACCAAGAACACTACCTTGGGGAACGCCACTTTTGACAGGAACAGGATTTGATATAGCATTGCCAATTTTGACCACTTGTTGTCTGTTTGACAGGAAGGCATTTATCCAATTGTGAAGAGGTCCCGAAATGCTGTAGGATTTTAGTTTGAGGAGTAGTTTATCATGTACTACCGAATCAAAAGCTTTGCAGAAGTCTATGCAGATTGCATATATTGCTTTTCCTTGATCAAGGTTTGTAGTCCATATGTTTTTGCAGTGGAGAAGTTGTAGATTACAAGACATTTTTTTTCTGAAACCAAATTGTTTATTAGAGAGAAGGTTGTTTGTTTCGAGATGGAGTGTAATGGATTGGTTTATGATGGATTCCATTACTTTGCATGAGACACAACATAGAGAGATAGGTCTGTAATTTTCAACAAGACATGGATCTCCTTTTTTGAAGATAGGGATGACTGTGGCTAGAGACCAGAGTTTTGGAAGGGAACTAGTTTTGAAGGCTTTATTAAAGATAATGCTTAGGGGTTCAGCTATATTAATTGAAAGTTTTTTTAAAAAGTATGCACATAGTCCATCTGGACCAATAGATAATGATGGTTTCAGGTTGCGAAGGGCTTTTTTAACATTATCTTCTGTAAAGTCCACGTGTGTTAGGTTGTTGTTTTCTTCTGTGGAGTCTATGTGTGTTGTGTCGTTGTTAACATTTTTGATATGATTGAGGAATGTTGGATATGAGCCATCACTGTTTACAAAGACTGAGCCGAAGAATGTGTTAAAGAGGTTTGCTTTAATTGTTTCGTCGGTACATTCTTTACTGTTAGATTCTTTTAGTGGTGGAATGGTTCTTGTTTCTTTTAGTTTATTGTTTACAAAATTATAAAAAGCACGACTGGAATTGGTGTGTAGAAGGTTTTCTTCTTGTTTAGTGTGGTAAGTGTTACATTCTGTTTTTATTTGGTTGCAAATATTTTTGTAGCGGTTTTTGAAGTTTGTTACATAACCTTTTTTGGGTTTTTTCCAGAGGGATTTTTTTTTGGATTGCAGCTTTTTTATTGATATGGGAAATTTGCTTTTCCTATTGATTTTGGTGATGATTTGTGGTACATATAGTTTGATGATTTTATTAATTTCAATTAGGAATACTTTATAGTGGTCTTCTGTAGTAATACAGGTTGAGACTAGATTATGCCAGTCAAGAAATGAGAAATCATTGTTTATAAGGTCATAGTTGGCTTTTTTAAAATTGTAGTTTGGAGTACTATTGTTGAGACGATTTATGCAAGGGCATTCCCCCCCCCCCCAGCCATGTCTTCAGACCCAGCAATCAGGTTTGGTTGGATCCTAGGTTTCGTAGGCAGGAGAGGAGGGAACAACAGAAGCAGGGGTGGGACAGGCCTAGGAAGTGCTGAGTCATGGAGCCACACCCCACAGGATATAAAGGCAGTGAGCACTGCTGTGTCTCTTCATAGCCGACAAATCAACTGATTAACTGATTCAACTGAGTCAGCTGAAGTGACTCACCAGCATCGAGGGAGATATCAGAGAACTTGGCAGACGTTCGCTATTCTGCTGCCAGAGCTGATAGTGCTGGCTAATTAAGCCATCACTCGGACAGAGGCGAAGGAGGACAGAACACAAAAATTCATTGCATGATCTGGCCCAGGGGCCATAGTTTGAGGACCCCTGATTTAGTGCAATATAACTTGTTGCTGGCAATCCTTATGATTTATATTGATATATTATCATCAATTGTGTTGTAAATGTTGTACCTTGATGAACGTATCTTTTCTTTTATGTACACTGAGAGCATATGCACCAAGACAAATTCCTTGTGTGTCCAATCACACTTGGCCAATAAAATTCTATTCTATTCTATTCTATTCTATAAAAATTGTGAATAATTTTTCTGAGGACCACCAAAATTTTCTTGCAGACCACCAGTGATCCACAGACCACCAGTTAGTGACCACTGATATGAAAGATGGGATAAAATTTCCTGGAGCTGTTTCTGAAGCTCTTCAAGATGTAACGGTTTTACAAAGAAATTGATTTTGGTTGGATGTGACAGAAAAACCAATCTTAATTGTAATTACTATTCAGCAATGAAACCAACTGCTTCAATTGCCTGCAAATTCTCTTTTGCTCCTTTAATAAGCTGCATGGTAGTTTGCAGGATAATGTTAAACAAATGGATTCCTACAGTGCTGAGGGAGTTGAATTAGATGACCTCCAAGGTCTATCCCAATCTGTACATCTGTGATACTATAATTTTAGATTAATTCATCCCATACAGTATAAAACATCTTTTATCTATTCTTTGAACTTGGAAATAGCAGTGGATTATATGAGTATCTGAGGGCTCTGAAGAAAATGAAATCTTTACTAAAGTCTTATATGTACCAGACAGGATTTGAATTGCCTAGTAATGTACTTATCAAACCACAGAATGTAATATTCTGTCTTTACCCTTGTTCCTTTTTTGCGTCAGCAAAAACTATATTGTTATTGGTAACAGAATAAGTGGTGGTAGTAGTGAATTAATAACTGAAATTATTATTATTATATCATCATCATAAATATGATTTACTACAAAAAAGCTTTAAAGATGCTTAATGCTTATTTAGCCACTGGCTTTTATATAGGACTAAGCAACAAAAAGAAAATAAGAATTCAATCCAAAACAATGGTGTACAGTGACTATGATTTTTCTAGGTTTTAGCTAGGTGTACATTGCTGTTTTGTGATTGTTTGGTTACAATGATGCATAACCACAGATTGATAGGACTGTAGGTATGTTTTATTTTATTTATTTATTTTGTCACAATATATGTAGGTATCATACAAAAAGATTATATAGTAAATAAACATATATATGGGTAAATATAAGGAGGTATAAGCATATATATAGGAAGGAGAAAAGAAAAAATCAATAGGACAGGAACGGTAGGCACGTTTGTGCGCTTATGCACGCCCCTTATGGTCCTCTTAGGAATGGGGTGAGATCAATAGTAGAAAGTTTTTGGATAAAACTTTTAGGATTATGGGAAGAGACCACAGAGTCAGGTAAAGTATTCCAAGCACTGATGATTCTGTTACAGAAGTCATATTTTCTGCAATCTAGATTAAAGCGGTTGACATTAAGTTTAAATCTATTAGTTGCTCTAGTATTATTGCAATTAAAGCTGAAGTAGTCTTTAACAGGAAGGACATTACAATAGATGATTCTGTGAGTTAAGCTTAAGTCTTGTCGAAGGCGACGGAGTTCCAAGTTTTCTAAGCCTAGGATTTCAAGTCTGGTGGGACAGGGTATTTTATTGTTTTCAGAGGAATGGAGAACTCTTCTTGTAAAATATTTCTGGACACGTTCAATTGTATTGATGTCAGAGATGTGGTGAGGGTTCCAAACAGGCGAGCTGTATTCTAGAATTGGTCTAGCAAATGTTTTATATGCTCTGGTTAGTAGTGTGGTGTTTTTGGAAAAGAAGCTACGCAAAATTAGGTTTACAACTCTTAGAGCTTTTTTTGCTATGTAGTTGCAGTGGGCTTTGGCACTTAGATCATTTGACATGAAAACTCCAAGGTCTTTAACGGGATGGGGGTCGTCTGTAAGGTAATGTCCATCTAGTATGTATTTAGTTTTTGGGTTCTTTTTTCCTATATGTAAGACTGAGCATTTGCTGGTTGAAATTTGGAGCTGCCAATTTTTAGACCAAGCGGTTAGATGGTCAAGGTCGTTTTGAATGATAGAAGTGTTGTCTGTGGTGTTAAATAGTTTAACATCATCAGCAAAGAGAACACAATTACTTGAGATGTGGTCACAGAGATCATTAATGTATATTATAAAGAGTGTTGGTCCAAGGACGCTGCCTTGAGGAACGCCACTCTTGACAGGAACAGGATTCGATAAAGCATTGCCAATTTTGACCACTTGTTGTCTGTTAGACAGAAAAGCAGATATCCATTTGTGGAGGGGTCCTGAGATGCCATAGGATGTTAGTTTTAGGAGAAGTTTATCGTGTACTACTGAGTCAAAAGCTTTGCAGAAGTCTATGTAGATTGCATCTATTGATTTGCCTTGATCGAGATTTGAAGTCCATATGTTTTTGCAGTGGAGAAGTTGTAAGTTACATGATAATTTTTTCCTGAAACCAAATTGTTTGTTGGAGAGTAGGTTGTTAGTTTCTAAGTGTGAGGTAATGGATTGGTTGATGATAGATTCCATGACTTTGCAGGTGACGCAGCAAAGGGAGATCGGTCTGTAGTTTTCGACTAAGCTGGGGTCTCCTTTTTTGAAGATAGGGATGACTGTGGCTAGTGACCAAAGTTTGGGAAGAGAACTGGCAGTGAAAGCTTTATCAAAGATAATAGTTAGGGGTTCTGCTATATTAATGGAAAGTTTTTTTAAGAAGTATGCACATAGTCCATCAGGTCCAATAGAAAGCGATGGTTTTAAGTTGTGAAGAGCTTTTCCAACATTGTCTTCTGTGAAATCTATATGAGTTAAATCATCATAGTCATTGCTGGTTCGTTTGTGGAATGTCGGATATGTGTTATTGGAGTTAACAAAAACTGAGCCAAAGAAAATGTTGAAGAGGTTTGCTTTGACTGTTTCGTCATTGCATTCTTTGTTGTTAGAATCTTTTAGTGGTGGGATGGATCTTGAGTCTTTAAGTTTATTGTTGACAAAATTATAAAAGGCACGATTGGAATTTGTGCGCAGAAGGTTCTCTTCTTGCTTGGTGTGGTAATTTGTGCATTCAGTTTTTATTTGGTTGCATATGTTTCTGTAGCGGTTTTTGAAATTTGTAACATAGCCTTTTTTGTTTCTTTTCCAGAGGGATTTTTTTTTTGATTGAAGTTTTTTTATTGATATGGGTAGTTTGTTTTTTTTGGTCATGGTAGTCATTTGTGGTACATATAGTTTAATGACTCTATTGATTTCAAGTAGAAATACTCTATAGTGGTCTTCAGCGGTTATGCAGGTTGCAAACAGATTTTGCCAGTCCAGAAATGAAAGATCGTTGTTTATAAGGTCGTAATTGGCTTTTTTGAAGTTGTAGTTGGGAGTACTGTTGTTATGACGACTTAAGTATGGACGTATATTGAGACGAAAATCTATCATGCAGTGGTCACTGTTGGAAAAAGGTTCTTTAATTTGTAGTCCGTAAATTGAGTTTGAACTGTTGCAGAAGATGAGGTCAAGGCAGTTGTTGAGTCTTGTATTGTTAGTTACAAGTTGTTCAAGACCTAGGTTTGTAACAGTGTTGTATAGTGTAGTATGGATTGGGTCAGTTGAACATTCATTAGTTGTCCAGTTAATGAGAGGTAGATTTAGGTCATCCAGGAAGATGAGAGGATATGGGCAAGAGGTAGCCCATGTTAGCATTGAGGTTAGCATATTTGCATGGGTAATGTCATAGTCAGGGGCTCTGTAGCATAGTAAGAATCGAAGAGTAGTGTCAAGGGATAGGTCGCATACTATAGTTTCAGGAAGAGAGAGTTTATGTGCTACTTGGATATTTTTTAGATTCAGTGACTTTTTGTAAAAGATAGCCACTCCGCCACCTCTTCGGTTTTCACGATCTGATCGATAGACTTGATATTCTTTGTTTGAGATAATGGAGTCAGGAAGGGATGAGTTCAGCCATGTTTCACAACCAAAAATGATATCAAATGTGCCACTGTTTAATAAGAGGATAAATTCAGGTAATTTGTTGACTATGTTTCTTGCATTTATCAATTTGCATTTGAGATCTGAAGTGATTGGTGTTGAAGAGGTAAGGGGTGTGCATACCTAGTTTTGGATGTTAGTAGGTTGGGGGTTGTGTACAACGGATGGTTGTATAGATGGTTGGATGGTAGTTAGGTTGTTTGGATGGATGGTTGATTGGATGGCTGATTGGATGGCTGCTTGGATGGCTGTTTGGATGGCTGTTTGGATGGCTGTTTGGATTGTTGGTTGGATGGCTGTTGGTTGAATGGCTGGTAAGATGGGTGGTTGAATGGGTGGTAGGGTGATGGGTACTTGATTGAATACTGGGATGGCTGGTTGATTGTTATGGGTGATGGGGGGTTTGGAGGTGATTTTTTGATTGTAGGTTTTATTTTTTATGCAATCAGCACGGTAGTCGATGTATAGGTTGGATTCACCATTGTCTTGTCTTCTTTTAAGTTCTGTGCAAAGTTCACGAGAACGTATCCGTTGTAGAAAGGATAGATCAGGACGTAATCTAAGTTTACTGTAGGTAGGGTTGGATTTATGGTATGTTATTTGTAATCTGATCCTGCTTTATGGACAGTATATTCTCCATTATACTGTAGTGTACTCCACATGTAGTGGAGGTCCTGTGAGAGTAGGGAAACTATGACATCATGGATCAAATGAATAATTTTGGAAGACTTATGTGCACAAAGATAAGTTACAAGATAATGCAATCAGATCACACATCTATTTAGTTCAATATTCTGCATTTATTTATTTGTTTGTTTGTTTAGAAAATTTAGATAGCCGCCCATCTCACATATGTAACTCTGGGCAGTGAACAAAGTTTAGAAAGAACACTACCTCAAATAATAAAAAAAACATAAAACTGTTAAAACCATAAAATCTAATTTGCAGAACAGAGCAGTCATTTTCCCTATCAGATTCCATAACCTACATTAATGGATCCCCAGACCAGATGATAAAACTATATTTTCAAGTTTTTTCAGAACTTGGACAGTTTACAACAGGATGTGAGAGAAGTAGCATTTTACATTCATGTTCTCTTAACAACTGAACATCATTGATATAGGAGGCAATATGTCATATAAGTATATACACTATTTAAGAAATAAACTTGATTATTTTAGTTTTTAATCTTTTTAGCAATATTTTTTTTTTATTCAGAAAGTTAAAATACAAACTCCCCCCAAAAAAGAGAATTTTTTAAAAAAAAAAAACAAAATTAAACAAACACATTAAAAATGTGCATTAAAAAGACAAAAACAAACACACACACACACACACACACACACACACACACACTTATATACACAACCTCCCGTATAAGGATGAGAGTATCTTGGCAATGTTTCAACAAGGTGTTACTCGTCATCTTCAGGCTGGTACTTACCTCAAATTCGGAGCCAAACCAAAACGCGGGATGCTGCATCGCAGCCATCTGCTCAGGACATCACATCACAGAACTCCAGAGGCCACAACACCAAAGCTCAGAATGTTACAACACAACCTACCACCCAGGATGTTACAGCACAAGACTCAGGAGGTCACATTCCCAGAACTCAGGACATTTCCTGGAAGCCCATTACCACTACAGGAGGTCACATTCCCAGAACTCAGGATGTTTCCACACAGGTCGTTACAACACAGAAGAGTAATGGGAACACAACTAGGACCACACCCACACAGGATGCTACGAAACAGCCGACTAATCTGCAAACACCCATTCCACCTACCAATCAAGATGCAACCACACAGCCAACCAACCACTTACAGCAACACTCCCCACCTCCCCACCAGTATTTATAGAGAGACGGCAGCTCCGACCACACTTGGCTTGCACAAGCACGAAGCCGTAAGCACCAGCCTGAAGATGACAAGTGAGACCTCGTCGAAACGTCTCCAACATACTCTCAACCTTACACCAGAAAAGACCCGAATACACCGAGAGAGAGAGAGAGAGAGAGATTGTCTTCCTTAGTTAAATACTGATTAATATATTGAAACAATGATAGCTTCCTCCTCCTGCAAATCAGGCCCAGAATTTATAAACTTCTACATTTATTTGCAACCAATTTGACTTGTTATACATTTATCTACCATATTTATATAAAAGAAGTAGTTAACTCAAAAATAAACAGCAAGTTAATTACTTTAGTCCCTAACTTTTTGAAAAGGAATAAGTAACTTGATGACCTTCATCTATAGGGCATTACTAGATTACAATATCCACAGTCATTGGCCATGACTGTTGCAACTGATGACAGCTAGTCCAAAACATCTGATTAGAGCTAATTATGTCTATTTATTTATTTGTGTGGATGTTTTGTTTTCATGTTTTAATTGTTTTATAATTGTAGAATTGTAAGCCTCTTGGTGGAGTTGGGTGGCTATAGAAATTGAATAAATAAGTACTTCAAACAGCATCTGCAAGCCACAATATATATCATGAGGTCATTGCACAAAATGGTATTCTTATATAATGACATAATGATGACTGGTATGTTTACCTACACAATGTCATCACATGGGCCATATTCCCCCTGCCAACCTGCCTTTTTTATAGTCTCTCTTAAACTAAAGAACAGATAATAATACTGGAATTCTATTTCTCAGTTTCCATCATTATAACATGAATAAATCCAACTTGTGAATACTTATATGGAATCAAATTTCACAGTGGTTGGTTGGTTTTAAATAAGATTTTGAAAGAGTTATTCGTTTTTCTACTATTATATCTAGACAATAATTTTTTATTGATTTTCTGAGTTTGAAAAATCTCCAACAGTACTTGAATTTTAGAAATGCTTGAAAATTGATTTCAGCAGCTTGGTCTTGGTTTGTTATCTCAATACTAGACTTTCTCAGGATTTCCACGCTACTACAACAATCTATGATTATATTCTCTTTTTTTCACATATGCAGGTAGTCCGACCGTATCAAACAATGTCCAATCCAATGAGTAAGCTGACAGTACTCAACAGTATGCATTCTCATTTTATTCTGGCTGATAATGGAACCACAGGAAAATATGGTGCAGAGGTTAAACTTCGCAGACAGTTGGAAAAGCACATCTCCCTTCAGAAGATAAATACAAGTGAGCAGTTCACTTTCTACTTCTTCTTACAGTCATGGTATCAAAACTGAACAGCAATAGTACCAAAGACTGTTGTTTGAAACAATGTTTAGTATATCTCGTCTAGTACTGATGGATCAGTTTTATGTACACATATATTGAACCATCCGTATCTTTATTATCATCATTAACCAGAATTGAACATGGTATAATAGAGTTGAATATTATTAAGCAATAAAATACAAATACTAGAATGCTTATACCATTTGCTGCAATTCTAGATCAGAAACCATGAAAAGGGAGAATGGAAGGGAATGAGGGAAAGTAAACTATATTAACTGTAAGTAGATTATAAATTATAGCCAAACACTCCAGTTTACTTCCAATCCCATGGGAAGTTAGTTTCTCATTTACCACATAACAGATGTAGTGTGAATTGACAGTATTATGCATCTATAATGAATTGCTTCTGTCTGTGTGTATGTGTACGTGTGTGTGTGTGTGTATACACACGCACACACACACGCATACATACATATGCATATATACAAAGGGACACAGTGGCTCCGTGGCTAAAATGCTGAGCTTGTCGATCGAAAGGTCGGCAGTTCAGCGGTTCGAATCCCCAGTGCCACGTAACAGGGTGAGATCCTGTTACTTGTCCCAGCTTCTGCCAACCTAGCCATTCGAAAGCACGTAAAAAATGCAAGTAGAAAAATAGGGACCAACTTTGGTGGGAAGGTAACAGCATTCCGTACGCCTTTGGCATTTAGTCATGCCGGCCACATGACCACGGAGACGTCTTCAGACAGCACTGATTCTTCGGCTTTGAAATGGGGATAAGCACCGTCCCCTAGAGTTGGGAACGACTAGCACATATGTGCGAGGGGAACCTTTACCTTTTTATATACATATACATATACATGTACATATTCCATTTCTGGCCTTGGTAAAGAATTTCATTAGGATGACTTCACAAATGTCACATATGCACACAATAAGAAAGCAAATTCAGAAATGAAGTTCAAATCATAATCCAAGAACCAGGGAAAGAAGTTATGGCCTAAGTAAATACCAGAAAGGAATAGAAAGAATGCTAAAAGGATGTCAATTCTAGAATTATATCATAGTGATAATCAGGGAAGACAGAGAAAAATAAATCTGATAAACAAGATGATTTTTCAGTCTTTCTTGGTTTATCTGTTTTCTAACTTCAGCTACTTTTGCTACACTAGAGGTTATTTCCAAAATGTTAATATGTTGAAGTCTAATGACTCTGCAGCAAAAACATTCTTGATTTTGTTTAGAAAAGGATGGGAAACCTATGACCCTCTAGAAATGCTGCCCCAGGGAAACTTCTGGTGTTCCTAGACAGCCAGAAGGATGGTGAGTTAAACTTTAGCAATAGATAGTTCCCACCTATGATAACCCTCTTTATAAGAAAGAGCACAAGCTGTCATCTATGTTGTTACTGCATAATTATTTAAAATATCTTGGAAAAATTAATAAAATGATATTATTTATACTTGGTTAAGACATAGCTACTTTCATTTAGCCCAGATTTCAGCTAAATCAAAAACAAACCTATTGATCAATCTAAAATGTTTTGTTCCCATCCATTAAATGAAAAAAATAACAACAAGGTCTGTATACACAAAAGAGCTTAAGCAATTACAGGTTCCTTTTCTAGCTAGAATGACAGCTTGCTTCAGGATGTCATTTAACAAGCTCCATCCTTCCGCATTGATGCCATGATGTCACATTGCAAATACAGAAGGGTTGAAGTTAATATGCAGCTGCATTTTGTCACGTGCTCTGTTTAGGATTGTTGGAAATGAAACCATTTACTTCTGCTGCTGAAGCATGAGACTGTTGATGCTTCATTCTGGTCTTTTGGCTGTGAAAAGGGTTCACTGACTTTGCATTCTTGTTCTTATTCTTTGTATCAAATGTATTTTCCATTTCACCTTGATATCCTCAATTTCATAGCCTAATGCACATATTATTAATTCATCTGCAGTGAGAACTATATGCAACCTATTTTCCATTACATTTTTAAAGGTAAAAGCTGAGTATTGTCATTGTTTTTAATATCTTTTTACTAACCTTTCCCAACTTATTACCTAATTTAATTTTCATATAGGAGCATTTGTGTATTTTTTTCCTCTCTATTATTTTTCTTTATGCTCAGCATTTGACTGTCCAATATTTAACTGCAAAACATACTTGTTAGAATCAGTGCAGGACCTCCAAAGCAGATAAAAGTATGAGTTCCTTGTTTTCTTGGTTTTGATTAATTTCTACTATACTGTACAGTTGTAATAGCTATCAAAAATTATAGTATGTCCTACTATAGTGTAGATTTCTCAGTAAATATAATTGGGGCTATTTAAATGTTATTGTATACTCATATATATTTCTGCACTTTGCAAACTACCATGGTCTCCCAAAATTTAACACATAAATGATAATATAATTAATAATTAATATTATTTATTAGCTTCATTATTTATTAAATTTAATATCATTTACATGTTAATAATATATTATTTAATAAATATTTACATATTTAGAGAAGAAAGATAATTGATTCTCTCAAACCTGCAAGTATAATTGCAGAAAATAGGCCACATAAAATATGTACAAATTTTACATTAGTCTGTTGTCACGCTACATTTTCCTTTATAAAGAAATGTAACAAATTATTTAAATCCTCATTATGTAAAAGCCTCTCTTTCTGCCTGAAAAAAATATTTCTTTATAGTGATCAGGGAGATGTTTTTTAAATAAGCTGCTCTGTTCATGTAGAACCAATTTGGCAATTCAGTGTCAGCATGTATTCAATAATTTCTAAGAAAATTCTCTACAGAAAATTCTCTAATAGCAAGGTTATATAACTCAGTACCAATATTGATGTAGTATTGTTATTGATCCACTATGTGTGTAATAGCTGAGATATTCCACCCTCTAGCAACTGTTTTCATTGCACAATTGCTCTTATAAAGGAGCCATTCATTATGTAATTATTTATAATAGACTCAATTGTTATATATTATTTCTATTTTCATTTATTTTCTGCCAAAATATTCAAAATTACACGAAACAAAAAATTGAGAGGATGTGTATGTGAATCTTGAACTCACAGGAATATTCAAATTGTGTGTATTAATTCTAGTATTCTGTATCCAACAGTAATAATCATAAATAAGAAGCCAACCACTAGATAAACCATTTTATGACCACTGTTCTTTGTTCTCAGGAGAAAATAGCTAATATGTTTCTCCTTGGACAGCTGCTAGAACAGAGTAAGCCTACTGGGAAAATAGAGAAGTAATGATACTTTTAAATGTGTGGCCTTCATATGTTTGTATTATAAAGGGAAAAAAGAGAACAGGGTAACCGTGAGAAGGCATTTGTAACAATTAAAATGCTCTAGCAAAATAAATTAATTAATTAAATCGCACCATTTGTATTTCAGTAATGTAATGTTTATAATTATTTTAATTTGGTTTTAATTTACTGTAATTATTTTAATTTGGTTTTGTACTATTGCATTTTGAAAGGGTTAGTTGGACATTCTGCCCAAGAAAAATCTGTTCTTAATATCACCAGTGGGGGCCTATCTAGTTTAGAAGGTATTAAGAACAAGCAATCCAACAATCTTCCTAAGAATCCTATTTCCTCAAAAACCTACAAAATGAATGTTTTCATAGAAAAGGTTGCAATTGTTTTCCTCATAAAATATGTTTAAAGGTCCTGGTAATTATCATAAATATGCATGGTACCATTTCATGATTGACAAATTATCTTAGAACTATTGAAATATGTTGATTTAATAAAAGCTAGGTGGTTTTCATATTTCCAAATCCACTCTACTACACAGAATTTGGTACTGGGCACAATGTTAAAAGTTTTGAAAATGCCAGTTTTCATCTTAAATTGATAGTGCTTAAAGCTGCTGAAATTATGCTTGCAAGGATGAGGGCAAAACCTGGTAAAACAATAAGGAACAGAAGAGAACTGAAAAAAACTTTAGCATCTTACATACTGCTGATCTTTTTTTTTAAGTAGCAATAACAGAGGTTACCTTGAGAAATAATGTACAGTAACATCTATACCCTTTATAAAGTTAAAGAATTATACACTGTTCAAGTGGCTCCAGTACAAATCTTTTAAACAAACCAAGATGGTATATTTTTTTCCATTTCCCTTGCGGTTATTATTTGTATGCCCAACACTATTGTACTTCATATCTTAAAATAATAAACTGCCTTTTTATGATCTTGCAATAAGCAACGGAGTGAGGTAGCCCTTCAGATTCAAAAGCAAAAATGTCTTCAAAGGGTTTAGGGGAGCTAGCACAGAACTTCTCTGCAGCACCTTAAGCCAGGTGCATCTTCATTGGGGTCACACAATGACCATGAAGGGCAGCCATATCATCCTGCAAAAAAAAAAAAAGTTGCTTTATGAAATTGAAGACAGGGGCTATATAAGCACCTCCTACTGTACACAGAAAGGGCCATTTTTAAAAAAATTGAATCCAAATCCTGGCTTTAATTAGGAATATTTATAAATGCATATTTCCAGTGGGAAAACTTTTTGCATTCTTCTAAATAGGTTCATATTTCAAAAAGCCTGAAGGTTTGCTTGGTTTTTGGAATCTGCACTGAGTCACAGAGACAGCCCAAAAAAAAGTATTCATTTTACTGAATCATATAAAAATACTGTAAAAAGATATTTCCATGAGGTACCTTTGTTTTTTATATATATAAGAACAAAATATTTTACATTATTTACCCAAACTAGGTAATCCTCAGATTAATTGACTTGTACAAATCTTAAATGTTTATGTTAACATATGTGTAGCATATTGCAGTCCATTATAAGTAAATTTATAAAACTAAATTTATTCATCCTCAACAAGAATAGAAAATGAACTGGAGAAGAATATAAGGAAAATTAAAACAAGTGGCAAATTCTAACACTGTAAAGTGTCTGCAGTACCTATTCATGTGACCTGTGGACTTCCCTTTGTCATCCTATGCCTGAGGATATATGAAGGGGGCTGGGAAGGCAAAGGGACGTTCAATTGTCATCACCAGCATCTTCTTTGATCATTGCACTATCATCAAATGCATTGGAATGCTCATTTGCTTATGTCCCAATTCTTTATTTTTTCATACTCTGTTCAATATTTAATGCATTTCTAAGCCCTTGGTGCTTCCTTGGGATTTGACATAGTTAGAATAGAATGTGGATGACTGTGCTGAATCTGAATCCAAAGAGCAAAAGTAGTAACAGACAGGCAGGTTAAACAGAGTCATTTGTAAACATCCAAGTTACATTGTGAATTTTTCTTTTGGAATCGGCTGAAAGTAATGCCATTCACATGGTGGGATGGATCCATACAAGTCTCCTTTTCTTTTACTGAATGCAGGAATGCATTTCCATTTGCTCCTCCCCCCCAAGTTCATGTTTCCCACAAAACCTTCTATGATTCAAAAATAAGGAAAATGTCCAGAGGTATCCCATCACATTTTTGTTTGCCTGACACATGATGAATAGAACTGAAAGAGATAATAGAAACTCTGGATCCAACCTAACATATTTTAAGTATTTTATTGTATGTGTGACAATGACTTGAAATCGTAATCCCTCATAAAACATAATGCATCAACTTTCTTTCTTTCTTTTTGCCTTTCTTCTTTTCCTCCTTTCTTCCTATTTTCCTTTCTTCTTGTCATTTGCTTGCCTATCAGACTGTTCTGCAGTTTTAGTTTGGAGCCAGTACATATTCTAAGTGTATTTTTAGAAGTTAAACAAGTAAATTTTGGAACCATCAGTGTTTTCCATATTCATGATGAAGTGTCAGTTTGCTGCTACAACATTTGCTCAAAAGAAAGACAATTCTAAATTTAAAATGGTCAAAAAAGAAGATTATAAAGAGGAAAAAAGTATTATAAAAAGAAAAAAAAGTATAAGTCCACATGAAAATCCTATGGAATATCTAACTTCCTGTCAATTCAAGATTAAAACCTCTAGATTTTCCCATCAATAAACATAACATATTTGTTCAAGTATCTGCACATAGTATCTATGTATATACATATCGGCCAGAAACAATTCTCAAAAAAAAAAGGAAAGACCAGGAAAACCTCCCCAGCAAATTGAAGTATCTACTGATTAAAATTGCCTATAAAATAAGGCAATTTTTGTCCCATCTGCACAGAAACAATTTTATCTTTCACTTATTATAGACAAAGGCAGAGTCCCATCTTCTTCCACTCCTATGCAAAAAATAATAAAGAAGGAGAAACAGACAACAAAGGACAGAAAGAAAAAGAAATAGAGATGACATGATTTTGATGAGACTAGACAGGAAATGAAAGAGCCTACAGAAGGCTTAACAGGTTTTTATGTTTGGATAAGCACAAATCTACGGACTCAGTCACTCTACTAAGTCCTACTGAGTTCCACATCTCTTCCTGCCAAGTAAGCATGCTTAGGTTTCTAATCCTGCTCAGTCACCATGCCATAGTATACTTCTAGTCAAGTGGAAGGCAGACAAGAGCATTGATCCCACTTGTTACCTTAATGGGTAGATGGTCTGCAATAGGGCAGGAAGGGAAAGAAGTTGCAATGGACTTCATAAGAGGACAGCTTTCTCTGCACACTCATGTATGTTTTAGAGAGCTCACTCTCAGAGAAATTCTATTCAGTGCATATACGATTACTTTTACCTTTCAAAAGTAAGCATTTGTTGGGAAAACTTCATCTTCCTTTTGTGTAGACCTTTATCTTCCTATTGAGTAACGACAGAGATATATTTTGACACTGTTCTGGGATGTCACAAACAGGCTTACAAGTATATGCCACTGAGAACAGTAAAAAGTGAAGAACCACTCATATTTTGTATTTAAGAGTCAATATTGCCAGATTGAAAGTAGCCCCAAATCTTTTGAGTGCAGTTCAAGGTCCAATAAGCAAACAACCAGTCATTAAAAATCTAGCATCAAAAAAAAATGCTTTGAGCCTTTTCAGCCCATTCCACACAGCATTCTTGAACTGTAGCTTCTCTGAATTCATTTTTGTGTTTCCCTAATACAATGCACCTGAAAGCAATCTCTTCAGAGATAAACAGGCAGACCAATAAATGGAACCAAACATCAGAAGAGCATTTTTATGGCACTAGAAAATTGTAACATACAGAATATTTTGTTAGAGAAAATTATTCACTAAAAAGTGTCCTTTTTTTCCCACTGGACATTAATAAATAAAAAAAGGAACATTAAATGTTATTATATAACTTTTGCTTCATAGTGACAATTTCTTCCTTTATATTTTTCAATAGCCACAAAAATAATGGTCAGCTAATCTTGGTCTTTCTGGCTTCATATAAAATTTTCACAGCACAAAGTTTGAACTGATTTCTGGAAATTAAAGAAAAGTTGTTCTTACTATTAGTTAAACTTGTTTGCTGCTTGACTTCCAATGATTCTGGAATGTATGCTTAACCTAACTGGAGAAGTTTGTAGAAAGCAAAATCTTTAACCATGGAAATAAAATATTTCATGTATATATGTATAAGTTTTACTTATTGTGTATTTATGAATTACAATTTTAAATCCTACAGAGAAAATCCTAAATGGAAATTATCTCTAGATAGCTGAAGTTTTAATCAAGGCCTTACAAATGCCTTATATATGAGATATATTGTGAAATGGCCAGTGATATATATTTCTGTCTGATAGGATTCTGCTTTCACTTCTCATTTTTTTTCATCTCTGATTAAGGAGAACAAGCCCAAATTCAAAATTAATGAAAGGTCTGTGAGAGATAGTCAACCAGGACACGTCAGGGGCAAGCAAGCTGCTTTTCTTTCATTTTCATTTAGGTGCAAATAAATAAATACATGCAGGGCAAGCTTTAGGTTCAGGCCAATTAGGCACTAGCCCAGGACACCAAAGTACAAACACAACCCATCCTTCCAAGTCATTCTAAAAATGCAAATTTTCACATTAGCTGGAGGTAGCGCCATTAGTCATTGTCATTTGGGGTGCCAGCTACGCTTGAGCTAGCACTGGATACAGATAGATAAATCTAAGTTGTTAGCTGTGTGGGAATAGAATCATACTTTGAGATTGTCAGAAATATTGCCTATACTTCCTGTCCAAAATACCCAAGATAATTCACTACTAAAGTTACATAAAAGGCAACAAGGAAAAGCAGATTAGAAATTCAGAGAAAATTGTATGTAAAAGAATTTTGATATATGAAATGTGGAGGCTTTTTTGAGCTTAAAAAAAAGTAAAAGATCATGGCTCACTAGAACATTTAAATGATGGAAAATCTGATTTATACCATTAAATATATTTAAAGTATTACACTATTCACCGTGCTGATTCTTGAAAGGCCTTACCACTTGAGATGGACAAAATATGATAGATGTCACAAGCAGGACCTGAGTCCTTCTGAAATGTAACATTCATGGCTATTTCTGTGAACTAGAATAATCAATTTAGCTCAGGGGTGTCAAACTCGATTTCATTGAGGGCCGCATCAGGGTTGTGTTTGACCTTGGCGGGGTGGAGGGGGCATGACCAGGGTGGGCATGGCCAGGTTGATGTCACTCTGAACTGGGGCGCCTGCAGTGAGCTGAGTGTTCTGCCAGAGAAAACGGGCTCCCAAGCTCCATTTTCGGTGCAACGGCCTCCTGTAAGCTTCTGCCAGTGAAAACAGAGCTCAGGAGGGCCACGTGCAGCCCTCCCAAGCTCCATTTTCGCTGGCAGAGGCACCGTGGGCCAGTCCTTTGCTGTTTCCAGGGTGGGCCCACAGGCCAGATCTAAGAACCCACTGGCTGGATCCAGCCCTCAGGCCTTGAGTTTGACACTCCTGATTTAGGTGCTCCTCAGTGGTGTTAGATTGAAGTTTATATGTTATGGTGTTTCTCTCTCTTCCGCCTCATTTCGTAGTGTCTACATTTCAAAAGCAATATTATGTCCATTTATGGGAATGCTTCCACAATAATAATCTAGATAAATTCTAACGTATTGCATTATTGCATCAGCTAACTGGGATCATTATTATAGGTTTTAATTGTGAGAAAGTAACCTTAATTAAGACCTGCCATAGAATTCCTGCATTAAATTCCCTTCTAAAGAAAATGTGTAAAACATGCAACTTTATTATTTATTAAACTTTATTATTGATTCTATCCAAAATAAATAGGACATTTTGGCATTCATGGATTACATTCCTCTAAGACCCATATGTACTTTCTGAAATGCAACAGAACTTTCATGTTTTACGATGATATTGTACAGATGCCCTATGTCTCTTTCAGATATGACTTACTTGTAATTTAGAAAGCTGTGGCCAGAAATTAAAATGCGAGGGGGGCTAAGTTTTTCTTTCTCCCTCCTCATTTCATGGCAAACTTCATTTAAAAAGCAAAATCTTGCCAGTTTATTATTTTATATCTCGACTTGGATGCTATGCACTTTAAGACAAAGATACGAATTACACATAGTTTGTTAATGTTGTTTAAGTGAAATAGTATTGCCGGTAATTTCAGTTTCTATTTGTGTATTTTTATTTGATTTGCCTGCTTTTTTGTTTGTTTGTTTTGCTTTTGTTTATTTCATAACAGGGATTGGTCAAGGAGTACCAGTAGTGGCCCTCATTGTAGAAGGTGGACCCAATGTCATCTCCATCGTCCTGGAATATCTGCGTGATACACCCCCAGTTCCAGTTGTAGTATGTGATGGGAGTGGCCGAGCATCTGACATCCTTGCATTTGGTCACAAATACTCAGAAGAAGGAGGGTAAGTCTATTAGCAGAACGCTGTATTCATATAAATCTTTCTTTGCAAACTCAGTCATTGTCATATTTAAATATTTCAGACATAGCAGAAGCATAATCATTTTTCTTATGTACTGCCTGTGTGTGACAAGTCCATACTAGGTTCTGTTTAACACTATTCCAAAGACCATAGGTTTAACCCACATGCACTATATTCACACTCCCACGCCTTTCGGTTCTTCTGCTTAGAATAAGCAGTATCAAGTATACTCTTTTAATATCTTAAATGTCTATTTGCTGAACGATACAAACACTCAGACTTGGTGTATTAATAAAAATGGAGCAGATGTGGCAAAATCTTTGAAGAGATTATTGCAGTCTTCAAAAATGAAGCTAAACAAAGCAGTGCTTGGGAAACGTCTTTAGCCATAATCTTCACCCTTATCCTTATTCTCTTGGTACATTTTAATGTCCCATGTGTTCAAACATATGTTTTTCACAATCCAAACCATATTGTCAAAATTATTGTGCAGATATACATGAAATATTTGTCTGTTACATTGCAGATCACTGTGATACTGAGGCTCTTTATTTTCTGCAAATCTGTTTGTTGTTTGTTTCCTTTCATTGCTCTGTATCCTCCCTGACTTTCTAGTCCTGGAGAACATGAAACTTGGAGGAAGAACAAAGTTGCAAAATGTACAGGAGGGAAAAGGATGTACAGGAGATTAATTAAAATCATAATCCAGTGTACTGACTAATCTTATCAGTAAAATGTATTTGAACAGCAGCTTAGATCTGGCAGCATCTACTGTTTTTCTCAAAAAACAAAACAAAACTTGAAGTTATCTGGTGACAGCCTACTAAATAATTTATAATTGGACACAGACCAGATTTCCAAATGAATCTGGTCATTGCAGTTTAGCAGGAATCATAGCTGAAAGACCGCAGTGCAATATGGTGTGGAAAGACTTATCTTGTCAGACATAGGACATCAATTCAAAAGAGATTTCTAAGTCAGACAGAAAGATGCCATCTCTGCCATCTGTTTCTACAGGATCCCCCATAGCAAAGAAAGCAGGTATTGTGGGAGAATGTTTTGTTCTCAGGTCTGTCTGACTTAAAATCAGTCTGCCAAATGAAAGAATGAATTTTTGCAGGTATCAATCCTACAAACTGCATCCCTTAAGAGTTTGGGAAAGGTCTCATTGAATATATATTCTGCTGGATCAAAATATTATTTATTTAATATTCCAGTAGCTAAAGTTGATATATTTGCCATTCTCCATTTTAATTTATATCTGCTTCTAATATCCACTAAATTTTCATAGTTCAGGCCCAAGTATATCTCAAAAAAAACCCAAGGAATGTTTTTAAATATTCCTTTCTTTCCTGTTAAAATGCATTTTGGTATCACAAGGGATTCATTTGATAATTTAAGAATTTTCCCAGCATAGTCTTTTTAAAAAGAATACCTAGATATTGACAGGAAGATCTAAATTCTACTCCTGTCTTAGATGCAGAAGCCAAGCATTTGGTGACTTTAGTCTTGTCATTTTTTCTTCTCAGTTATAAAAAGAAAGCTGGGGCCAGCCACTTCCAAATATTTTGTCAAAAAAACTACCCCGAGTTTGTCCATGTAGTTGCTAGCAGTCGAGATGGACTCAAAGACACACATATACCTGCATACAAAATTGCTTTGAGATCCTTCTGACATATTTAGTGGCAAATGGAAGTGACTTTGGAAGAAACAAGTAATGCACACTTGTTCCCATCCCATTTCATATACTCCTAATAAATTACTTTTCAATGGGTCCAATGTCATGTTGCAACGAGTCAAGCTTCATTAGCGTTTGACTGATGCACGTTTATTTTTTTTTTATTTACTTTTCTGTCTTTATGAAATATTTACAGCCTATTTTTCTGCTTCAATATCCTGGGACAACTGACAAATCTATTTGCTTGATATGCTTTATACTGTTATATATGTCATCTTCAGTCCTAAATATTCTTACTTGAAACAAGTAGATGTGATCTGCAATCCTAAATATGCATATTGATTAAAATATAATGCCACAAATCACTGTTCTTGGGTAGCAGACGAATATCCTTATTAAAATGTTGTCAGTCTGCAAAACATCCACCAGTGATTCCCTGAACAAAAATATACCGTATATACTCGAATATAAGCCGATCCGAGTATAAGCCGAGGTCCCCAATTTTACCCCAAAAAACTGGGGTAAACTGGGGACTCGAGTATAAGCCGAGGGTGGGAAATGAGGCAGCTACCGGTCGGGGAAAGCCTCCCTCCCTCAGCCGAGAAGGCTGGCGGCTCCCCCGCCCCGCCCTCTCACTGCACCGGCAGGGCTTCCCCGCACTAATGCAAAAGCCCGCCAAGTTTGCGCCATCCGGTATAATGTGAAAAAAAGAAGAAGAAAAAAACTCGAGTATAAGCTGTATATACTCGAGTATAAGCCGAGGGGACGTTTTTCAGCACAAAAAACGTGCTGAAAAACTCGGCTTATACTCGAGTATATACGGTACATGTTCAAATATCTTTCTTAAAATACAAAAGAATTAATGAATTGATTCATATTTCTCAGTTCCTGAGATAACTTAAGTTCTGTGGAAGCTTTATGCGATTACTAATGTTTCAAGAAAGTGTCATTGGAAACATGTTAACTCAAAATAGAAATGGAGGTCCAAAATCTGAAAGAACCCAGTTTAAGGAATGCCAAGAGCTAGAGAAAGCATAATAAACAAACCTCACACCCAAACATGTTTGTGTGAATTCCTAATTCAGAAACATTGAAAATTGAACCAAAGCATCATGACCCAAAGATATATCTTAATATGTTTGTAAATTCCCAATGCTGGATCAGATATGCTGTAGATGTAGATGTAAATGTAAATGGTGGAATATCTTTTCCACGTATTTGACAAGAATGTATATAATTGCATTAAAAATAACTTTAACGTTTATCACTTTACAGTAGTCATTTTAAACGTTGTCTCCTTAGGTCCTTAGCAGTTGTTTACTAAGAAATAGCTGCATTCTGAAGGACACCACTGTCCAAGGCTAATGGATCTGGATAGTTTGCTGGAAAAATTGATTCTGTGTCCCAAAATGACTCCAATACTCCCCTACAGCTGTGTATTGCAAAGAAATATGGGAAAATCTGGTTCACAGTTTTCTTTCAGGGACCTGTTTGCCATTATTCACTTTTTTCATTAAAGAGTCTTTACTAAGGCTATGTGGAACCAAAATGCTCCTGTAAAAACAACTGAAAGTAACGTGAAAATAACTCTTTAAAACTATGTGGCATGCATAAATCAGTATGACATTTTCCAGGCAAGTGAAAAAATATGCATCAAATATTTAATTTGCATTTTAAAATAAAAGTTACTGTAGAATGGTTAGATAGGTGTGATAATCTCCCAATTTCTTTTTTTAAAAGTAGAATGCAAATAGAAGGATTTTAATTTTAATTGAGTACCAGCCTGACGGATGAAGTTCCTAATCCTTTCTGCCCATGCTATTTTTATTATCAAAATCTACTTGTAACGCAGCTGCTTTCCCATCTGCAGTGGACAAACATATGGATCCCTTTGCTTTTCCCTGTAAGTGGGAAAGCAGATGGAGAGGTAGAAATTTTGGTGACAAAAATAGAAATCAAATTAGATCAAGGTTTCTGTAAAGTAGAATAATATTTCTTCTAGTTGTTCAAATAACTGTTCACAGTTAAATGTTATATCTTTTAATTCCTTTAATCAACAGAAAATGTGTGAAGAGTTTAAATTTGGTTATATGAAGAAGCTTGTCCACTTGTGACACACATTCGGAGAGGTGGGGGAGGGAGGGAGAGGGAGAGGGAGAAGTGGAGGGGAGAGAGCATAGCATAGCATAGCATAGCATAGCATAGCATAGCATAGCATACCATAGCATGTGGTTAGTTTAGTGGTTGGAACACCGCCATATCATGTGGGAAACTGGGCTTCAATTCTGTTGGTACCTACTTTACCAATAAGAATCCTGGGCAAAGACCCCCTAACACTTCACCTGCCTATTTCGAATATGAGAGTGACACAAACTAAAAGAGCCATGTTAGCTCAGATGTCACCTAGATTAATAAGATGTATGCCAGATTTTGGACAACCAGGATAAACTGGCAATAAGTGGGCTACTGAAAGAAATCATACAGGACGAGTCAAGAGAACCTGGAATTAACCTTAACCCTATACAACAAGAGGAATACATGAAATGTTTGAGGGAACAATGAATGGATAAAAGACATACTGTTGTGGCTCCAGCCCCCCCCCCCACAGGCCTGGCCCCCTGCCAGAGAGTGACTCAGAGAGTGAGGGGGAAGGGCCATCAGGGCTCCCCTCCGCAGGGCTGGCCTCTCTGGTTCAGCTCCAGGAGCCAGAGACAGGCCAGGTGGAGGAATTAACGAGGCCTCTGTCTTCTGTATCTCCCCCCGCCCAGGCAATGTTCCCAGACCCAGCTGTGGACAATCAGACCTGGTTAGATCCCAGGTTTCATAGACAAGAGAGGCGGGAACAACAGAAGCAGGGGTGGGGCAGGCCTAGAAAGTGCTGAGTCACGGAGGCACACCCCACAGGGTATAAAAGCAGGAGGGGCTGCTATGCTACTTCGTGATGAACAAATCAACTGACTGGAGAAAACTTGAGCTGAACTATTTGACTGAGCATTTGGCTTGGAGTGCTGTTTGTTCCTGACTTCCTGGTTGACATGCCGGCATCAAGAAAGATAAAAGAAAACCTTGGCAGATGCTCGCTGGTTTGCTGCCAGATCTGATAGCTGCTGTGTACTAAATTGCCGGCTAATTGAGTCATTTCACGTGCCTCCCGGACTGAGGTGGTGGGACAGAACACATACATAAGAACTATTTACCCAGTGCTTTAACAACATTTCACCATAGTGAAGAGAAAGCTGCTCTCACAACTTGAGACACACAACTACATCCCAGACTCAAGAAGACCTGAAAGAACAACTGGATGTGCAGCCAATACCTAAAGATTGAATGTCACTGCCATGCCCTTCATTACACAGCAGCTGATATGAGGCATAAGATCATGGATAAAAATCAACCCTTGAGACCAATTACCAGTGCGCAATGGAGAAGTGCCATCAGATGGTATGCTAGAAGATGCCAATATAGACAAACCTTACTACCATTGAAGAACCATGCAAGGTGTATTACCAGCTGCAGTGCAGCAACACAGTAATGGCAGAGTCAGCAACAGCAGACTATGAACAGTCCTAGAAAAACATATTGGAGAAAAAGATGACACATAGTACCACCACTGGAGCACCTGAAAGCAGACAAGAGCAACAGAAACCAATCACCACCACAGTAGCAAGCATCCAACAGTGGGTCCAGAACATGAAAAGCTGGACAGCACCTGGCCCAGACATGATTCATTCCAAATAGCTAAAAAACTTACAGCAGTGCTTGAACACGTAGTAGCACAGATGAACCAGTTGCTAGCAACAGGCTCCCATCTTGACTGGCCACAAAGGACAGTGTTGATTATGAAAGAGGGAACAGCACCATCCACAAGGGAACAGCACCATCCATCTACCAGATGATAACTTGCCCACCCATAACATGGAAAGCCCTATCATAGCTGCCAAACTCAGAACCGTATGGACCAGCACAGCTAAGAAAGGCATTGGGAACAACACCAGAGTCTCAAAACATTATTTGCTCCTAGATAGAGCAGTTGCCCAACAATCAAGTCCTAGAGAGATCAATCTGAGAACGGCCTAGATTGACTACAGCAAAATCTGTGACACACACATGGATCTGTGAATGCCTGGCACTATACAAAGTCAACTAAGGCTCCTTCTTAAGAATTCGGTGGGACTGTGAAAGAAACACTGAAAGTCAACTCAAGATAGCTTGCACAAGGGACCATCAAGTGTGGCATATCCTAAGTTGATGCATTGTCCCTGCGGCTGTTCTTTATAGGCTTGAACCTCCTCAGAGAGATAATTACAAGGACTGGGATACAGATACAAATTCAAGAGTGGAGTTACCATCAGCCATCTCCTCTATATCATGCTGTATGCTAAGAGTGAACAAAACATTGACTTGCTAATCAACCTGACATGGATCTACAGAGAGGACATTGGAATCCTCCAGATTGGAGAAGTGCAACCTGATGGTAATAAAGAGAGGAAATGTAGTTAAGACTGATGGAGTAGAACTGGCTCAGAAATTCTGGGAGTTGAAGTCCACAGGTCGTAAAGTTGCCATAGTTGCCCATCCCTGATCTAGAACAATATGTATTGGCTGTTGAAGTGGTTGAAATTAGAGATTACTGTGCCACTGACTTATTACATAGAAGTGGGAACGTATCAAAGGAACCCAGCATAGCCACATTTTATTTCAAAAAGGAATTTATTTAAAAAGAAATTCTAATGAAAGGATTAATGCAAAATAACTTTAAAGAGGAAGCCAGTAGAGTTAAGTACTTTTCAGTAGAAAAGCTTAACTAGCATATATATCAAGTCCAGGATAAGTAACAGAAACTCTAATATTATCCTAAAATGCAAGACACAGTATAATAATCTTAAATTACAATAAGGGCAGTTTTGCTTAACGTTACAAAAACGGTCTAAAACCATTTAACCACAACAGTATAGTTGAATCGATCATTATTGTGGCCAGTTACTGAATGTTTTTAATTACAGACTGGATGGCAGAAGTACTTTAATTTGGATTACTGTCCTGGTTGATTGTTTAAATGATCCCATTCAACTCTATGAATCTTGAGCTCAAGAGGTCATGAGAATAATTAATCAACACTATCAAAGAACAGAAAAAAGGTTGATATCATTCATTGGAAAGATAGCCCAAATAAGAACAAAAAGAAACAGTTTTTATATTATAAACAAAAAAAAAGGTTGTCTTAAAAATATATCATTTATAATTAAGACTAAAAATGTTTAAAATAATTTAATACGTCAGGGGCAATAAACTCTGAAGATAATTTCCTTGAGATATTATAAGAGGATTAAAAGAATT